>NW_026652280.1:17188028-17511910 GCF_009828535.3 Hylobates moloch | reverse complement strand
AATGGCAACAAAAGCCAAAATTGACAAATGGGATCTAATTAAACTAAAGAGCTTCTGCACAGCAAAAGAAACTACCATCAGAGTGAACAGGCAACCTACAGAATGGGAGAAAATTTTCGCAACCTACTCATCTGACAAAGGGCTAATATCCAGAATCTACAATGAACTCAAACAAATTTACAAGAAAAAAACAAACAACCCCATCAAAAAGTGGGCGAAGGACATGAACAGACACTTCTCAAAATAAGACATTTATGCAGCCAAAAAACACATGCAAAAATGCTCATCATCACTGGCCATCAGAGAAATGCAAATCAAAACCACAGTGAGATACCATCTCACACCAGTTAGAATGGCCATCATTAAAAAGTCAGGAAACAACAGGTGCTGGAGAGGATGTGGAGAAATAGGAACACTTTTACACTGTTGGTGGGACTGTAAACTAGTTCAACCATTGTGGAAATCAGTGTGGCGATTCCTCAGGGATCTAGAACTAGAAATACCATTTGACCCAGCCATCCCATTACTGGGTATATACCCAAAGGACTATAAATCATGCTGCCATAAAGACACATGCACATGTATGTTTATTGCAGCACTATTCACAATAGCAAAGACTTGGAACCAACCCAAATGTCCAACAATGATAGACTGGATTAAGAAAATGTGGCACATATACACCATGGAATACTATGCAGCCATAAAAAATGATGAGTTCATGTCCTTTGTAGGGACATGGATGAAACTGGAAACCATCATTCTCAGTAAACTATCGCAAGGACAAAAACCCAAACACCACATGTTGAAAAGAGAATCATGGACACAGGAAGGGAAATCACACCAGGACTGTTGTGGGGTGGGGAAGATATACCTAATGCTAAATGACGAGTTAATGGGTGCAGCAAACCAACATGGCACATGGATACATATGTAACAAACCTGCACATTGTGCACATGTACTCTAAAACCTAAAGTATAATAATAAAAAATAAAAAGAAAAATAAAAAAAGAAAAACAACAACAAAAAGAAAACAACAGGAAAGGAAAAGAAAAAAAGATACACAAAAAGTGAACACCACCACATCAGAAAAATAAAGATGAAGTCAAAAGGGAAAAGTATAACAAAAAGAATGTTTATATCCTACCCAACATTTATGCAGTTATAAATGAAGTGAGAGGGATTGGAGATTTGAAAGTACAGTATTATAAATATATTTGATGACTTATGGTACAGAAATCTAATGCATTTTAAATACAGATTTAACTGTCAATGAAGTGAAAAAACAAGGCAGCAAGATGCATTACTTACTCTCTTAGAACCGCATACCATATTGGCACTGGCAACAAACCATATACATAATATGTCCAGGGACAGGCTTGAATCAGCAGAAAAAATGCTACTAAAATGCCAATAGCTACAAAACAACAAGGCAGGAGATGGCTTGGTTTCTGAAAAATCAAACAAAACATTGAAACACTTCCAAACCAATGGTAATTGATAGGTTTTAAAAGAGATTTTATAAAGTGAAGAAAACTTATTACTTTCTTTCAATGGTTATACTACTAGATGATTAATCAAAGAGCTACATTAAGACAAGGAAAAAATCTACTACTTGAGGAGCATATTAGAGAGGAAAAACCTAGATAACCTGGAATTGTTGCAATTGAGCAATTCTCAACTTAAAAGTGACTATGGCCTTAAAGTTTGTTTCCAAGTAACTTGTTCAGAATTCTGAACATGTTTCCTTTTAGGAATAATTTTATAAATGTTGATTGAGTTCTCTGGATAACTCGTAAAAGCCTATTTAATCCATAATAAGGTATGGGACTTAATTTTCATTTGGAACAATGTCTTATCTATTCAAGCTCCAACGTGACATGCTACCACCTAAGCTTCTCTCTCTATTGCCCACCCAACAGAAACTTCATTCAGTCATATGCACTATTCCCAATCACCTGCCAAAACAGAGAATTCATCAATGTAATTCACTAGTGATAGTCTCCACGGTGTAAAGGTCAGGGACTTTAAGTACAGGAGATTATCCTAGATAATCTGGGTGGGCCTCATTCAATCTGTTGAAAACCTTTAAGAGCAAAACTAAGGGTTCCCTAAAAGAGAAATTCCACCTGTTGAGTGCAGCTTCAGCTCCTGCTGGCGAGTTCAGTCTGCCTTTCCTGACAGCCTGACCTGTGAATTTAGGACTTGCCTAACTAGGCCCCAGAATCACATAAGCCAATTTCTTATACTACATGGCACATGTGTACATACGTAACAAACCTGCACGTTGTGCACATGTACCCTAGAACCTAAAGTATAATAAAATATAAATAGATATATAAAATATACATATAAAATATATATATGTATATATATATACACGTATATATACATATATATTATATATGTATATATAAAATATACATATAAAATATATATATATATATATACACACACATACATATATATAGCCTCCTGGTTCCATTTCTCTGGTTTTTATTAATTGATATACCAACTCGTCACTAAATAAAGTATAAATGCTATAGTCCAGCATTTGAAACCTTTGATTACTTCAGCCTAATCTATATTGTATTATTTCTTACCAGTCCCTCGAACAAACCTCCCACATTCTACACAAAGTGAACTATTTATTTTGAAGGAAGCATGGCGTAGAAAGAGAAAGAATTCAAGTGTCAGAAAATATGGGTTCTGTCATTTAAAACCCATGTGTCCTTGTGGAAAACATGTAATTTTCCTGAGCCTAAATCCCTCCATCTATATTATGAGAATCATAACCACCAAATTTAGGGTAGTGTTAAAGCCTAACTAAATAACTTACGTAAAGCACCCAGGGCAGTCCTGGAACAGTGGAGCTCAATATATATTACTATTATCCCAGCTGAACAGTATATCTTCCCAAATCTGCCTCTGTTTACATCATTCAGTTTGCTTTAATTCTCAACCTCTCCCTAGATTCTGACTGTTAAACTTCCACCAAGACTTACTTTTTCCTGTTATCGTCACCCTAAAGTCAGCTCTCATATTTAAAATGATAGTCTTTTTATTATCCCAAACACTTAATATATCTTAAAGTTTTCTTTTGTAGTCGAGTGTAGATATAGTGACTTATGCCTGGTAAGGTGGTTATATGTGTACATCTCTTACCTACTTTATTAAATTCTAAGCTCCTTGATGGCAGAATCTGAATCTTATATTTCTTTGTATAGCCTATACAGCAAGCTTATCCAGTCTGCAGCCCACAGGCCACGTGTGGTCCAGGACAGCTTTGAATGTGGTGCCAATGCAAATTCATAAGCTTTCTTAGAACATAATGAGGTATTCTGCAAAATTTTTTTTTAAAGCTCATCAGCTATTGCTAGTGTATTTTATGTGTGGCCCAGGACAATTATTCTTTTTCCAATGTGGCTTAGGGTAGCCAAAAGATTGGACACCCTTGCCAGCATCTAGCATTGTACCATACACTCAATTAAATATTGGCTGTATTATCAGATTAATGAATAAAGGAACTATCAGCTATGAAATCTTGTTAACATATCAATATAAAAACATATTTTTTCTCAATAAACTGAATATCAGGATAAACATGAAAAGGCACTCTCTGGCCCAAGACTGCTCTGGATTAAAGTCTCAGTCCTTCACATGCTAGCTGAGTGGCCTTTAATAAGTAACTTAATCCTCCTCAGCTTCAGCTTCCTTTTTGTAAACATAAATTATGTCTAATTCTAGCACTGTTATGAGTTCTAAGAATGCCTAGATATAATTCCCATTCCAGCCAATTTCACATACACTCAAATAATTAAAATTACTTGGGGGAAATTATTTAAGATACATTAAAACATTATACAAAATTATAATAAACACTAATGGCCTTCCATTACAGAATAATAAAATATAAAATTGGAAAAATTACCACTGGAAATATCTGCAGATTATTATTAAAAATACACCACCAGGATATATTACTTTTTAGAGAACTTGAACATGGTAATAATCATTAAAGAGAATGAAGCAAAGGAAATGAAAGTGGCATATTCTCCCTGGTAAATGATAGTTAGAAATATATTTTAAAAGAGTAAAGTGTTTTAATGTAGTAAAACCATATATGTACTGCTATATTGTCTCAGCAATATGAAGTATCATTAAAGACATTTTTTTAATTTTTATTTTTTTCACTGAAAGCATAGTAAAGTAGGAACAAATTCTTAAAATAAGAATACATGGAAAGGTCTAGAAATCTGCATTTTGAGAAACTTCAAAAAGTTAAAAGAAGGTAAGAGTAATTAAAAAATGTATACATCATTTAAGAAGAAACATTATGAGCAAATAATTTTATTGCTTTCTAGCTCCTAAACTTTTAATATCAGATAAAATTAAATACATTGTTTTGAAGTAGTTTTCTGACCACTTGTACTAGAAAGATATGGAATACTTATAAAATGCTAGTTATAAAATAAAACAGAAGATCAACACCATTAATAACATAGGAGCACTTAAATTACTTACACCTCTATCTTTATAGCTTTCTTAAGTTACAGGATCATTATTATCAATATATCTTTTTCTCAACTGAAGAAACAGAGATAACTGAGGAAAAATCCAATACAATAAAAACAAATGAAAGATAAACAAGAGTTAGCTTAAGAACAATGACTTGCACATCCTATAAACTCATTACACTGGATTCAGTACTAGTGATTTTATACCATCATCTGAATCTTCACATTTTCTAAACGTACCTTAACTTCTTTACTGACACCTTTTATAAGGTTGGAATGAGACTTGATGATCAACAAAGAAGCATAAGATATCCATCCCACAAAACCAGTAACAACAATGACGCCCAAAAAGAATCTGTCATATGTGTGATAATAGGACAATCCTTTCAATGCAAGATGAATTAGCTCCTTGCAAAGGGAGACCTATGGAGAAAAAACATATATAACTTGCTAACAGAAATAATAAGAAAACCTACATTTTAAAGAAAGGAAAATTTTAAATTCCTAACAGCCAAACCATTGTATTAAAATTAGTGAATAACTGTAGATGATGGATTAAGAATAGATTTTAATTGTTTGAGAATCTTCTTTTACAGTATGAGAAAAATTCGGAATAAAATGAACTTTTTAACTTAATAAGAAAGGCCATTTTAAATGTAAACTATTTGTGTTGTATATGTGTGTTTGTGGAAATGATCTTCAGATAACTCATAAAAGAAATGAAGGCTCTCTAATATAGGTCCCAAATAATGATAATGGCCATATTTATATTTTTTACTTTCTCATATGAGATAAATCAGTTATAAAACATCATTAAGTAGCTTAACATTTTACAGGAGAAGAATAGCTTATCATTTTAAAGTCATCCAAAAAAAGCATTAGAAATGCATGGATTGGCAATTATTTAGGCAATTTTAGAAATGAAAACAGAATTCTTTTCTACTTTAAAATTAAATGACCATTTAACAAAGAAAAATTAATGAAAAACATAGTGAGACAGGAGTTTGGAAGAGTCAAAATTTCAACATGAATCATTAGACTTTTAATAATGTATAGATAATTCCAAGTGGCAAACATATAGTGTTCTAAAATATTATACATAAGTAGGGTGACACAAACTTGGCATCTATTTTCTCATTTTAAAAAATAGTAATAGTTCATTTCTAATGCTAACCTAAAAAAATGTGGGCCGGGTGCAGTGGCTCATGCCTGTAATCCCAGCACTTTGGGAAGCCAAGGCGGGTAGATCACCTGATGTCAGAAGTTCGAGACCAGCCTGGCCAACATGGCAAAACCCTATCTCTACTAAAAATACAAAAACTAGCTGGGCGTTGTGGCACATGCCTGTAATCCCAGCTACTCAGGAGGCTGAGGCAGGAGGATTGCTTGAACCTGGGAGGCGGAGGTTGCAGTGAGCTGAGATTGCGCCACTGCACTCCAGCCTGGGCGACAGCGAGACTCCGTCTCAAAAAAAAAAATTTTACCCATAATATTAGTTGAAATAGGAGAGATATATCCATTGCTAAAGCAGCTACTCAAGAAATGCAACCCTTCCTTTAGGGCTCAAGAAACCTCCCTGGCCTGCCTACTTTGCTCTCCATTACCATATTTTTCTCCTCCTCATCCCCAAAATGATAATCAGCTATTTATGTCTATAAGGCCAGTATACTTACCACTTCATCATACTTTCTGTGTTTTATATAAGATCTTGCTTTTCTTAAAATGTTGAACTGTTTGGAATCAGAAAGCAGTCTATATATATATAAAAAAAAAGAATAGGTTTAAAGGGTTTCCTCATTCCAAGTATATGTTTCTTTTTTCCCCTTAATTAAAAAAAAAAAGATAGTGAAAATAACAAAACAGCAAACAAAACAAAAATCAAAGAAAAAAACCTGAATTGTATTGCTGTTGGTTCTCTGAAGTCTTCCAAGAAATAGCTTATAGTTAAATTTGGTTTTCTTGACTCGAAGTTTCAAATGCCAGACTACACTTATGAAAGTCATATAATCCATCATTCTGAAGAAATGTAATACTCTGGCTAACAAAGAAATTCTGATTAAATGGAAGTAATTAACAGAACACCAAACGTATGGCATGAGCTCTGCCACTCAGTTGTCCTGTGCTCACAGCAGACTTCACATGATTGAGGACAGATCCATCAGTGTACTTTTTATCCCTGAGCCAAACAGGGCCTGAGAATTCTCATTATCAAAGAGCTCCAGGCAGAGCCTAACCACCATTGGAAGTTAATGAATAATTTGAACCTATTTGCTATTTTTATACTATATCGTATAACTTCTTGGTTCCTCTTTCATTTCTCTTTCCACCATTTCCCTATCCTGTTTTACCACAGTAGAAACATTAAATACACAAGAGAAATACTCCTAAAAAATACTGCAAAACCTGAAACTATATAAAACAAAAGCCATTAAGTTTATGGAATGTAGAAATTGAGGAATATAACCAGAATTTAATTGTCTTAATGAAATAAATCAATATATTTAAATTCAAATTTGAATATATGCTGCTTAACTAAAACCTACACGTCTAAAATGAATGCCTTTACATTTCAAAAATGCATGCAAAGTTATTTAAGGCTATATTAGGTTGGATCACATGAAATTGATGTTTCATAGGCCAAAAACTATTAAATTAAATATTGGCAATTGCACATGGGTCGACATAATATAATCACTTATCTTCTTTCTACTTGGCTCAAGCAGTCTCTGAAGAGACAGGACTGAGACTTGTACAAAGTAAATCTTTTAAGCAGTAATTATTAATTTGGGAGGGGGGAGGGTCAGAGACTTCTTTCAGAATCTGAAACTCTTGTCTAGGAAATGTACATAATCCAAAATTTAAAATATAATTTCAGAAAATTCATAATAAACCCAGAAGCTTATCTATGAACTCTCTCAGAGTTCTATGGGATACTCTGATTAAGGATCTGTGCTTTGGCTTGGGACAGTGATTCATGCTTGTAGTCCCAGCACTTTCAGGGATGAAGGTAGGAGGATCACTAGAGGTCAGGCGTTCGAGACCAGCTTGGGCAACAAAGCAAGACCTCATTCCTACAAAAAATAAAAAAAGGATCTGTGCCTACTCTAAGAGCTCCCAGATATTCCAACTCAGGGGAACCCAACCACATTGGGTTCTCATGTTGCAGACTGCAGGAAAATTCCCCACCATTGGACTCACTGGGATTTGGAGGGAAAAGGTGCCACGAGGCAAAAACACATGAAAGAAAAAGAAGTTACTTTAAAATGTTGCTCTGATCCAGTTCTCTGTCCCTTCAGACACCATACATTTTGAAGTGTTTTCCCAGAAGCCTTAGTATAGCAATTACTGTGCCAAAGTGCATAGGCATTTTTTGGAAGGCTATATCTAAGTTGAATTTCACAAATTTCCATAAAAGCTTTCTAGTTGACCTCCTTCCTCTTGCTCTGATCCACTCAGCTTCCTAAAATACTGATTGCATCCCCTCATTTACAATTGATATGGGCATCTCACTGTTTACTTCATCAATTCTAATTTTCCTGGACTATTGATGACCCTCTGCTGCTACTTCACTTAATTTCCCATTATCGCAAATGTGTACCCTCAGCTGCATAATGGTGAAACTCTTCAAGCTTCACCTATCTGGTATTGTAAAGATCTTCCCCTCTTTGCTTTCTAAAATCAAATATTCATCATCCTTTATGGTCTACTCCAAATCTCACTTCACATCATCAGCACTTCAGTTAGTGGTCTAATGATCAGTTTATTTCTCTTCAGTTAAATTTTAACCTCCATGTGGGCCAAGATAATGTCTTATATTCCATTAATATCCACAATAATACTTAGCAAAGTGCTAAAGCACATAAAATGAATCAATAAATCTTGAATACAATGCTATCAAAATATTGCAGACCTACAAAAGGAAGAAAAATAAGACACTAACATACATTGCCATTTGTAATGTACCTAAAATTTTAAACAAAAAGAAAGAAAAAAAAGATTGTCCGAAGCTAAATTACTTAAGCTAATTTAACAGACATTCTGTTAAGTGAAGTCTTATGAAGAATGAGAGAAAAAAATTCTTCAGGAGAAATATTTACATTATATATTATGTTATGTTATATTGGAAGTATTAAGGTAAAGAAACAGGAGTCAGGGTAATTTATAATTTTTCCTAAATGCACTATTTATAAACCTTGGGACATGCCAAAGATTTGCAATATATCTGGAATTCACCAAATGTTCTACACAAGCCTCACTGTATCACCATGACATTAAAGACTCTCATACACTTGTCCTAAAAGGTAAGTTTTATTTTTAGTTTTCCATCAAATTGAGAGGGGATATAAAGTAAATTTTCTTGGTATCACATACTTTAAACATAAAGAGGTTTTGTAAGAAATATAAAGTCTAGAATATAGAGTACAATATGTTCAGATTTATGTAAACAAAACCAAATAACAACAAAATAAATGTGGGTTGGTAGAGGAGTAATTAAAGGAATGCCATATGTGAACTAAAATGAACAAGGGAGATCTACACATATAAACATGGATAAATCCTGAAAACCAAACTAAATAGAAAAAAGAATTGTTAAATAAAATAGGTTTTTAAAATAGGGATTGAAGTGTACTACACCATTTTATTCCCCACCCCTCCCAAAAAAAGAATCTAAATATGGTAAAATGTTAACATTTTCTTAAACCTGAGTTGTGGGTACAATTTTTATTATATCCTCTATTCTTTTCAGCATGTTTGAAATATTTTATAAATAAAACTTGAACTATAACAAGAAGGATATACATATATCATGTATACATATGTATTCTTGTCTACTTCATCAATTCTATTCTACCAATTCTTGTCTACTTCATCAAAGCTATTTTTTTTAGCTCCCACATATGAGTGAGAACACGTAAAATTTGTCTTTCTGTGTCGGCCTTATTTCACTTAACATAATGATCTCCAGTTCCACCCATGTTGCTGCAAATGACAGGATTTCATTCTTTTTTATGAATGAATAATATTGTGTCATGTATATATACCATATTTTCTTTATCCCTTAATCCACTGATGGGCACTTGGATTGATTCCATATTTTAGCTACTGCAAGCAGTACTGCAATAAACATAGGAGTGCAGATTAGCTCTTCAATATATTGATTTCCTTTCTTTTGGATATTATTTAGATTGTATTCCTGCATATATGTATACACGATATAGATAGATAGATACATGATAAACTGCAACTTTGACTCCAAAGAAAAAGACTATAAGACTGGAACACAGGAGGAAAAGTGACTTTTTATTATTGTTTGTATAAATTTTACTGTGTGCATGCATTACTTGTTCATTAACACTTTCAAATAAAATGATTAAAACACTAAGATTTAACCATAGCTTCTGATTATGCCAGAGAAGCTTTGGGCATAGCAATGCTCCCACCAAGAACAACTAGAAAGCCCAATAAAATAAATTTGAAGGTACCAAAACAATCAAGTAATGAAAGGCTAAGATCCTAGAGAGAAGGAAAGCACAGGGAAGTAACCCAAAATTCTACAAACTGTAAATCTGAGGCAATCTACCATTCTTATTCTTGGCACAAAGCAAAAGGCTGAGAATTTGGGGATATAGCTGCTGCCAGGAAGTAGAGAATCCAAGAGTCTTTGGCAATCTTGCAAGACTGGAGAGATAAAAATTTAAGTTTTTAGCTGCCAATGCAGCCAGAACTTGAGGACCTAAAAAGGAAGAAAAATAAGAAAATAATACACATTTTCATTGTGGATTTTTTAAGAAAGACATTTTAAAAGTGCATCTGGAATTTTAAACTAACACATATTCTGAGGTGAAATCTTAAGAAGAGTGAGAGAAAGAGCTTTTATAAGAAAGAAATATTATATTATACTATATTATTCAGAGAACTCAGGTAAAGAAAGAAAGGCCAACTCTTGGTGAGAAAAGAGGTGAAAAAAAAAAGGTAAGTCTGACACTCATTTGTATAGAACAAGAGGACAAGAAGCTAAGAAGAATGCCCCTGAAAAGCAGACAGAAGTTTTGGCAGTCTCAAGATGTACAACAGACAAAAATTGGTATTCAGTGACCACCAGAGAAGAAAGGTTCTAGATAATACAAGGTCTGTATTGGGATCCCTGAGATACTACACTCTAAGAACAGAGAGAAACCAGAGATCAAAGGAGGCTTAAAATCGCAGCACAGCCTTGAGTCAGCCACTACAATTTGTGGCCATCAGAGGATAAGGTAAAACCTCTCTGGAGAAAAATGAGATAATCCGGAGATTCTAAAACTTTTAATATAAAAAGATAAGCATTCATTTAAAAACTACCAGACTTAACAAACAAGACCAATTGAAAAAAAAAAAAGAATCGAAACAAACTCACAAATGATTTGGTTATTGGTATTATCAGGTACAGATGCTAAAATAATTATGGTTAGTATGTCAAGAAGACAAGACAGAAAATTGTACCAGAGAACAGAATCTATTTTTTTTTAATAATCAAAATGGAAGTTCTAGAATTTAAAAACATTTAACAACTGAAATTAAGAACTCAGTAACAGCAATCTAGACACAGCAGAAGAGAAATCTGGTGTAACTCATGACAGAACCAGTAGAAAATATCTTGCCTGGGCTGGGCGCGATGGCTCATGCCTGTAATCCCAACAGTTTGGGAGGCCAAGGTGGGTGGATCACTTGAGGTCAGGAGTTTGAGACCAGCCTGGCCAACATGGTGAAACCCAGTCTCTACCAAAAGAACAAAAATTAGCCAGGTGTGGTGGTGCGTGCCTTTAAACCCAGCTACTCAGGAGGTTGAGGCAGGAGAATCGCTTGAACCTGAGAGGCAGAGGTTGCAGTGAGCCAAGATCATGTCACTGCACTCCAGCCTGGGCAACAGAGTGAGACTCTGTCAAAAAAAAAGGAAAGAGAAAGGAAGGAAGGAAGGAAGGAAGGAAGGAAGGAAGGAAGGAAGGAAGGAAGGAAGGGAAAGAAAGAAAGAAAGAAAGAAAGAAAGAAAGAAAGAAAGAAAGAAAGAAAGAAAGAAAAGAAAAGATCTTGCCTGAAGCTTGAAGAGCAAAAAGACAGAAAAACACTAAAAAGATTATACAAATAGAATACAAGTCATGATGAAACAGGTCTGATATGAATGTAATTGGAATACCAGAAGCAATATCTGATAAGATAAAGGCCAAGCACTTTGCAAAAATAATGAAAGATACTAATCCACAGATTTAAGAACATCTACAAACCCCAAGCAAAATAACGACAAAGAAAACCATGTATATGGACAGGGCAGTAAAACTGCTGAAAACTAGTCAAAGAGAAAATATTAAAAGCAAGTGGGGGAAGGGGAAGGAGAAGGGGACAAATTGCCTTCAAACAAATGACATTAAAACAGTTGGTCACTGAACAGGAATGATGGAATGACATCCTTAAATTGCTGAAAGAAAATAACTGACAATCTAGAATTTCACTTGAAAAGATGTTTGAAAAGTAAAGGTAAAATAATGAATTTTCAAACAAATAACAACAGAAAAATATCTTTCATTGGCAAACACCCTTGAAAAGAAATGTCATATCATAGACAAGAAATACAGAAATGTGGAAAGGAATGAAGAGCAAAAGGCACAGTGAATATATGAGTAAATCTAAATAAATGTTGATAATACAAGGCGATAAGTTGAAATGTAGCAATATACTTAAAATATATAATAACAATAACATCAAAGGTATGAAAGTTAAAGTTAATTTACATTAATTTAATTTATATTAAACTAATAATGAGCCCAAAATGCTTGTTATAATCTTTAACATAACCATTAAAAGGATGTATAAATAACAAGCCAATATGTGGGCAGGGGAGGGCTGGAAAATTTAAATAATTTAAAATAGCTAATTAATCCTACAGAAAACAAAATAAAACAGAAAAGGAACATAAAACAGATGGGATAAATGGAAAGCAAACCCAAATATATCAGTTATTATAGTAAGTATAAATGGTCAGAAAACACCAACTAAAAGAAAAAAAGTAGAATACTGGATAAAAAAAACAAAAACAACAAAGTCAATTATGTGCTACTTACAGAAGACATACCTTAAGTATTAGAACATCAAAATGTTAAAAGTGAAAGGATATGAAAAAAGACATAACACACAAATACAAACAATGCTGCTGTCGTTACACTAATATAACTCAAGGCATTGACTTTAAGGCAAAAGTCTTAAGGTAGGGTTAGGGCATTGGCAAGGGCATTTGCCAATGACACAATAGAATGCAAAGAGATGATGTAAGGCACAATAGAAAGCCAGAGATATTTCTGAAGAAGAAAAGGCTACAACAGCAGCCAGTAGTGTCATTTTAGTCTTAGGAAAATTTGTTCTAGTAAGTCACATAGAGAGTTGGCACCACACTTCCTGTGCCCAGACCTCAGAATTCACCTATCAAACCACGGAGGTAAAAAATTCCCATTCTAAACCTTATTCAGGCAATAAATCCAAGCACTTTACACATTTTTATCACTAAAAGCTGATAATCTACTGAATATTATTCAACAAATAGTGAATATTTTATTGTTATACATGAATTAACACATAAATTATTTATTCCATGATGCAGAAAAGTTTCTACTTCTGAAGGGCACAACCTTTTGCAGGGAATTCTATTTATCTGAATGGATGGTAAGAACATTTGCTATCTATTTTTTTTAGCTCCCACCTATGAGTGAGAACATGTAAAATTTGTCTTTCTGTGTCACTCTTATTTCACTTAACATAATGATCTCCAGTTCCACCCATGTTGCTGCCAGTGACAGGATTTCATTCCTTTTTTATGAATGAATAATATTGCATCATGTATATATACCATATTTTCTTTATCCCTTAGTCTACTGATGGGCACTTAGATTGATTCCATATTTTAGCTACTCTGAGTAGTACTGCAATAAACATGGGAGTGCAGATTATCTCTTCAATATATTGATTTCCTTTCTTTTAGATATATATACCTAGTAGTGGAATTGTTGGATCATATGGAAGTTCTATATTTAGTTTTTTGAGGAACCTCCACACTGTCTTCCATGGTGGTTGTACTAATTTACATTCCCACCAACAGTATACACGGAGTAGAGAGTATACTGGTGGTTACCAGAGGCTAGAAGAGTAGAGGGGAGAAGGCAATGAAAAGAGGCGGATTAATGGGTATAAATAATACAGTTTGACAGAAGAAATAAGACCTGGTGTTCAATAGAGCAGTAGGATGACTATGGTTAACATTAATCTATTATACATTTCAAAATAGCTGAAACAGAATAATTAAAAAGTTCCTGGTGTACAGAAAAAATAACTATTTAAGGTAATGGACATCCAAATTTCCCTGATTTGATTATATGAATGTATCATGTACCCCTAAAATATGTACATATTGTATCAATTTTACAAAGAAAATTTTCAAACTAAAATTCTGAGATTACTCATAAAAGCTAAATTTCTACTTAGCTTCTTATTATTTTTATTTCAATTAATATTTCTTTTATAATATTCAGAATCCAACAGCAAATTTGTACCAGTTCCCTCTTAATGAATGCATACGCCTAGCACTTCCTTGCTTCTAGGTTGATAGCACAAACAGTGACAAGGACATCTGGAGTGGATTCAGAATAGCAGCAAGATCAAATACAGAGTTGAAAATTAACTTTCCCTAAGGGAAGGCTGAAGAAACTACATAATTTAATATGGTGAAGAGAAGACTTCTGGAATGAAAATATGTTCTCAGATGCTAATAAAAAAGACCCTGATTACTTATTTTTACTTGTGAAAAGTAAACTGATTTACTTGGTACAAGAATCTTTGTTCAGAGAATATGTTTTCTTTTCAAGAAAGAAGTTTAAACATTGACACCAAAGAGCTTAGATTCTTTCCAGTTCCCTCTAGACCTATCTTTCTTCTTTTCCCAAAATAATACAAGTTTTAGATATAATATAGTATAATAATGATAAATTATTCATCTATAAAGTCTCTAGGATATCTGCAGCGTTAATTAACTCTCATGCCCTTATAAAGAATAAGCCAGCAATGGAATGTAAATTTTTGATTAATATAAATGACAATAGAGGCTGGGTGCAGTGACTCAGGCACTTAGTACTTTAGGAGGCCAAGACAGGAGGATTGCGTGAGGCCAGGAGCTCGAGACTAGCCTCAGCAACATTAGCCAAGCATGGGGTTGCTCACCTGTAGTCCTACCTACTCAGGAGGCTGAGGCAGGAGGACAGCTTGAGCTCAGGAGGTCAAGGCTCCAGTGAGCCATGACTGGGCCACTATACTGCAGCCTGGGCAACAGAGTGAGACCCTCTTTCTAAAAATGAAATTAAAAAAAATTAAAGAATATAATAGAAAAAAATCCTTAAAAACTTAGTAATTGCTGAAAAGTTACATAAGTGATCAAATCTGCACTTAAATGCCTACAAGATGATGGAAAATGAGGATAATAAAAACATTGTCAGAAGGAGGGACACTGTTCTACTGATGAGAAAAAACGAACTATGTCGAGTGAAAAAGAAGGCACATTAAGAACTAAATGGCTGAAAAAAACTATCATGATATTAATTTGCTGATAAGAACTTTCAAAGAATATTATCTTTTATTCCATAGACCAGATGGACTTCCTAAAATCAGGACGAAAATAAGAGTGGGGAAACTGAAAGATATTAGAAAGTAGTTGTACAATGAATATCCAATTCATTTCAGCTTTTGAATTAAGATAATGAGAGTCTGATAGCAAGTTATTTTAACAAGAAAATATAGTATTATCCAAATCTATTCAGTTTTTGAATTTTAGATATTAAGGGAGAGTTTGAATAGTAAGGAGCATCTAAAATATTAACTGAATGTTTGGTTCCTATGTTAGGAAAATTCGTTGGCATAGTGAGATTTCAGATAGGAAAGGATACTTGAATGCAGACAACAGGAAACTTGGAAGGCCAGAGAAAAAGGAGATCCACTAATTTTGTTGCATGTTATAACTCATTATACCTTTTGTGACTATAAAAATGAAAAAAAAAGTGAGACAAAACTGTATAGAAAAGGTTTCTTAAAATTCTACTTTTATGAACTAATTATGAACCCTAATGCATGAAGCATCATAGAGACAGACTGAAACACTCAAATTTTCACAAAGGTGTTATGACATTAAACTTGTTGGCTTACCTCCCTGACAGCTCCTTATTCAGAAATGGAGTAACTTCTTAACAATAAAAACTTACTATGTCTATATAATGAGCTGCCATTAATATCAGACTTTGAGAAAAATGATTAAATAAACCACAGCAACATTAGTAGACCAAGCATTCCACACAAATACCATTATTTACTATATTACTGAACTATATTATATATAAAAGAATACTTACCAATTTCACTAAATTTACTAATTTACCAAAAGATCTAATGGCATCCCCTTTAAAAACATAAAGGTACTAAATTACATAGCATTTGAGGCAGAAGGAATGGCAAAAAAGACACCAGATTAGGAGAGAGACTGTCTAGATTCAAGTTTTAGCTGTAAATCTCACTAGCAAGGACTTGGGAGTTTCAGGTTTATTATCTATGAAGTGTAGGAAAACCTGCTTCCCACAACTCACAGGTACCTGTGAATGATATGTGTAAAATGCAAATCTAACCATGTCTTAAAATCCACTACTTTGAGGACAAAGTACAAATTCTAAACCTGCCTATGGGGAGAGATATGGCCCCTGCCCATTCCTCTATTTTGCTCTTTCCTTCACTTCTTCAAATATCAGACATCACATGCCTTAGGGCTTTCTCCAACACACTTTGAAATGTTTGTTGTGTTTCCTTTCAATGTGTGTGCATGGGAAAACAGGCAAATTTATTTTACATTTTGCCTATTTTTCTTTGCTAAAAAACTTTGTCTCTTTATGTGCCTTTATGTAAACCTATTTCAGAAAACTATAAACTACAGAAATGCTTCTCTTATAAAAATATTTTTCTCATCAAAAAACATGTAATTATTTTTAATAGTTAAATACAAAAAAGAATGAGTAAAAAATAAAAATCACTGCCAAAGCACATATCTTACTAATGTTAGCATTTCTGGCTAAATTCCCTTTATATATAATATATCTATTATAATATACACACACACACACACACACACACACACACGAATTTTTAATGTAGTTGTAATCATACCAAATGTGTACCTTTGTAAGTTGCATTTTGTTGATGATTATATTAAAACATTATTCTAAGATATATTAGAACCTGAAAACAGAACATTTGATGGTTGCATAGTCCATCTAGTAGACATGTTATTATTGTTCAATTATGTGGTTTTCCATCTTTTTGATGATAAGCAATCCTAGGATGAATACCTTGGGGCAAAGGCTTTTTCACATTCACTTCCTGAAGTTCTGTATCACACGATGGAATTGCTTGTTAAAGATTTTAAATACTTTAAGGTTCTTGGTAGAGTGGAATTTACTCTCCAAAAGAGTGATTATATACATGTACACCACAACAGCAATTTGTGTCCATTTAGTGACATAATCATATAAAAATCTTTTTTGCTAATTTCAAAAATGGAAAAAAGTATTTCTAATATGAATTTGTTTTTCTTTGATAAATACTAAGGTTGTGTTTGGTACATATTCTATTACAAAAAAACTTTTTTAAGTCTTGCTTTAAAATGGGATGTTAAATAAAGCTATAAAAATAAAATATCTTTAAATATTTTAAAATATGAACGAAAAACATGAAAATCAGTGTTTTCATGACGTCATACATAACTCACAAAGAATAATTTAGAAAATCTGAATAACAATTCTGAAATACAATAAGGTTATAAAAGTTTTATGACTTACTAGTTGGTGATTACTAGAACCCATCAAGGGTTTTAGTAACCCAATTTTATAAGTTTACAATTAAAACAGCATGAGAAAAAAATCTGAAAACAAGAATATCTGGATCAGTCATTGTATTTGTTTTTTGTCCATGCAATTTCCATTTTTATTAACAAACAAAAGCAGTTTCAAAAATACTATGCTATATATCACAAAATACCATAAGACTTCACCTGTTTGTCCTAAGATTCTTTCAACATATATAACATTTAAATAATAATTAATTTATCATACTTTCTAATGATCAATACATTTTTCTACATTCTCCCAGATAAACTAAATATTGATGCCATGAATTCATGGTAAACACTATAGTGTCTGCAAACTGACAAATTTATGTCATTTTTCTAAAATTTTACCACAGAAAATATCATTTTATATTACAGGTGCTGAGTGATTAGGCTGGAACAAAAGAACTAGTGTAAACTATGATCAAGGAACATAAAAATCCTGTAATGAAATGCTTACATGTGCTTAAAAGCTTCAGGTGAATTTTTTAAAGTCTCTGCATCCCAGTTTCATCATATATTGAAAATCCATTTTATGAAATGTAAAAATAGGGAAAAACAATATTAGCACTTCTTATGTTTTCTCTCTGTCCTTGCCCAATATTCCAGCCTCTAGTATCCTTAACTGAGGGATTTCACCCAGCCTCACAGCATCAATTAATACTAGCGTATGGATAATTTCCAAAATCTATATTTAGAGCTCGATTCCTGCTCCTGAGCCTTAGACTCAGATTTCCAATTGTCTATACAGTCACACCATGATGCTGTTCTACAGGCAGCTCAAACTCAGCAGATCTACAACTGAACTTGACCCTGCTCCTATGAGCAGCAGTTTAGTAAATCATAATATATGTCCAACATCTCTTAAAACAGGAAATTTCACACTTCAACCCTTCCTCTTTCCCTTACACCTGGCCATTGCCTAGGGCTTAATGATTCACCTTCCACTGTACCTTAAATCCCTAACTTCCTTCCATTCCTATCTTGTCAATCTTAAAGCAGTATTTCTCAAGGAGGACACTGGGAAGGATAAATCTTACTCTGGTTAGTGATAGATTCTGTGCCAGACTGCCTGGGTTCCATCCTAGCTTCAATGTTTACTAATTCTGTTATTTGGGGGAAGTATCTTTCTGATTCAATTTCCTCGTGTGAAAATGAGATACAGTTGCTCCTCAACTTAAGATGAGGCTACATCCCAATAAATCCATCATAAGTTGAAAATATCTTAAGTCAATGTTCATTTACACCTAACCTACCGAACATCATAGCTTAACCTAGCCTATCTTAAATGTACTCAGAATACTTACATCAGGCTACAGTTTGACAAAATTATCTAACACAAAGCCTGTTTTATAATAAAGTGCTGAATATCTCATGTAATTTATTGAATACTGTTGCTGAAGTATAGTTTCTATTGAATGTGTATAGTTTTCACACCATCATAAAGTTGAAAAATCCTAAGTCAAACCACTGTAGCCAAAGTATCTGTAATAACAGTACCCGCCATATCTGGCTGTTTTAAGAATTAAATGAGCAAACACTGATAAATTATTTAAAACAGTGCCTTGCATACACTAAGTACATAATAAATGTGAGTGGGTAGTCATGAGGAAAGCAATGGTGCAAGACCTCATCATTTGCCTGAACAACTGCAACAGTCTGGTTTTTTTGTTTGTTTGTTTGTTTGTTGAGACAAGGTATTGTTTGTTCACCCAGACTGGGATGCAGTGGTGTGACTGAGGTTCACTGGAGCCTTGACCTCCTTGGCTCAAGTGATCCTCCCATATCAGCCTCCTGAGTAGCTGGGACCTATATTCTGTGGCATTTTCTTACTCCAATTATCCAGGCCATAACAAACATACATAATAGTGGAAGGAGAAGATAGGACTGATGATGGAAATGGCAATTAAAAATACATGGTGCTATTTTTCCAACAAGAAAATGCATGGGAAACTACACATGGAAAACAGACCAACAAACATAAAAAAATCCTTATGAAATTTTCCAACTCTCGGTTTAGGATATTTATCTTCTAAAATATTTTTTATTCCCACTTTTATAATGTCAAAAAATCTTATAATTCCCTCAAGAATTATTCCTGAATTTAAAAATATCATATATAAAACAACTATACATTTAAAAATCACTATACTATTCATGACATTACAAAAAAATATATAAAATTCCTGAATTTCAAACTTGGGGCAAAGGATTTGATTATTTTCTTCCCCTCCTTTCAGACACTTGTAACTGGTATGGCAAACTAAGGGCTTTCAGAGAAATCATCTTTGGAGATGATGAGATTTGCTTGTAGTAAAAAGTATAAACAAAGAAATGGCTGGAGGCCAGCCAGGAGGAATGCCAAAGAAACTCCTAAATGATCAGACCACAGAGCTAGTAACATAATTAAAACCACTAGGCCACGGAAGGTATTTTACATTTAAACAAGGAACTTTAGAACAGATGGGGTCCATAAGAGATCAGGAGGAAAAACTACCCAACTCCAGAATCACTGCATAGATAACAGTGTTAGCTCAGGGCACAGCTGGATACTCACATGCAGCCACGGAGATCAAGACAAAAAGAAAAGAAGGTAGAAGAGTTCATTTAGGTTGATACGAGGAAAAAATTATCCTTTGTTTTCACATTACCAAAGTGGGTTTTGAGTCATTAAAATATTTTAATAAAATGTTTAAAATATTCATTAAATTCTATAAGCCCATTATTTCTAGATAGCTATATTTTATTATTGCATTTGCATCTACTGTCCCTTAGCTAAAATACATTTTCTTTAATATATTTAACATGAAAAATGTAAGGCAAAAAAAAAAAAACTATTAAATTTCTTCTATTTGGCTTTAAAATAAGAAGTCATCATAAAGAAATATTAAAATATAAGTATACAAAGATATTTCACTGGAAATGCAGATCTCCCCACTCCCTGCAAAATTCCCTTCCAAGGACAATGCAAAGCCAACATTGGAAAGCACTTTCTATTAGCTCTCAACACCTGGCTTTCTCTCCTCTTGCCTCAATTCCTCACTCCCTTCTCTGCCTCCCTCAGTGGCGTGCTGAGGGCTGCTCACGCCAGCTCCCAAGAGCAGATGGTGTACAACTCTTCCCTTTCTCTAGTCGCATCATCCTTGGTAGCTTGAGATTGATCATAGTGAGTGTATTTATACCAGTGAAATTGGCAAACGCTATTAATGGGAGTCTTTCCTCTCTCAGAGAGCTGAGCCTCTTGCTAGCACATCACTGCCATACTTTCCCACCTTAAGTCCACATTCTTAGCTGTCTCAGACCCATAATTGCTATGCAGCCCATAGCAATTAGTGTCAAGTTAATGAAAGCTGGTATATTGGCTGTTACTACCTCAGAAGTGTGTTGAGCTGAAGACTTCTTGTGTCTCCATCTCAGCTGCTCTCTGAGGTATCAACAAATCAAAAATTCTCTTTCCAACACTGTCTTCACTGAAGTTGTCTTGTTTAACTTCCTATAAATGTGCATCCCTCATCTGTGGGTTTGGTGCTCCTCAACTGTTCTTACAAAAACAGTCACTCATAATACATTGAACTATCCCTTATCACGCTGTATCATTTGCTATACTGTCTATATGTTCCCATTAGACTTTGAGTCCAACAAGGGCAGGCACTATGTCTATCTTTTCCAACATCCAGTATAGTGCCTGGGACACAGTAGGAAAACAATAAGTACTGATTAAGTAAATCAATGAAGCATTGTAAGATAATTACTCTGCAATGGCTGAAATAATGACAAATGTAAACTATCAATTACTGTTGAGAGTTAAATTGTGTCCCCCAAAAAGATCCTAACCCCTGGTATCTGAGAATGTGACCTGATTTTGAAATAGTGTCTTTGTAGACATCATCAAGCTAAAGCACATTAATACTAAATTAAGACGAACCTTAAATCTAGTGACTGGCGTCCTTGAGAGGGAGATCTGGAGACAGAGACACAAGGAAGAAGACCACTGATGACAGAGATACAGAGTGGAATGATAAAGCTACAAGCCAAGGAAACCGAGGATTGCTTGCAGCCCCCAGAAGCTAGGTAGAGGCAAGGGAAGATTCTTCTCTAAGCCTTTGGAGGGAGCATGGTTCTGGTGACACCTTGATTTTGGACTCCTAGCCTTAATTTTGGACTTTAGTCTCTAGAACTGTGAAAGAATGTATTTCTGTTATGCTAAGCCATGTAGGTTGTGGTAGTTTGTTATGGCAACCCTAGAAAACTAATATATCTTCCCATCAACTGCCCAAATTCAGATTGCCCACAAGGAAAAGTGATGGTTTTACTATTTATTGTTCATTTTCCCTTTAATCTATGCATAGTTACAGATATGAATAAACTAATGAAGTATTAACTTAAAAAGCAACATGTTTGAAATACAACATTCTACATAGTAATTTGTGAGGAAAAATTTCCTTTATGACTAAATCGTTTTTATTGAAAATATCAAGTTTTAAAGAATCTATAAACATCTCATGTTTAAGTTAAAAAAAAAAGAGAGAAATGAGTCGTCTTAATCTGTGCACATTACTTTGCTGTAATTGTTACTGTTCATTGTTTTCATGGTTACTTAATACTATAGAATAAAATAAACCACATTTTAGGATTATCAAGAATTTTATCAATTATTCAGGGTCAACTAGTGTTTAGAGGACAAGATCTCCTAAAATGCTGCCCTTTCTTACTCTGATTTTTGTTACAAAATTTTTTTGCTTTCATCTACACATGACCTAATATTTTAGTAATACTTGTCTATTCCTTTTTAGAATGTCTATTTAAAGGGAAAAATATTTTAAGAGTATAAAGACAGAGAAAGCAGGATAAAAATTTATTTCTAGAATAATTTTCATTCCTTTAGCATGATCAATGATATAGAATCATATCACCCTTCATATCATAAGTGAATAAATGAATAATATTTTTCTGTGTAAGTATGTGATGCACAGAAGTTTTTTTTTTAAGATAAATTTCAGTTTTGAAGCAGAAAATTACGTTTCTTACAAATAATTAGTAAATCAGATAGGTAAACTGGTAGAAAGGTTCATATACAAGTTAGTTAAATTGGGTCTAAGGGAAGGGCCTTTATCAGCTAAAAGAAACAAATTTTATCAGAGAAACCAAATACTGTTGCCATTTTAGTAGAAAATACGGTTTTTTGTAAAAATTTCTTTGTTTCCCAAATTTATATAATAATTTTCAAATAAAAAAGTAACAAATATTTTTGCTTCTATTGGCAAGGTATATATCTCCTTCCCAATTCCGTATTATTCCCCCTAAGATATCTCTTAAGAGATCTCTTTTGCTTTCTTCTTATTCTGTGGCATTTTTTCTTTTAAATTATTTCTTGTCTTACTCCAGCCTCTACAGTATACAATTTTAAACATAAAGTGTTTTTCCTCGTTTTACAGATGGGCGAGCCTTTTATGCCTCTCCTGGTCATGTAGCTCCACCTGCTGGTCATCCTTCAGCATACCATCACCAAGGTCTACTGGACCCAATTTTAGCTTTAGGTTTTTTTGTTTTTTTTTTTAGCAGTTCTATTTATCAGAATGGATGTTTTATGACTTTTATTCTTTTTAGAGGTCTTTAAAATATCAAAGAGAAAATTTACTTATTTTTGCAAAAAAATAGGATATGCAATTACCACATGGCCCTGTTAGACCCTTTTACAAGTCTAAGATAAAGAATCTTGGCAATTTTATTTTTCCTATGTCCTGAAACATTTGCTATTTCATTACCCTAGGAATTATTTTATTATCCACCAATTACTCATAACTATGCTAGAAAAGACTGAACAAGACAATGGAAAAATGGTGAAGATACTATTAAACTAAAATCTAATAATGCTGGTGAAATTAATCATGTCACGAAAATTTAGATACTATGAATTTTCAGATGCCAATGTCCTAGATAAATTTTCTCAAATTAAGAACAGACAAGTGAAAAATATATTTCTAAGAACAAAAAAATGATGCTTATACAAAAGGAAAGACTTTATTAGACAATAGTTTGTGAAAAGAACCTGGGTTATCTTTTTTGCTAAAAGCATGTGTGACAACAGTATTCTTTGATCTTTTATGTTTATAGGCCAACATTCACTTGATACAGTTTCTAAAAAGACATGCTGACATTATGTGCATATATAAAAGTGATTAAAAAGAAACATATGATGTTAATGTGAAAAAAACCTAAAGAAATAAAGGGTTGATGGTACTCAGTAAATGGTGATAACTGTTTTTTCTGATAACACCAAACATTAAAGACTTGTAATGCAGAGCTAACATTTAGTCAATGCCCTCAAATATTCTATTTCAAAATGCCTCAAAGGAGGAATGAAATTTTTAATGGGTGAAAGTAAATACTCTTAAAAATAATTTAACACATAATTTCTGTGGTTCACATCTCCCTAAATGATTAAAAAATAATTTTCAATTTAGTATTCCACCTGGTTCTGGTATATTTTCCAATTTTATATAACTAATATAATTAATAAATTCTGATTACAGTCAGGCACAGTAGCTCACGCCTGCAATCCCAGCACTTTGGGAGGCCAAGGCAGGTGGATCGCTTGAGCCCAGGAGTTCAAGATAAGCTTGGGCAACATAGGGAGATCCCATCTCTATTAAAAAAAAAGATAAAATAAAATTCTGATTATGATGCTAGCTAATATCTTTTCCATATGACTGTTAAATTTTATATTTTATAGACCTCACACTTTTACTTATTTTTAAATATTTAGTTCTTTAATCAATGTAGAATTTAGTTTTGTGAATGAAATGAGGTTACAAGAGCTAGCCTTATTTTTTCCAAATGAATAGTTAATTTTCTTAGTACAAATCTTTCTCCTACTGATTTGAAACACCACCTTTAGTCAAAACTAAATCCCATATACAGATAGTCCCAAACTTATGAGAGTTTGACTTAGGATTTTTCAGCTAGCATGGAAGTGATATGCATTCAGTAGAAAGCGTACTTTGAGTACCCATACAATCATTTTGTTTTTCACTTTCAATACAGTATTCAATAAATTACTTGAGATATTCAATACTTTATTATATAGTCAGCTTTATGTTAGATGATTCTGACCAACTGTAGGCTAATGTAAGTGTTCTCAGCACCTTAAAGGTAGGCTAGACTAAGCTATGATGTTCAGTAGGTTAGGTGTATTAAATCCATTTTGCACTTACAATATTTGCAACTTAGGGATGTAACCCCATCATAAGTCAAGCTGCATGTTGTAGACAAGTGAATCTTATCTCTTTATGTACTCATGAATCAGTTCCACTAAATCTATATGTTTGGCCTGCATCAATATTAGATTTTTTAGAGTTATAATAGCTTTAGAATGTGTTCTGTTATCTAGCAGAGCAAACCTCTTATCTTGTTCTTCTTTCTCAAAACTAATTAAGCTATTCTTGAGAATTTATTTTTGATATAAACTTTAAAATTATGTTTCTGAATTATACACAAATCCTTTTGTTATAATACCATATTCAGTAAGTAATTTGGAGAGGACCGACATTTTTACAATATTGAACAGTACTATCCAACACTTGTTTATTTATATTGTCTGTTAAGTCCTTAATAAAATTTGATAGTTTTCTTTACAATATACATTTCTCATTATTTTATTGCTGGGTATTTTATTTCTATTATGAATAGTATCCTTTTCCAATTACATATTCTACTGAATTTGTGCCAATGATTAGAATATCTATTTATTTTGATAAACATACTTTTAAAAATATGTTTTATCAAAGCAATATATGCACATATTTTTTAAAAATCAAACACTACACAAGGGCATAACTCTTTTTCATTTCTCAGTTCACCAACCCAGACCAAAAACTTTTACATGTGTTTGTTTTTAGTTATTCCAGTAGTTGCCCACATTTTTAAAAAACATGTTCTTCTTACTTTTTCTTGACTTGATGACTGGGGGTACTTTTGTTGACCCCCTGTTGTCTCTGGCTTTCCTCCCCACTCAATTTGGCTATATTACATTTTTACCTCCCCTTTTGGTGACCTTGGTTACTTTCATAATCTAATACCTAAGGCTGGACTCATGCCTGTAATCCCAGCACTTTGGGAGGCCGAGGCGGGTGGATCACGAGATCAGGAGTTCGAGACCAGCCTAGCCAACATGGTGAAACCCCGTCTCTACTAAAAATACAAAAATTAGCTGGGCGTGGTGGCACACGCTTGTAATCCCAGCTACTCAGGAGGCTGAGGCAGGAGAATCGCTTGAACCCGGGAGGCAGAGGTTGCAGTGAGCCAAGATTGTGCCACTGCACTCCAGCCTGGGCAACAGAACGAGAGTCAGTCTCAAACAAAACAAAACAAAACAAAACAAAACAAAAACTAATACCTAAACCTCTGACGAATTCAACTAAAGATAAAATTCTCCATATTCTATTTCATGAAGACAATAGCACCGCTACTATTCCATGTACATTTCCTTCCCTCTCTGCCTTCCAACCTGTTAACTGCACCTGTACATTTTCAAGGCTGCTAATATTTGCATTCTATTCTGTAATCATAATTCATTCTTCCCTGCTTTGTCCAAGGATTGACTCTAAAAGCTGAAAACTGATATTTACATCATCACAACTATTTAAATACTGTCCACTGAAAAACAAAGTTTTATGCTACAATTAGATTTTCTCATCTATTTCTTTAAAGCCTTGATCCACGTGACAATGTTCAAATGAATTCCCTTTCTCACACTCCTAGCAACTGTTCAAAATCATGCCACATCTGAGGGTGCTTTATATTTGAAGCATGCTTTCTTGTAAAGTTTGAAATGTTTCTTTCTCCCTGAAGTTTCTTATTGTCATTGTTTTTTTTGGTGGGGGGGCAGATGAAGAAATGTATGCTTTCTATGTATACATCATGTCCTTAATTTCCTCCAGCTTCTTACTCAATCCATCTATTACCTAAAATTCATTTCATTTAGTTTGAGGTCTACTCACTTCCTATTCTAATTTGGAGGATCTGCCTCTCATTTGGACCATTCTTATACAATTTATCTTTTTTTGTTGCATTCTTCTTATGAAATATTTATTTTATTTTATTAAATGTAAAAGTTATTTTTAACGCATCTAGTACCTTTCTACATTTTGCAAAGTTAATGCCGCTTTTGTTTTATGGATGCAATAGTTTCTTAAATATTTCTGAGAATTTTAATGTTTTTAGGTTGGGTTCTGTTCCTTGAATTTCATATGACCTCAAGAGTCCATTTCTCATGTTATCTTAGATCTTTTTGGCCATATTGCAGGCTTTTAGCAAGTGGTGATTTTTAGCCAGACAGGTCTACAGGCAGGGCTGGTCACTACGCTCTAGAGTGGGTGAGCCAGTACATGGGAATCAGCCATCCCGCCAGACCCCCAGAGGACATAGTGGCTTTAAATATGTATGTGCAGGCAGACACTGAACATCAAAGTAGGGGAAGTCTATGATCAGTTACCATGCCACGTGGAAAAAGGGGTAGCAGTGTGCACCTGAACCCTTGCTGAAGAGTCCTTCCTTAACTAGCCTTTCTTTTTTTTCTTTTCTCTTTTTTTCTTTTCTTTTTTTTTTTTTTTCAGACAGGGTCTCACTCTGTTGCCCAGGCTGGAGCACAGTGGTGGGATCTTGGCTCACTGCTGCCACCTCCGCCTCCCAGGTTCCAGTGATTCTCATGCCTCAGCCTCCCGAGTAGCTGGGATTACAAGCAGGTGCCACCATGCCTGGCTCATTTTTATATTTTTTGGTAGAGACAGGGTTTCACTGCATTGGCCAGGCTCCGAACCAGCCTTTCTAAAGTGGCTGGTCTAAAGTAACCCTCACTTATTCTCACTCTCAACAGCCTGTGTATTTTCTTCATAAAAGGAATTGATAATGTATTTCTTATTCACCTCTTCATTTGGTTACAGTTTGCTTGTGACACTACTGTACAAATAAACTCTATGAATGCAAAGCCTTTGTCTATAGCACAAAACACATACTAGTCAATCAATATTTCTTGAAAAAGGTATGAACATTTATATATTCCTCAGAACCAATTCCATTAACAAATCTCAATTCTATACTACAATAAAAGAAAATTAGAATTAGCATAAGAGATGTAAATAACATAATATCCTAATGATATATTTAGGGTAATCAATTTTATATGATTGTAACTTGCAAAATCCTAATTTCATTTTATTTTTACTCTCCTATACACATATATATACACACAAACTCAAGTATACAACCACATTATTCAGAGGGTAATACAATATTTATGCCTTTCTTTTATTTTTGAGATGGAGTCTTGCTCTGTTGCCCAGGCTGGAGTGCAATGGCGCGATCTCAGCTCACTGCAACCTCTGCCTCCCGGGTTCAAGCGATTCTCCTGCCTCAGCCTCCCGAGTAGCTGGGACTACAGGGGCCCGCCACCACGCCCAGCTAATTTTTGTATTTTTAGTAGAGACGGGGTTTCACCATATTAGGCAGGCTGGTCTCAAACTCCTGGCCTTGTGATCTGCCCGCCTCAGCCTCACAAAGTGCTGGGATTATAGGTGTAAGCCACCGTGCCTGGCCGCCTTTCTAATTTATGAATATCACACTAGTGCAACAGAAGTTGTCAAAAATAATTCCAATGAAGTCATTCAATCACATCCTTAAGATTCATAGATAAAACAATTTCTATTTAATTGATCGATAGCAAAATCCTTGCTAATTGAATGTGAACCTCAAAGATGCAAGCCCACATATACAGTCAGTAGTGCAGAGCCAGGTCTGTGATCTAGATCTTCCCTTTCCTGATTCAAGGAAAACACATCTTCATGGACCTGGGACAGCAAAATCTGCTGCCCACCAAAGTCAGCTCTCTTCTTCGCCTACTGTAATGGTTAATATCGAGTGTCAACTTGATTGAAGGATGTAAAGTATTGTTCCTGGGTGTGTCGGTGACATTGTTGCCAAAGGAGATTAACCTTTGAGTCAGTGGAGTGGGAGAAGCAGACCCACCCTCAAGTGGGCATCATCTAATCAGCTGCCAGCACAGCTAGAATAAAGCAGGCAGAAGAATGTGGAATGAGCAGACTTGCTGAGTTTTCCAGCCTCATATTTCTCCTGCGCTGGATGCTGCCTGCCCTTGAACATCAGACTCCAAATTCTTCAGCTTTGGGACTCTTGGAGTTACACTAGTGGTTTGCTAGGGGCTCTCGGGCCTTTGGCCACAGACTGAAGGCTACACTGTCAGCTTCCCTACTTTTGAGGTTTTGGGACTCACACTGGCTTCCTTGCTCCTCATATTGCAGACAGCCTATTCTGGGACATCACCTTGTGATTATGTGAGTTAATACTCCTTAATAAACTCCCCTTCACATATACATCTATCCTATTAGTTCTGTCCCTCTAGAGAACCCTAATACACCCACCCAGTAGGAGTTGATGTTTCCCAGAATTCTAGAGCCTCCTACATGCGTAGCAATTCTCCTGCCTCAGCCACCCAAGTAGCTGGGACTACAGGCATGTGCTACTATGCCCAGCTAATTTTTGTATTTTTAGTAGAGACGGGGTTTCACCATGTTGCCCAGGCTGGTCTCGAACTCCCGAGCTCAAGAGATCTGCCCGCCTCAGCCTCCCAAAGTGCTGGGATTACAGGCATGAGCCACTGCGCCCAGCCTATCTTTATTCTCATGGCTTCAAAATCTTCACAAGCAACATACATCTTCTGAGATCCAAGCCCCTCTTTCTAATTAATTAACTGATATCTTCAAATGTAAGTTGAACTTAGTAACATTCATCTTTGTCTCCTGAACTAGTTCTTTCAATAAGCCATATGGTACCAGCATCTTCCTAATCAACCAAGCCAAGTGCCAGGAAGTCACACTCTTTCCTGCCCCCACACCTTCCTAGCCAACCAGTCAAGCCCTGTGGAGTTCACCTGCTTAATATTTCTCATGTATCTCTCCATTCCCCCATCCCTCTTCCAGCCATTCAAAGTTATCTAGCACCTGGCTCATTATTTAACAACAGTAATAGAAGAGGATTTCAATTTGGAGTTTTTGTACATAAAATGGCAAACTGTGTAAGTAAACTAATCCTATCACTCAGTGAAAAATTGCAAAGTCAGTGGAAAATTCTTTCCTTCAAGTTAATAAAAAAATGTAAGGGACTTACTTAAATGGTGTAAACAAAAATGGTAAAGTAACTTCTTTTCTCTGAGTCATTTTCACCTGGGAACCAAGTATGAAAATATTACAAATGAGAAAAAAACGAATTTCATTTTGAAATATAAACATCCATTGAAATGATTCTTTAGGGATGGTTAACCACTTTGAAAATAAGTGGAATTTTATGTTACTATATTGTTTCATAAATATTTAAAGAAAATTTTAACATTTTCTTACTATCTCAATAAGCTGAGAATTAAACATATCAATCTTGCAAAGCAACATACTGTAATTAAAACTGTACTTCCTTAACTCAGAAAATAAAACAAGCCAAACCGCTTATTCTTAAAAGCATTAAGAATAACCGAAAGTTTTATTCAAAGGGTCACCTCTTTAAATTCTTAAGGAATCTCATAACATACATAGAATGATAAGAAATGTTGCAATCTCTAATGTGATTTCTATGGGGCAAATTCTAATAGTTAAAGAATTGACTTGTAGTCTTTGTAAGCATATGTGGTAATCTTACATGCAGTCATACTCCTCAAAGACAATTTTATGTCCTCAGACTGAGCCATGGAACCTACACTTCAGAAATGTGAAACACAAGTCGAATACATAAAATTTAAAGGTAAATTACAGGGAAATAGTTAAAAACAAAATCAAATATTTTCCCTAAATATATTCAATATTTAAATTGTAGTATTGTCCATTTTTGTGCATGCCTTTTTAAATTTTTTTTTACCTTGAACTGTTCAAGAATCTGTACTGCATTTGTAAACATGCTCTCTGCTTTGAAGAGATCAGTGTTGTTAAGATAATCCACAGGAAGGATTCCCTGAAAATAACAAACACCAGCTTATTGATAGTATTCAGACAGCTCAGGCTATCCTTATAAAACAAAACAGACTTAAAAGCAATAAAGATAAGGCATATGGACAAATAAATAATTGAAATAGTTAAATGAAAAATCTTTTTAAAACAATAACTGAAAGATGTTCTATTATTTTTCTCACAAAGTAGATGTATTAAGGTAAGCAAAGCAAGAGATGAATTAAATTCAGTAACACCCGGCATTAGCTGAGCGCTAACTATGTGCTAGGCAGTGAACTGAGTGTTTCACACACAAAAAACAATTACTATGGTAGGCCACAGCCAGCATACTTAAAATAAAAGACTTCAGACATATCAGACTGTACTGTACATAGTAAGAGTAAGGACTATTCTGTTAAACTTTTGTTTCATTATACATATACACAAACACTATGACTGTCGGGGTCATATTACTCAGCATTCTGGGTTAAATAACATTATTTTTTAAGAGTACATTTGATTTTGAAGAGCTAATAAGAGTGGCTGGTTGAAATAGTTATTTTTCGGCATTTCGGTACCTAGGGACCATTCTTAACAGCATTACTATTTTCTATTGAGAAATCTTGCCCATTACATACAGCATGTTAGGTTATAATCCAGAGACCTGCTGATTACAACCCAGGCTAGACCATCTGGAATTTGACTTCTGATAGTCAAGGGATAGAAACTAAGGTATAATGCTACTCTACTCTCATGTCAGTGCCCTGAGAACAGCTCTGCCATGGGATCATGGCTGTGGTTCCTTCTTCCAAGTCTCCAGGTATCCTGGTTCCAGGTTATTACAAGCCTGGTTTTCAAGCACCACTTTGTTTCAGCAAATCACCAATATCTTTTCAATAATTTCTTCCCTTTAAATGAAGCCAGTTTTTGCTGCTTGTAATAAAAAAATTACTTACACATTTCTATCAGTTATAACCAGAATACAAAGATAAACATCATACACATTTTAGAAAATTAAAACATTTAAAGAAAAGCTATTTGGCTCATGTTCCATGTTATAGAATAAAATACACAAGCAATCATGAGGTATTGCATATTTAGAAATAAATATACAGGAATATATAGTTTTAAATGTAATCAAAGATTATATAAGCTGGAAGCAGTGGTGCATGCCTGTAATCCCAGACACTTGGGAGGCTGAGATGGGAGGACTGCTTGAGCCCAGAAGTTCAAGACCAGCCTGGGCAACATAGCAAGACCCCGTCTAAAACAAAAAAAAACCCAGATTATTCAGAAACACATAAAAAAGAGTACATTTTTACTGTGCGATATTTTTTTATATACTGAGAGTTGATAATAAAATTTTATTCCTTACCACTGAGTTAAGAGGAAAGGGAACTCCAATAAGGGAAGTCATCAATGGTGCAATATCAGCCTACAAATAAAAAGCTCAATTCTAAGAAGTCTATAGACATTAACAAAGAAATTAAATAATGTAATGCAACCATATTTTGGAATATAACCATGATATTTGTTATAATCAGTTACCTTCAAACATGTATTTAATACAAAAAACTATTAATCTCTAAAAGTGTCATTTGCTAGATGTGTATGAATCTATAAAAAAAATTGAAAAGAAACCACTAAAGGCCCTAAATGTAAAACATACCAAAACAAAAAATTACTTATCCTATTAGCTAAGAATTTGACCACTTTATGTAATAGTTTTTCAGTATTATACAAAGGATGCCTTATTTAGACATAAAATGAATATCAAGAGTAGACTTTAACTGGAGAAATGTATATATTAACTAGAAAAACAAAGTATCAGAAGGAGGTTTGACCAGCCAGTGATGTCCAGAAAAGACATAAACCAGAGAAGAGGCTCTTTAGTCAAAAGATCCCAAATACCACTTTTAGATATCTCCTCTTTAAGTTCAATTTCTCAGAAGAGTTGTTCATGCTTTTTCTATCTTCACTTCCTCACCTTCCCATCACTCTTCTGCCCACTGTGACTCACTATGACCCTTTATCATTCCAAACACTGCTCTAAGAGAGATAACAACCCCATTTTCTAAATCTAATTGACTCTGTCTATATAAGTCCTTAAAATTTTTCAGGCAATAAAGTACTCGGAACTGAGAATGCCCAGTTTCAAATTCTCAGGCAGGTTTTTTAACCTTCCAATTGCTCGATTTCTTTATCAGTTACAAAAATAAATGCAAGTTTTTCCCTTATAGAGGTATGACAGGATTAAATGAGATAAAACTTATAAAGTACCTGGCACATAACAAGCCTGTGATAATGGTAGCTACAATTGTTGCTGGCATTATTAGACCTTTCAGCAGTATGGCATAGGCCATTTCTTTCTTGGCCTCAACACCACACAGCTGAGTTTCTTCTATCTCACTGGCTCCTCCTTTTCAGATACCTTCGCTAGTCCCTCACTTTAAGTTGGAATTCATCAAGTTTGTTCCCAGGCTCTCAATCTTTCTCACTTGCTACTATTTAGACTGTCATTACCAAGTACCATCCTCCAGAAAACTGGAAATCTCCAAGTCTTCCTAATCGCCTTTTCCTTTTCCCTCAGAATCCACTGTCGGCCACCTCTAATCTCTTCTCCACGCTGCGGCCAGGGGGATTCTTTCACACACAAAAAACCACATCGTGTCACTCTCTAGGCTTCAAACTCTTCAAGGATTCTTTGAACTTTCAGAATTAAGTTCACAAGGCCCATGAGACCCTGAAGGGGCTGTGTCTCCCTTCTTCTGCCTCACATCACCCCATGGTTTCTATTGCTATATAACAGCTTTCTTCAAGACCCTTTAATACACCATGTGCCCTCTCACCAGAACTTAGGGTACGCATCTCCTCTGTCTGAAAAGCCCTCCTCCTACTGCCTTAGCCTGCTAATTCCTGCTTATTCATCAATCTCAGCTCAATCCTCGACTTCTCAGGAAGGCTTTGCTGACTACAGTCTATCACATACATCCACTCTACAGTCTCACAGCTGCACAAATCTCTTTTGCAGTACTTACCACAGCTACAAGTTTACATGTATTTGTACAACAGACTGATGAGTATCTGTTCTTACCCCTAAGGTATAAATTTCCCAGGACAGGGATTATGTCTGCCTTAACTTGCCACTAAATACTTACACTTAGTACAAAGTTGAAACACACCACAGACACATCACAATATTAGTAGAAGGAATGAATAAGAGATTCTCATTTGATGGAGATCTGAAGCAAGAGTGTTCACCAACAGACTGACAATTCAGAGAGCAATAACCGAATCTATGTTCAATTGCTGATTATGATCTGGTCTGGCTATGAATAAGAGATATTCTTGTTTTGTGATCTTCAAGTCATTCCTGTCTTTTTGCCAGTGATTTTTAATGGCAAATTAATAAATTGCTATTCTGACTTTTTATGTTCATGTTCATTTACTTGGGTAGCATGCATCTATCCTGGGAGAAGACTATTCTTATTATGCTGGGAAGAAACAAGTTTCTACAACCATAGGCCTGAAAGTGAGATCCTAGACCTTGGTTTGTCCACCACAGTAAGTAATCTCAGCTTGTGTGGTGACCTGGAAGGCAAGATACTCCTGCCACTTTGGAAGCCATATCCCAATGATGCTATACCTTCTACAAATAGTGAAGATGGCTATTAAAGTAGCATGTTTTTAACAATGAAAATTCTGTGCTTCATATTTACAGACAATGCTACTAGTCTAACTTTATCAGATTGGCTATACATTTTCCTCTAACAGAAGGTTTCTAGCTGGGTAATTTATAATCTCATCATTTTTTTTCCCATTGCATTTGTAAGGTTGCTGGTTAGAAGTAAAGGTAAAATATGTGTTAACAAAAAGAAAAGGTAACTGACATACTATAGGAAAGAAACCCATAACCGGAATTTTAATAGATCTGTGCTTAAATTAAGCAATACAACCATGAAAAGCAATCACAGAAATTTAACAGGCATGCAAATTTCAATTTACATAACAAATAATTATCCAGTGTTATTTGGAAGAAATCTTTCATTTTCACTTGAAGTTTTGTTTGTTTTGCCACAAGAGAGATTAGATGGACTAAAATATTTGCACTAAAAGAATTCCCTTTAGTAACTGAAATGTTTTGGAAAAGACTTTGTCAATATTACTATTATCTATTTTTCATAGTTTTTGTCTAACCTTCTTATAGAAGATAAAATTAAATTTGAATGTAATAAAATCAAAATGGATACCTGATTGACATCTAGCCTCTTCCAGTTCTCCAATCTCCACTCTGAAAGACACAATCAGACACAAGCTCTGATGTTAAGATTTAAAAAAGAATAAATCATTTGATTTTTAGGAGTGGCCAATACTTATGGAAAACATAGGTATTAGAAATGTCTATTTTAAGCCAAGCATGGCAAAGGTGTATTTTTTTAAAGAATTAAAAAAAAACAAAAAGTAAATATTTGGTGTTTCTTGTGATGATTTATTAAGCTTCTTAAATGTTCACTGGGAGATAATTGTTTCAAAACATCAGAGGCTGAGGAAGGAAAGCCGGAAGTGAAAAAGCACAATGGTAACAACTGTCAGCATTGACAACTCATTACAATCCTGTTCTAGAGAGGTATTGAGGCAATTGATAGAAAGTTAATTAATTCAAGCTTCTCTTTTTTTCTGTGATGGCAGTTGCTCCCAAAACACTTAAAACTGTAGTTGTGATGTTCCTGTAGTCACTAATCACAAATGTTAACATAGTATATTGAGTTATTATTAAAATTGCCTTCAAAGATAGGCTCATTCTTCCATTTTTCTACACATAAATTCAGAAATTGCATCAAACAGAAATCGAAACAAGTGATTATGAGAGACCAAGTCTTGATTTAATGGCTTTAGGATACACTGCCAAAAGACTTATGAGATATTTGTATAATAAAATTTCATTCAATAAGCTAATTAAAGTTCAAAAATATGTTTCTGACTCTACCAAAAATTCACACTAATCAGTTGATGAAAAAATGCACATTCCTTTTCTCTAAAATGTATGATATTTAATATTCATATGAGAAAAAATACATTTCTTTTGTGATGATTCTTGATATGTGATTCTAAAACATCAATTCAATATGAAATCAAATGCCAAAATAAAGTTAAATCTCATAAATACAAACATGCATTTACCCTACTTTCTATTTTGATCCAATCTAATCCATTTACCACAGAGCAGTCAGAAAGGTAGCTCCTGTGGCAAACTGGAATGTTGGCAATGCTCTAACAGGCTTTAATGATAGAGCACTGCACTCAGAACACACTTCATGCTCTCCTTACCCAGGCTTTGGTGCCTCAAATGATCTACCTCGTTTACCTCTCCAACTCTCAACTCATTGTACTCTGCTCCTAGCTGACAGTGCTCAGCCACATCAGCCTTCCAATTCTGTTCCTCAAACAAGCTACGCTCTTTCTATTTTTTGCCTCTTCATTTGCTATTCCCCCTGCCCGGAACACTCCTGCCCTAACCTTCATATGAATGGCTCCCTCTTATCCTAACTGTGAAGAGATATTCTATTAGCTCACTCTATAAAATGTATCCTGCTCCATAAGGGAAACTTCTAGGATACTGCAAATGTATGGTGAATCTGGATGGAGATTACATGGTATATATATGCAGGTAAAATTCATAAAGCTATACATTTAAAACCAATGCATTTTGCCTCCTTTGCCAAATATCTTAATAAAAATGTGGGGGACTGAGTTAGGTGTGGTACACACCTGTGGTTCCAGCTACTTGGGAGGCTGGGGCAGGAAGACTGCTTGAGCCCAGGAGTTCCAGGCTGTAGTGAGCTACGATTGGCCTGTGAACCTGTGAACAGCTACTACATTCCAGCCCATTCCATTCCTTTAGAGACACAGCAAAAACCTGTCTCTAAGGAGACTGTGGGGGGCAGGGTGGAGAAAGAAGCCTGGTCCTACCTTCTCTTTTATCATATCACCCTAATTTTCTTCATAAAATTATCATAACGTGTAAGTTTTGTTTATAATTGCTTTAATTCTCCTACTAGAATGTTAAGTTCTGAGAAAGCAGGGGCTATCTCAAAGATATGTAGTAGATGAAAAAAAGAGTCCTCTAGCTTCTTTTTCTTTCATGCTTAAATAAATCTGGAAATAATCATGACAGTGTACTGGTTGCACTGTTCTGGCCCTTTGTCAATGTCTCCTCTGTGGACCTGTGATGTGGCATGATGCTCTCCAGTAGCACTTACAAACATATAAGAAATCGCCCTCTGAAAAATGCACCATTACTTACTGAAGACATGCTATTGAGTGCATTATTCACTGTACTCTTCTGTCTTCATTAGGGCCTAGGGCTGAAATAGCTCAGTACTACCTCTTGCTTTTTATCTAATAGAGATATCTTGTAGGTAGTGTGATTTTATAACTGATAGTATGTACTTTGGGTTGAAAAATCTCAATCAAACTGATTATTTACCTCTACGAAACCTTAAATTTCCTCTTATTTAATTTTTATTTACTCTACCTCACATTCATATTAATAAATTAATAAAAGAACATCAAAAGTTCAGTTTATCAGTTTAGACATTTAGAAAGTCTAGTTATTAGCAGTGGTGTGCTGGGAAGGGTTCAACAAATGGCTCTGTGAGAAGAGAAAAACCAACAACCCCTTGTAGTGTTTCTATAGAAATAGTAATGGCACAAATGTCAAAATGAGGGATTTATAACTAAAATTTGAAAAGTGATTTCTTAAAAATTTAAACTTTGTTCTTATTTTAAGAGGTTGTATTTATAAACACAGTAAAGAAATGCTTGTACCTTTCAAAAATGCATCATCAAATTGCTGAGCTGATACTCTTTGGGGATACTTGATTCCAGCTCCCCAAGTGACTAAAGGAGTTAAAGTCTCTGAAGGATGACCAGCCCCATGGGAACCTACAAATAAGATACCAATAATGAGACAAATGTAGAAGAACTAACTTACAACTAAATATTTTTTAAAATAGTTTGTTTTAAAGAGTTGATCCACATATAGTTAATTCTAGTGACTACATTACCAAATGGTTACAACCTTTTATGGCAATTAGTTTGACAATATTCCTATAAAGCGAGTTAGAGAAACAACAACAAACAGGCAAAAAAGTAAAACAAAAAACCAGAATGCCTGCTGAGTAACTATGGTTGAAAGAATAGAAATAATAACAATAAGACATGGAAGAAATGTTGCTGCTGCCAGAGCAGCACTGCAGACAGAAAGAACAGAGAGCTCCCTTGGGCAGTAACTACCCAACCTCGGTGCAAGCAGTAGAGACTAAGTCTGTTCTGGAGAAGATGGCAAGGTCTCTGGGTCCTTTTCTTCCAGGCCACTCTGGCAGGTAGAGCCAAAAGAAGTCCTTTATAAAGTGGAACTCAAATTACTAGAAATCCATATTGTGATCTGGGGACAAATCTCATCTTTGCTTTATTTTGTTCTCTGTGCACACACTGCATTTGCCTTGGGAATCTCACAGGGTGCACAGGCTTATCCGGGACAGAATTTCAGCAGCCCTTGGTCCCTCAGTAATACCATCTTCACATCACTCCCTTTGCCAACATATACAGTTAATTCTCTGTAGATAAATAATAGTTACTTTTTATTTTCTTCCCCACTTTTCTCTAGTTTCTCATTTGTAAATGAGAATATATTCGTTTTTTAGTTAGAGAAAATATTTTTTATATAAGATCAGTTGTTTTTTAGGCTAACATTTTAAGCACAGAATTATGTGCTAGAAACTTTGTATACAGCAAGACATCTAATCCTCTCAACATCATAAAACATTTGCCAGCTACATTTATACTACTTTAATTGTAAGGCACATATCAATTAAGGACACACTAACCCCAGTCTGTCATTCCATGGTCAGAGGTAAAGATAAATGCTGTTTTTCCATCATTTCCATAGAAATGGTTAAACATAGACACAATTTCTTTAACTCCATCATCAACTTTTTTAATATTGTCCTTGTAGTCTCTATTTGTAAAGAAACAGAGGAACAAATTAAATTAATTTGGAGAAATCAAATTTATTCATTGTGGATTCATTACGTTCAAAATCAGTAACCTCTGAAATGCTTTTAGATTTCATCTTTAATATTTTAAAATCAGAGCACTCTAGATTGTTGAAATAATTTTTTTCTCCTTTTAATGAAGCAAAATAACCCAAAATAGTTTTCAAAGATAGTTTAAAAGGAGGGGACTGATTAACAAATATATTTTAATAAACCCTTTTTAGGTCCTAAATGAGATAGATGACTTTCATGTCTCTCACTCTTTTTTTTTTTTTTTTTTTTTTTTGATACGGAGTGTCGCTCTGTTGCCCAGGCTGGAGTGCAGTGGCGCGATCTCGGCTCACTGCAAGCTCCGCCTCCCGGGTTCACGCCATTCTCCTGCCTCAGCCTCTCTGAGTAGCTGGGACTATAGGCGCCCGCCACCACGCCCGGCTAATTTTTTGTATTTTTAGTAGAGACGGAGTTTCACCATGGTTTCGATCTCCTGACCTCGTGATCTGCCCGCCTCGGCCTCCCAAAGTGCTGGGATTACAAGCGTGAGCCACCGTGCCCGGCCATGTCTCTCACTCTTACTACATACATAAACTATACTGTTTGGCCACATTAAAAGTATCATTTCAAGTATAGAATATTTTCATTCCCTAAAGTGCTTTTGATATAAAATATAATATCACGTTTTGAACACATTATATTTAAGACTGCCACACAACTGAACAAGGTTCATTCGATACGAATATTCCATCAATTACAATGTTTAAGAAGGGGATTGTGAGGTATACATTACTGGCAGCTAACCCAATAGGCTTTACAGCCACTGTTAGGCTAATTTAAACCAAATGCAAAATAAGAAATAAAAGTATAACATAGTATCTTCCTTTTACTTATGGTCTTCAAAAGTGAGAAAAATATTTGCTGTTATATATAAGGAGTGTTACTGAACTATGGTATACAAAAATTTATACAATTTAGTTGCTAGATACAATGCTAATTAAAGGGAATACACAAGGAATAAATAATTACATCTTTTGGTGATACAAAAGTTAATGCCATAAAATGCTTTATATTTTCAAGATTCACTGAAAATATTTCTAAAATATATAGATATTTTAGATAATTTTTTTTCTCTGCTTCAGTAAATGAAGATTATGAAATACGTACAGGATATATTTTACTTATATTAATGTGCCATCTGGATACAGCACATATGATTTAAACCACTAAATCAGAAATCTCATATAATCCAGAACTTAATAAACATTACAGTAGTTATTTAAAATATTAGCTCTGTTGTTATAATTCCAAAGAAAATGTTATAATAAAAAGTTCAATAGAATAGCTGTTTCCCCTAAAAAATACAATTAAATACAACATTAAATTACCTCGAGGATGGTCGATGAGCATGTCCATTTGTATCTATTCCTAATAAATGTAAGAAAAAAACTATTTTCTCTTCATTTATTTTAGAAAACAAAGACTGGTTGTTTCTGGCATGATGAAAGAAGTCCTACATGTAACAAATCAGTTAAAAATATTTAGTTCATTTGTTTTATTTTAAAAATAATACTGATGAAAACATTTAAATTTATGCATAAGTACAAAATTAAATTATCTCACGTTGTTTAAATCTGTGCTGAAGACCTACCAACACAATGTCTTTGCTATCAGTTCAGACATCTATGTTCAAATAATGAGTTAGCTGTTCTCTCCGTTATAAGGCCAAAAAAAGGTGTTAGAAAGGGGATCATAATTTCATAGAGATCTCATAATGTTGTTAATCCCACATCTAACTTAATAAAATACAGCAGATTGAAGACCTATTTTGGCAAGAGTCAAAAATAATATAGTAATAGTGTTACCAGTTTAAGAATAATTTTTTTTTAAATATTTCAGAACTGGACCACTTTTCATTGTCCTGTGTACTACCAACCTAGTCCAACTGTAATCTCTAATTTAGAACATTGCAAATAGCCTCCTAATTACTTCCTTTGCCCCAGCTAGAATGTGTTCTTCAAATCATGTAACAGAAAAGCAACCAATTAATAAAATACTACTTGGCAGGATGAGGCTGGGAATAATTAATTAAAATAAAATTTGAAGATTATTATGCTAATTTAATAATGATAAACTAGATTCATAAACCCTTCTAAGGCAAATGATTCACCCTGTATTCACATATGCATGAACATGGGTGCAAAACTATGAAGACTACTTTTAAATTATTTTAAATAAGTTAACAAGCTATCCAAAATACATCTTTGTTGTTCACATAAATGCCTTTAGCTGTAAAAGATGTTAACTTTTAACAAGATATGTTTAACTTTTCAACAAATGTCTGACGTATTTTGGTATTTTTTTCAAATAATTCTTCATTACTATGTTAAAAAATACAAATGGTGCAATTAGAGAAACTAGCTATTCAAGAATAGAAATAAATTAATATAATATATAACCTGCTATCATCCTTCTCAAAAGTATAAAATTGCCCCCTAACTTTCATATACATTCTACTTAACCCCTAAGAAAATTTAAATCTAGATAAAAAGAATAAGCTCTTTAAAAGAATTAAAAGTTAAACACATAATTGAAAGCTGACAAAAACAAAAAACTGAGCAAATGACTTGAATTACATCTATAATTTGTTCTATGGCTGGTACAATATATTCAGCTATGTAATCCTTTCTTGGAGCTAGATGTGCCTATCCTATCCTTTCTTGCAGCTAGATGTGCCTTTGTGGTTTTGGCCAATGAGATTTAAGTCAAACATTTCATTCATAAAGCTATGTGGATCTAAGGCTTTTTGAAATAAATATAATTCAGTAGGAAAGAAAGTCCTTTTTTATTCTTCATATTGTTGACCTATAACACTAACATAAGGGCGGGAACTCCAAGGTTATCTTGGGTCATGACATAACTTTGAAGATAAAACTCACGCTCTGAAGTTAGAGGAAAACTTTAGGAGACTAAGTGTCAGTGATACTGTAGAACCACTATAGCATCCTGGACTGCATCAGTGCTCAGCTGCCTACTGCTGGCATTATCTTTACTAAGATAGAAGTAAACTTTTAAGTTATTTTTTTTCCCTATTACACAGGTATGATCCAATCTAAGTTAATATACTTATTCATGTACCAAACAATTCCCTGATAGGAATTTGTTGCTGTTGTTGAGACAGAGTCTCTATCGCCCAGGCTGGAGTGCAGCAGCACAATCTTGGCTCACTGCAACCTCTGTCTCCTGGGTTCAAGCGATTCTCTTGCCTCAGCCTCCTGAGTACCTGGGATTACAGACATGCACCACCATGCTCGGCTAATTTTTTTGTATTTTTAGTAGAGACAGGGTATCACCATGTTGGCTAGGCTGGTCTCAAACTCCTGGCCTCAAGTGATTCACCCACCTCAGCCTCCCAAAGTGCTGGGATTACAGGCGTGAGCCACCACGCCCAGCCTCTGATAGGGGTTTAAAGTTAACAGTGTGAAAAAGTGAGTATCTCTCCAACAAGATGTATATTGAAGGGGAATAAGTCAATGTATGAACAGTTATAGTATAGCACAATAAAGTATTAAGGGAATATAGACGAGGGTTATCTAAGTCGAACTGGAAATAGGGTAAAGCAAAAGAGAAGTCACAGAAGACCTAATACAGAAGATGATACACAAACTGAGTTTTTTAAAGTAAATAGATTCAACCCAGGCGAACCTTTGAGGCCATTATACTAAGTGAAATAAGCCAATCACAAAGACAAAGACTGTATGATTCCACTTATGATATAAGGTGCCTGGAGTAGTCAAATGCATAGAAATAGAAAGTAGAATGGTGTTTGCCAGGGGTTGGGGGAGGGGGAAATGAAGAGTTATTTTTTTGTTTTTTTGATTTTTTGTTTGTTTGTTTTTGAGACAGAGTCTCACTCTGTCGCCAGGCTGGAGTGCAATGGCGTGATCTCAGCTCACTGCAACTTCTGCCTCCCAGGTTCAAGCGATTCTCCTGCCTCAGCCTACCGAGTAGCTGGGACTACAGGCAGGTGCCACCACGCCTGGCTAATTTTTGTATTTTTAGTAGAGACAGGGTTTCACCATGTTGGCCAGGATGGTCTCAATCTCTTGACAGCGTGATCCACCCAACCCAGCCTCCCAAAGTGCTGGGATTACAGGCGTGAGCCACAGCGCCCGGCCAGAGTTATTGTTTAACGGGTACAGAGTTTGTTTTGCAAGATGAAATATTCTAGAGATTATTAGCTGCACAACAACGTGAATATACTTAACACTACTAAATTACAGATGCTCCTCACTTACAATGGGGTTATATCCCAATAAACCCATCCTAAATTGAAACTATTGTAAGTCAAAAATGCATGTAATATACCTGTTACAGGTAGTTAGACAGGCATGAGTGGGGCAAGGGAGGGGTCTTCCCCAACCACTAGGAATGTTGGGTGATGATTCAGCAATTATCCCACTGCCTCTCTAAAAGTGGTAGATTGGCAGCTGGCACCAGGGAGAGGCCATTTCCTGATGGTCCACACTTGCTGCACTAAAGGGTTAACTGAATGCAAGCACCAGAGAGATGCAACTTCTCGGGCATGTGCATTAATAGACCAAATGGCGTAGTATGCCCATCAGGGGGCACTCTACCAGAAAAGGAAAGAAAGCCTCAGGTATGTGTACAACTTTCTAAACACACTATGCATGCTCACCTCCCAAGGTTAAGGAGGACACTGTGCATGTGGGCGCCTCACCCCAAGGGAAGAATCATGGAAAGGGGCCAGCCTATAAAGTCCTAGGATCAAGATTAAACACTGCACTTGACCTCGGTGCTCACTTGGGACTCCTCTAGGCATACTTTCCTTTCTTTCCTGTTCTAAAGTTTTTGTAAATAAACTTCCACTGCTGCCTTGGTCTATTCTTCTGCCTTATGACCCCTAGTCGAAGTTTTTCTTCTGGGGAGGTAAGAATTGAAGTTGCTGCAGATCCTTACAGATTTGTTGCCGGTAATTCAGATACCTTGCTCCAGTAACATACCTAACCTACCAAACATCATAGCTTAGTCTGGCCTACTGTCAACGAAGAGTCAAACTCTATAAAATATTTGAAGAGATTTATTCTGAGCCAAATATGAGTGGCTATGGCCCATGACAGTGCTCAGGAGATCTTGAGAATATGTGCTCAAGGTGGTCGGGGTGCAGCTTGGTTTTATACATTTTGGGCAGACATGAGACTTCAACCAAATATATTTAAGAAATAAATTGGTTTGGTCCAGAAAGGCAGGACAACTCAAAATGGGGATTGGGGGGAAATTTAAAAATGTTCTGATTGGCAATTTGTTGAGTTTCTCTAAAGACTTGGGATCAAAAGAAAGAAATGTCTGGGTTAAGATAAGAGACTGTGGAATCCAAAGTCCTTATTTGCAGAGGAACCCTTCAGATAGTACGCTTCAGAGAGAATAGGTTGTAAAATGTTACTTATTAGACTTTAAGGTCTGTGTTGACGTTAATGCCAGAGAGGTATAATGAGGCATATCCAACACCCACTTCCCCTTATGGCCTGAATCAGTCTCTCAGGTTACATTTTAAAAGCGCCCTGGCTGAGAAAGTCCATCGAGATGGTTGGGGGTTGCGGGGGAGGTGCTTAGAATTTTATTTTTGGTTTACACTACCTTCAACATGCTCGGAACATTTACATTAGCCTACAGTTGGGCAAAATCATCTAATATAAAGCCTATTTTTTAATAAAGTGTTGATAATGTGAAATAAGTGAGATAATAATTACTATCTCATGTAATTTTGAATACTATACTGAAAGTAAAAAACAAAATGGTTGTATGGGTACTCAGTGTCCGGTTTATACTAAATATGTATTGCTTTTGCACTGGTGGAAAGGCAAAAGAATCGTAAGTTAAACCATTGTTAAGCTGGGGACTGTCTGCAAACACTTAAAATGCTTAAGATAGTAAATTCTGTATTTTGAATATATATATATATATATATATACATATATATATATATATATTTTTTTTTTTTTTACCACAATTACAAAAAAACAGGTGAGTAGAAAACTGCATGGATCTGGAAACTGTTCGGCTTGAATTAAGCATGAGTCTCTAGCCAGGACATGAAGTTCAAGTAAAACCCTTAACTCACTCTCTAGCCTCTTCTGAGACCTGGCTCCCAGGCAGTCCTCCTGCCACACTAACCTCCCTTCTTTCACTTCCTCAAGTCCATTATGCTGGCTCTTGACCAAGATTTACATAATGCTGTTGGCCTGCAATACCTTTCCATACCAATCCATCCCTATCCATTTCTTTGTCTCCTATACTTGTTCAGAGATTATCTCAAACCTCTTAGCCTTCCCCTAACTACCCAGTACAGACTAGAATTTTCTGAAGATATATTCTTGGTCTGTATTTTTCCTTCACATCACTTACCAATGCTGATGACTTCACATTTTCATTATAACTTGGTTAATCTACCATATTTTATGAAGAAGTCATGTGCAAATCTTTTTTTCTGTTCACTACCATGTCAAGACTAGTAGTGTTGAAATAAAGAAAGGAAGAAAGACATGAAAATCAGGCCAGCTACCAGCTATGTATGTACATTCACAAGCAATCAATTCCATGATTTTGGAGGGATTTTAGCTACACATATGAAATTAGAAGCCAAAGGCTTTCATGCAGATATTAATATTAGTACATTAAGTTAAGAAGTGATGATTAGCAAAATAATTTGCTAATCATTTTCTTAAAGAGATTTTATTTAAGTTGAAAGTTTTCCCTGTTGACAAAAGTATATATTAAAAGTAAAAAGAAAATTTCAAGGGAAAAGACCCTTGGAAAAAATAGGGTTTAGCAATGAATTTTAGAGCACTTAATTTCTGCTAAGCAAATACAAAGAAAAAGGGAGATATATACTAAGGAGTACATTTACAAACAAACAAAAATGGCTATATCATGAAGAAGTCCACAAAGTCAGTTCAAAAGACATTACTAGAAAAAAGAAGTGTCAATCAAAGCTTCTTATAATGGATGAATTATGAGTTGTTATTTGGAGATGAGGAATAACGCACTGGTAAAAGAAGAGAGCCAATGTCCACAATTGAGATTTTCACACAATTTTTGAGAATATAAATTATATTGTATTCCTCATGAAACTATGATAATTGTCACTATAAAATGTTCAAAAAACTCTAGTACTTAAAGAAACCATAGATTTTTATTATGATCAATTTGCTAATTTGTTTTTGCCTATATAATCTGCTTATCTAATTTTTCTTTAAAGTATAATTTTTTTAAAAAATCATCCACTTTGTTATTATAAATGTATTACATTTGAACAGCATTTTCCCAAAGGCTTTCATACATCTCACATGGTCCATTGCTATAAGAGACTGATTCCATGGTCAATGAAAGATCAAAATTTACCCAGGATGAATCATAAACTAGAAACGAAAAACAGGTTTCCTAAATCCTAATCTAGCGCTCGTTTTACTAATAGAAACAAAGAAGTTTAAAACTTCTCTTGTTTATTTAGAATGTGTAATTTTTTAGAATTAAATCTTAGAATTCAGAAGAGTGTGCTACAATACAGAACTTTCAAAGCTCGTGAAAACAGAAAAAATGTGAGATATAGTCTCCAATACTTCAGGTAAAAATATGCTTTTTGTATATTAACCACTCAATAGCACAAACCTTAACATTATCAAAAACCCACGTATCCAGTTTTGTTGCATCTTGAGCACCAAAATCCTCTCTTTTAGCATCATAACTATATGTATAAACGTGGTCTCCACTAGCACCTGAAAAGAAAATTTGGAAAAAATAATGTTTTTACAAAATCTTTTAAACTATCATAAAATATGAGCTAGTCATTCACAGATTTTTCTGAGTAACCAGAATTTTCACAAAGCAGTGTTCATTATGATGGGGAAGAGAAAAATGGAAGGAATGATTAACATTTATTTATGTTATGTGCTATGGACCATGCTACATACTTTAATGTATTCTATTGCTTTTTGTCATCAAAAATAACATATTTTAATTTTGCAGATTCATTATATGTTAATTAACACACCAAAATCACAATTCTAACAAGCAATATAACAAAAATAAGGACAATATTTGTCTCCCTTCAAGGATTAAACTATTCAAAACATGTGTGCCCCTTAGAATGCTACAATCTAAAATAGATGATGTGTGGTGTACAAACCTTCTTAACATAAGAAGAAAATTCAAATATTTCACTTCTCTTATTCATCAACTATGCGTATTTTTCTCAACTTATAAGAGAATAAACATTGCTTATTGCCAAAGAGTTTGAAGGGGTCAACAGATATGATAATCTCATACATTTGCAAGACTGTATTAAGAATCTAATCAGTTTAGTGAACTTCTGAGTTTGATAGGCTCCTGCAGGTAATAAGAAAGAGATACGGCCAGGGTGGTGGCTCACACCTGTAATCCCTGTATTTTGGGAGGCCGAGGCATGTGGATCACCTGAGGTCGGGAATTCGAGACCAGCCTGGCCAACATGATGAAACCCCACCTCTACTAAAAATAGAAAAAAAATTAGCTGGGTGTGGTGGTGTGCGCCTGTAATCCCAGCTACTCAGGGGGCTGACACAGAAGAATCGCTTGAACCAAAGAGGTGGAGGTTGCAGTGAGCTGAGATCGTGCCATTGCACTCCAGCCTGGGCAACAAGGGCAAAACTCCGTCTCAAAAAAACAAAAACAAAAAGAGAGAGAGAGATAGATATAATAAAGTAATACAATCTTTATAGCACCAGTTCAGCTCTAATGACCCTATTCCACAGCTCAGCCATTCTACTTCCTACATCCCAAATAAAAAGGTCTGACTGGGTTTGTTGTTTACTATAAGATATGGAACATTAGACTATCTCTAATTCAACTACTGGTCCTGTCCCATCCATTGTAGCCAGAAATAGGAATGTTAGTTTGATAAACCATAGCAACTTAATCCACCCTTACCACCACCAGCTCCCAAAAAAACTAAACTGCTTTCCAAAGAAGGCAACATATAAATGGCAAACAGTTTGGGGCTTTTTGGTCCGCCCAGTATAATAATGTTCTATGACTATCATCTGTAAAATTCTCAATATATATTTTGCTTCCTGGACACATAATAATCTTCAATAGTTCCCATTATTTTAATTACACTCATGACTAAGTATGTTACAAATCCTTTCTGATAAGTGAAATGATCAATCATTCTGCTCCCACTTAAAAGCATTTAATGACATGTAATTCATCCAACTGATTTTAGAAAATAATATAAATGAGTTTTCTAATTAAGAGATGTCCCAATATTTGCAGAATCATGCATATAAATAACAAATCTAAATGCTACATTCAATATATTAAATATCAATTTAAATAAATTATATATTAAATGCCATATATATCAAATGCCAAAACATATGGCATATTCAATGTATTAAAATAGGAATTATAACTACATATTTTAACACTTAAATCCTTTTTTTTTTTTTTTTTTTTGAGATAGGGTGTTGCTCTGTTGCCCAGGCTGGAGTGCAGTGGCATAATCATGGCTCACTGCAGCTTCAACATCCCAGGCTCTCAAGCACTCTTCCCACCTCAGCCACCTGAGTAGTTGGGACTACAGGCACATGCCACCACACTCAGCTAATTTTTTGTTTGTTGTAGAGATGTGGGTCTCACCTTGTTTCCCAGACTAGTCTTCAACTCCTGAGCTCAAGTGATCCACCTGCCTCAGCCTCCCAAAGTGCTGAGATTACAGGTGTGAGCCACTGTGCCCAGCCAATGTTTAAATCTTTATATGAATATCTACTAACTTTTAAAATGATTTACCAAAGTATAATGAACCACACCTCAACATCATCATTTATAATGAAGTTATGTGAAAAGTGCTATGCTAAATATTTCACATGAATTACATAATTTAATTATAAATCTATGAGACAGAAACTAATATTATCACATTTTACGAAAAGGAAATTGAAGCTCAGAGAGGCTATATAAATTACTCAAGATTATATAGCTGTTAAGTGATAGCACTACATACCATTTAATTGAATCCAAAATACTATCTAACTGTATGATGTGCCAATATTTCAAGTATAACTAAGAAGGAAAAAAAATGCCAATTAAACTGACACATCTATCACTGTAATTAAACATCCCTATTTCAGAAATGTTAAAAATGTAAAAATATGTGTAAAAATCAACAAACACAGTACATATATAAAAATAGAAAACTACCATATTGACTTACTCCCTATTGACTATCTGAGGAAACATAATCAGTGATTCTTACCTTTGGCAAACATAGGCAGGATATCTGGGCTTCCCCAGCTCCACGTGTATTTACTTTCATTAAAAAGAGAATCAAATTCTACAGGATTTTCCTTCCATCCTTCAGAAAGCAAGCAAGCAGTAACAGTAATATATACATGGTACAATAAGCCCCTAAAGAACTATTCTTCAAATAATAACAATTACATTAGTCAGTGAACAAATGCAAAACTAATAGATTTTATATTATGTATATTATACCACTATTAAAAAAACTGACAATAGATAATTTACTTCTAAATGAAATACAAAATTATTTTTGAACTTTCAAGGGTAATATCTAGGAAAATTATGCTTCCATCCAACCCAAATTCTTTCAATAACACAGGATAATGAAATACTAAAGCTTCATTCTGGAGTCAGTACCAGTGGGTGTTCATGTCAGTAAGGCATGCTAAAACATTTAGTATCTCAAAACATACCTTCACTTTGTGACATGATTAAGTGGTAAAGGACTAATATTTATTTGACAAATTTTTCATTTAATAAGATTGTCCAAATAGACATTACCTTTGGCAACTGCACTGACATCTTCATAAAACCCAGCTATCAGAGCTACATGACCTGGCCGAGATTCTGTTGGCACACGTGTATGAGATATGCCCCAGCTGCCTTCATGCATTATGATATTCCTAAAAGATATTAAAGACAAATAGTTAACATAGACTATGATTGCATATTCTCACATAAAGCTTTAGAAACATAAGATTATTATAAAAGGAATCAAAAGCAAAAAGTCGAAATTTAAGAAGGAAAGGGATCTTTCAAATTCCAGCTGAACCCATTCCTAGCATCTACCAGCTGAATGCAGCAGCATGAATTTGCTGACGTAAGACCAAAGAACCACTCCACCACTGCACAGAATCATATAACAAAATAACATGATTGTTGTTTTAAGCCACAAAATAGAGACGGTTTGTTATCCAGAGATAAAACATATATTATTATATCAATGTTAAATTGCATTAGGTGTGATAATAGTATTGTGGTTATTTAAGAGATATAGGCTGAAGTGTTTGGGGTAAAGTTTCTTGCTTTCAAATTGTTAAGGAAAAAATAATTAAAACTAGGTGCCCATACATGGGCACCCCTGTGGTGGGGGTGGCAGAGGGGCCAGGAAAGGGTGAACACAATTATGAAAAAAGGTTAAAATTGTCATACTAGGTAAAGGATATACAGATATTCATCATATAATCCTTTCAACTTTTGTTTAGTTGAAAAATTCTTAAAAAACTAAGGGGAGGGAGGCCGGGCGTGGTGACTCACGCCTGTAATCCCAGCACTTTGGGAGGCCGAGGCGGGCTGATCACGAGGTCAGGAGATCAAGACCACCCTGGCTAACATGGTGAAACCCCGTCTCTACTAAAAAAAAATACAAAAAATTAGCCGGGCGAGGTGGCGGGCGCCTGTGGTCCCAGCTACTCGGGAGGCTGAGGGAGGAGAATGGCATGAACCTGGGAGGCGGAGCTTGCAGTGAGCCGAGATCGCGCCACTGCTATCCAGCCTGGGCGACAGAGCGAGACTCCATCTCAAAAAAAAAAAAAAAAAAAAACTAAGGGGAGGGAAAATGGCTACACTCCTAATTAGCAGTTAAATTTTATCCCCAAATTTGAGATTAAAACAGGCAAAAAGATTATTTTGCTAAAGGATGTCAACATTATTTAAGTTGTATCACAGTGATTCGCAAAATTTGGGGAAGAAAGCAAAACTACAAGTGATGCTATTACAGGTGAAAGGCCAGCAGAACAATAAGTTATAAAATAGTAAACTCATCAGTAACATTTTCAAGATAAATATCTGCCTCTCAATACAGTCTAAAGAAAAATATTTATAACTACTGGTGTCAGTTCTTTTACTATTGACTTACCTAATAATAAAAGCAGTTTTGGTGAAATACATTCATAATAAGTAAACAGTTTCAAAGCCACTGGACCAAATATTAACAGAGAAATAGTCTTTAACTTCTTGAGTTATATAATGAAAACAGGACTTAAACAGAAAGGGGAGGTATAAAGAAATGTGGATACTCTATTTAAAAGAATTAGTTTAGATACTGTATTTAAAAACATTAGTTTAGATCACATTTTTAAAAAACAAATTTTGGGCCAGGCGTGGTGGTACACGCCTGTAATCCCAGCACTTTGGGAAGCTGAGGCAGGTGGAGGTCAGGAGTTCGAAACCAGCCTGGCCAACATGGTGAAACCCCATCTCTACTAAAGATACAAAAATTAGCCGGGCGTGGTGGCACGTGCCTGTAATACCAGCTACTCAGGAGGCTAAGGCAGGAGAATCGCTTGAACCTGGGAGGCGGAGGTTGCAGTGAGCCGAGATTGAGCCATCGCACTCCAGCCTGGGCGACAGAGTGAGACTCCATCTCAAAACAAATAACAACAAACAAAAAACCTTTCAAAAACAGGCTTAGAAGAAGCTAGAAGATTCCTGACATTGTAAATACACAATGGCACACAACACAAAACATCAACTATTTGAGTCCACAGAATTTCCGTTAGTAAGATCCAAAGGAGAAACAAGTGCCACCAGAAAAGCTTGACTTTATTTTACCAGTATATTTTTATCCTCTTAATTTTGAAATGAAGTATATTTCTCTCTTTCCTTTGGCAACTAAGAAATTCACCCAAATACTTTAATTATTTCTAGAAATTTGTTACACATTTTTGTGTACTGTACTTAACGTTGGTTTGATCTTATTTTCCCACAGTGTTTGTCTATTGACTTGAGTCACTCTTTTATTTTTATCCTTCAATATGTTATGCATCTCTTTGAGCTATCGTAAATCTAGTTCTGAAAATTCAACACAGCATGAGAGTTCATCCATTCTTCTAGCTGTCAACAAATATTTGTTAATTGCCCATTATGTTATAGGAACTGGAGATAAAGTGGTGGATAAGTCTCCAGTCTCATGGAACTTTCATGATGGTAAGTACTATAAAGAAAAATAAAACAGGCCAGGCGTGGTGGCTCACGCCTGTAATCCTAGCACTTTGGGAGGCTAAGGCGGGCGGATCATGAGGTCAGGAGATCAAGACCATCCTGGCTAACGTGGTGAAACCCCATCTCTACTAAAAATACAAAAAATTAGCCAGGTGTGGTGGCGGGCACCTGTAGTACCAGATACTCGAGAGGCTGAGGCAGGAGAATGGCGTGAACCCGGGAGGCTGAGCTGACAGTGAGCTGAGACCGTGCCACTGCACTCCAGCCTGGGTGACAGAGCGAGACTCCGTCTCAAAAAATAGAAAAAGAAAACAGAGTAAAATGATAGGAGGTAACGATGACAGACGGGGATGGGGGAAAGATACAACATTTTAGAGAAATTTCCCCTTGAATTCGATTTTAATCTCTCCACAACAGCATTACAAGGCCTTTCAGGAGTTGCCACTAATCAGAGAAAGAGCAATTGTTTGTAGGCCCTTTGTAAGTCCAAGAAATTAAATATTTCTTTTTAAAGCAACTTAACAGAAGCCAAAGTTATGTTAAACAGTGATACAGACGTGAAAGGGCTCTATATTCTTTTACAGAAGGTTGTGTTTTAATTTGAAGTCTATATTTTCTACTTAAACATCATTGAAATTAGTAATTCATTAATATTTATGCTTGTCTTTATTTTGTAAAATTAGCAGATTTTTTTTTTTTTTTTTTTTTTTGATACGGAGTTTTGCTCTTGTTGCCCAAGCTGGAGTGCAATAGCGCCATCTCGGCTCACTGCAACCTCCACCTCCCAGGTTCTCCTGCCTCAGCCTCCCAAGTAGCTAGGATTACAGGCATGTGCCACCACGCCCAGCTAATTTTTTGTATTTTCACTAGAAACGGGGTTTCTCCATGTTGGTCAGGCTGGTCTCAAACTCCCAACCTCAGGTGATCCATGCGCCTCAGCCTCCCAAAGTGCTGGGATTACAGGCGTGAGCCACCGTGCCCAGCCAGCATATTTATTTTTTAAGAAAAAAATAATATAGTGAGTCCTGAGCCAGGTTTGGGAAATTAGGACAATTTAGCTTAAGCAGCTAAGCCTATCCATTTCAATTCACCGGTTATCAGCTTCAACAATACCAGAAATAACACCTAGGAGGAAATAAAGTGGCATCTAGTGCTGACCCATAAGACAAAGGCAAATGTACAAGTGCCCTATTCTCTTTCTCATCATCACCCCTGAGCCCAGTGTGTGATAAATAGTAAGATATTTTGCAGTTTACTTAACTCAGAATAACATTTTAAGAGATGTCTCTGTATCAGTTTACATGCTTACCTAATAAATGGTGCTCTAGAGTTTCCATTTTCATCTAATTCGTAAAGTGCGTCTGCTCGAAGGCCATCAGCAACAAACAACACTAATCTTCTCGCTGGAGGAGGCAATGGTGTAAACCGAGGAGTCATTCCATGAACCAAAGGAGATGTAAAATAAATGTCAAAGATGGAGGCAAAGAACACAAAATGTATAAGCAATCCCAAAGTAAAGAACAGCAGCATATCCAGTGTAACTAATTAGTCTTCAAGAACAGCTGAAAGAGAGAACAAAATTAAATTGGGGTAAATCTTAATGCATTCATATGTATTTTCACATATTTTGATGATCACAAGTAGATTAAACATATATTTTTAATTATTATATAACTCACAACTTTACTTTCATTTGTGGTGGTAACAATAAGCACTATTTAATAATGTGACATAATACTGAAATCAAATATGTAATAAAGTAAATCTAAGCAAAAAGAAAAAGTTCAAGTATAATAAGTAATTGGGACAAATAAACTATAATGAATTTAAGTGCATAATAAGCTCATAAAAATTAACACAGGACCAAAGAACAAATAAATAATTAAATCAGTCCTAAAAAGAGTTAGCGTTCAGCCAAGTCAAATCCTACAAAAAGAAAATATAAGTCATGCAACTCTTGGTAGTACATATGACAATCATTGCCAATAACGGATTTTTAATTATTTAAATCAGTTATTTAGATGTTGCTGAATTGATTTAAATTATTCAAATATTTGTGATTTTTTTTCTTCTTACTTTGGTATTCTGGCTCTCTTGACTATTACCACATTGAGCAGGAAAATGTATTCTATCACATTTGGCAGAATCACATGAAGTTAAATTTAATGAGTGCTTCAGACAATTTGTACTTATTAAAGAAACATTTTATTTTAGTTCCTGAATAATCAAGAAGGTTACATTTTATCCACTCAATAAAAATGTTTTGTGCACACATCACATGCATAATTGGGTGCTGGGGTACTATAAAGAATATCGAGTTCTCTGTAAGTTCATCACAGAGCTGACGAACTTACAAATACTTAAGGAAGAAAAATGAAGCAATATGAAACATTTAAATAAAACTGTAAAAGAAGATACCATTAAACTGCCAAGATCAAATGGAACATGGGAGTGCTTTCCAAGCCAGTCTGTAATTTGCTATTGTTGGTGAATCTCTGCAGATCAAGGAGAAAAAAAAAAAGTATTGGAACTAGTCTTAGTTGTAATGTTACATTAGTTACATTAGTTACATACAGTGATCCTAGGCTGAAAAACACCAAGGATGAGGTAATTTTAACTACAGACACATCTTTTTCTTCTTGGCCTGAAGAATCACATCATGGAAGGAAAGGATGGCAAAATACCTTGCAAAAACAAATGAAACATTGGAAAAACACTCATCAAAGTCAAGCAGATTATAAAAAAGAAAACATGATAGAGCAAAAGGTCAAATTACAAGCCACTTATTTTCTGAGACCCAAGGGTCAACTAAATATCAAAGATATTCTACAAAGTACAAAAGATCCTTAGTGAGTTGATGCTATTTTGCATCTCATAGCTAACTGACAAAGAGAATCTTTATGTGTCATATAGCATATTCCCTCCCCTCTTCTGTGCTACTACAAATCAACTTTCCATTTTCTGAGGCAGTTTAGAATAATAATCACTGTCCTTAATTTTTTTAAAAAGTAAATTTTATGTATTTTTACTAAACAACCTAATGAACATTAAATGCTAAATTATCAATGTGAATGTAAAATAATTCTGAATATATTTGTGTTATTTTCTTAAATATAATTCTCAATGTAGAATTAAAGATTCAAATATTGTGAAAAATTCTTCAAATTACCAAACCAATTTAAAATTCCATTAGAAACGTGTAAATAACTGTTTACCCAAATCTGAAAGTTCTGAACATTGACAGTAATCTTTTTAGTGCATCAGTCGTATTACGGTACTTTAAATTTATATCCATTTTTATTTGCTTGCCTGCTAGCCAGTAAGGGTGTGTACTGATTGCCTACTTACAGTTCTTCATGACTTGCTCTTTTGTTTTGATTATTATAGTAGAGTTATTTTAGACATTAGACCTTTTCTACTCTGGAGACAACACAGAGGTCCCAATGAAAAAAGGACTATGTTACACCTAATAATAAACCTGACCCAGTTGTATTTTCCTGTTGGAGATAACCTTTATTACGTTATTTTCAAAGCTCATATTTGCATGGTGTTCTGGTCCCTGAAGAAACCTAGATTAGTTACCTTTGTGGCACATGGTATTTTTTGTTTTCAATTTTGTTTCAAGAACATTTTGTTGGGTCAACTACTTAAAATTCCCTCAGAGAATACGAAGAAGAAACGCAAAAGTATCTATATCTAAATTTACCCTCCAGGTTTATCATCATCTATTCAAAAAGATTTAGCTTTTAAGGAACATCTATGTTCAAAATTATAGGTCTCCAAATGCTACAACTCATCTCACTTTGCCCAGGACTGAGACATAATACTGTTTCTAGAACATAAAACATTAAAAAAAATTGTTAAAAAATTCACATAACATTTACCATTTTAGACATTTTAAAGCACAGAGTTCTGTAGTGTTAAATATATTCACAATGTTGTACAACCAATCTCTAGAACTTTTCATCTTACAAAACTGCAACTCTATATATACCCGTTAAACAACTCTCCATTCCCCCCTGCCCTAACCCTGGGGAACCACTGTTCTACTTTCTATTTCCATGAGTATAACTATTCTTGCTACTTCATACAAGTGAAATTATACAGTATTTGTTCTTTTTGGATTAGCTTATTTTACTTAGCATAATGTCCTCAAGTTTCATCCATGTTGTAGCAAATCAGAATTTCCTTGGTTTTTAAGACTGAAATCAGACCATTGCATGTATATACCAAGTTTTGGTTATCCAGTCACTTATTTATAGACATTTGAGTTGCCTGCAGCTTTTGGTGACTGTGAATGATACTATAAACATGGGTACACAATCAGTTTTGTTTTAAAATAAACATTGGGTATTGACCAAGGGCAGTCATGTAGATCCACTTAATTACAAGAAGCTGGAAAATATGGAAAACTGAGGAATATTTGGTAAACATCACTGTCTCTGCTGCAGACATATTTTATACTATAATATATAACATAATGTATTAGTCCATTTTCACATTGCTACGAAGAACCATCTGAAACTGGGCAATTTATGAAGAAAAGTGGTTTCAAATTCCACAGGCTTAACAGGAAGCATGACTGAGAGGCCTCAGGAAACTTACAATCATGGCAGAAGACAAAGGAGAAGCAAGCACACCTTAACATGGCAGAGCAAAAGAAAGAGTAAGCAAAGTGGGAAGTGCCACAGACTTTCAAACACCCAGATCTCACGAGAACCCACTCACTATCAGGACAACAGCAAGAGGGAAATCCACCCCATGATTCAATCACCTCCCACCAGGTCCCTCCCCCAACACGTGGGGATTACAATTAGAGATGGGATTTGGGTGGGGACGCAGAGCCAAACCATATCACACAGTAATACATACATTTTGTTGATTATTATCACACATAATCATTATTATGTATATGTTAATACATATGTTAATTACACTGGCTGAATGTAGACAGCAGATTGTAGTGGGTAAAGAAATGAATCAAGGAGACTGTTAGAAAGCTAGTTAGTATGTAAAATAGGCCAAGAAAGAGATTATTGTTGATTAGTATAAATTAGTGTAGTGGAAGTTAACAGAAGGAAGCTGATGATCGAGTTATACTTTGGGGGGAGATAAGGAAGGCTGCTATGGTTTGTGCTTTTCCCCACCAAAAGGCATGTTGAAATTTGACCCCATTGTGGCTGTGATGGGAGGTGAAGCCTAGTGAGGTGTTTAGGTCACACGGTTGGATCCCACATGAATGGCTTGGTGCTATTCTCACAGCACTGAGTTCTCACTCTGGAGTGGAGGAATTAGTTCTCCGGGAATGGATTAACTCCCCTTCTCATGAGTGGGTTGTTGTAAAGTGAGGTTCCTCCTCCTCTTCAGTTCCTCTTCACACATGCTCACATCCCCTTTGTTCTTCTCTGCCATGCTATAACAAAGCACAGAAGCCCTCACCAGAAGCCAGGTCTGTGCCCTTTAACTTCTTAGCCTGTATAACTGCAAACTAAATAAACCTCTTTTCTTTATATATTACCCAGTTTCAGGTATTCTGTTATAGCAACACAAAACAAACTAAGACCTGGGGCTTCAATAAAAAGATATGGGTAAAGAGGTAAAAAATGACTTCCAGATTTCTGGTTTGAGCATGTGAATGGTCTTTAACTTAGACAAGGAAAAGATTTCCTTACAGGATATGGGGGGACGTAAAGCTGAGGGAGAAAGTATCGAGCATTTTCTTTTTGATATATTAAATTTAAGCTCAAGATGCCATAATAAGGCAGACAGTTGCTGTGAAACTCAAGAGAGGAGATCTTAACTACAAGAATGACCTAGAGAGAGCCACTACTAGAGACAGAAAAAATTAGCCAGTGAAGTAGAAGGAAAACCAGATGAGGGGCCCTTGAAGTTAAAAGAACAGTGATTCAAGTGTGAAGGGTGTGGTTAACCGTCAGATCCGCTTAAAGGCTGGAGTAAGGACAGTAATGAGTAATCTGGGAGCTTGGAGTTCTTGTTAACTTTATTGAGAAGTTTAAACAGTTGTGTGAGCTGAGTCCCATTAAAGTGGTTGTTTGAAAAGTAAATGGGAGGTGAGGGAGTGAGAGTGGAATGAGCGCAACTCTTTGGGAGAATACTAACTTTGAAGAAAAGAAGAAAAATAAAAATTGATGTAGGGTCAGTAAAGGGTTTTCCTAAGCTATTAGAGACTAGAAGATTTGTGTGCTGACAAATAATTTAGAATATAGAAGGATATGAATGATGCAGCAGAAAGCTGGAGTTAAATTCTCAGGATAGCAAGAGGGGATGGAATGGAGAGCACAAGTGGAGGAGCTGGGCTACTCTGAGTTTGCGCAGGACCTTCTTGCTTTTAGCACTGAAAGTCTAGCAGCCAGGGAAACGTATTGGTTGCAGGCAAACTATTATTGGGCTCTGGTTGGCTCTACCCTGCAGCAGGCTTCTTCTCATCTTTCATGCACCTTCTCAATCATCACCAACTAAAGGTTCCTCTGATCACTCTGAAGTAGGCCCCTCCTCCATCTTCCTTGATCCAAACAATCATACATTCTGTAGCTATTGTTAATATTTATCTAGTGGCGAAGCTGTGGAGAAATAGGAATGCTTTTACACTGTTGGTGGGAGTGTAAATTAGTTCAACTATTGTGGAAGACAGTGTGGCAATTCCTCAAGGATCTAGAACCAGAAATACCATTTGACCCAGCAATCCCATTACTGGTTATATACCCAAAGGATTATAAATCATTCTATATAAAGACACATGCAGACATATGTTTATTGCAGCACTATTCACAACAGCAAAGACTTGAACCGACCCAAACGCCCATTAATGATAGATTGGATAAAGAAAATGTGGCATATATACACCATGGAATATTATGCATCCATAAAAAAGAATGAGATCATATCCTTTGCAGGGACATAGATGAAACCAGAAGCCATCATTCTCAGCAAACTAACACAGGAACACAAATACAAATACCACATGTTCTCACTTGTGAGAGTTAAACAATGAGAACACATGGACACAGAGAAGGGAACAACAAACACCAGGGCCTGTAGCGGGGGTGGGGGATAAAAGAAGGGAGAGCATTAGGGCAAATACCTAATGCATGCAGGGTTTAAAACCTAGATGACAGGTTGATAAGTGCAGTAAACCACCATGGCACATGTATACCTATGTAACAAACCCTGTGCATTCTGCACATGTATCCCAGAACTTAAAGTAAAATAAAAAATAAAATAAATATTTATTTAGTGTATCTCTTCCACTAGAATGTAAGCTCCTTAAGAACACAGATTGACACCTTGTTCTCTCTCGTATGCCTTGTCTATTGACAGAGAGCAGGAATCTCTCTCTCTCTCTATATATACACACACACACACACACACACACACACACACACACATAGAGATATATGTGTGTGTATGTGTGTGTGTGTATTCAAAGTTGGCCAGGCATGATGGCTCATGCCTGTAATCCCAGCACTTTGGGAGGCCGAGGTGGGCGGATCTCTTGAGGTCAGGAGTTCAAAACCAGCCTAGCCAACCTGGTGAAACCCCATCTCTACTAAAAATGCAAAAATTAGCCAGGTGTGGTGGTGCACATCTGTGGTCTCAGCTACTCAGGAGGCTGAGGCAGGAGAATCGCTTGAACCTGCGAGGCAGAGGCTGCAGTGAGCCAAGATCGCACCACTGCACTCCAGCCTGAGTGACAGAGTGAAACTCCATCTCAAAAAGGAAAAAAACAAAGATCTATGTCTCCATAACACACTCTCCCTCCCTCTCTCTCTCTCTCTCTCTATATATATATGTATACACACACACACAATAGAAGTGTAGTGATAACTTATTGTAGATAATATATTATGAAATTTACATTTCCCTGATGATCAATGATGATGAGCAACTTTTCTCATGTTTAATGGACATTTTTTAATCTCATCTTTTTATCCCTTCTCATTTTTTTAACGGTGTGTATAAAAAAACAGTACTTTTAAATTCTGATTAAGTTCAGCCAGGTGCGGTGGCTCATGCTTGTAATCCCAGCACTTTGGAAGGCCAAGGCTGGTGGATCACCTGAGGTCAGGAGTTTGAGACCAGCCTGACCAAAAATGGAGAAACCCCATCTCTACTAAAAATACAAAATTAGCTAGGCGTGGTGGCGCATGCCTGTAATCTCAACCACTTGGGACGCTGAGGCAGGAGAATTGCTTGAACCTGGGAGGCAGAGGTTGTGGTGAGCCAAGATTGCGCCATTGCACTCCAGCCTGGACAACAAAAGTGAAACTCTGTCTCAAAAAAAAAAAAAATTCTGATTAGGTTCAATTTACCAACTTTTCTTTCTGGTTATTATATTTTATGTCCCAACTATGGAATCATTGTAAGTAACCATGCTTTCTTTATTACACATTTTTAATACCTTTTATTTGAAAATAATTTCAAACTTAAAGTTACAAAAATGGTACAAACACCTGTATACCCCTTAGCATATTCACCTAAATGTTTACATTTTCCCTATTTGTTCCTTTTTTCCCACTCCTTTTCTGCTTTGCTCCATCCCAGCCTTGCCTCTGTGCTTTGTCCTTTTTCTCTGTATATATCTGATCACATAACATTGTTTCTGAATGACTTGAGGATAAGTTATATACACCATGACTCTTTATTCCTAAATACCTCAGTGTTTACTTCCTAGGAATAATGATACTCTCTTATACACCTACAGCATAGGTATCAATTCAGTAAGTTCAACATCAATGTAATATTTAATCTACCATCCATATTCCAATTTTGTGAAGTGATCCAATAATGTTCTTTATAGCATTTTTATAGCTTTACTGAGGCATAATTGGCTGAAAAACTGTACATAAAGTGTAATAGTCAATCATAACAAACAAACCCATCGACCCTAAAAGTTTTCTTACGAGTCTTTGTAATCCAACATTATCCCATTTCCTAGACAACCACTTTTTTTTTTTTTTTTTTTTTTTGAGACGGTCTCACTTTGTTACCCAGGCTGGAGTGCAGAGGCATGATCTCAGCTCACTGCAACCTCCGCCTCCCAGGTTCAAGCAATTCTCATGCCTTAGCCACCTTGAGTAGCTGGGACTACAGATGTGTACCACCACGCTCAGCTAATTTTTGTATTTTTAGTAGAGATAGGGTTTTGCCATGTTGGCCAGGCTGGTCTTGGAACTCCTGGCTTCAAGTGATCTGCCCACTTTGGCCTGCCAAAGTGCTGGAATTATAGGTATACTGTGCCCAGCCCACTAATGTATTTTCTACCACTATAGATTTGTTTGTATTTTTGAATGTTATAAAAATCTATTTCTGCATCATGTACTCTCTTCCATCTGAATTCTTCCACTGAGCATAAATACTTTTAGAATCATACAAGTTTTTGAGCATTATTCCATTGCATGGATATAGCACAATTTGTTTATTCACTCTCATATTAACAGACACTTGTGTTGTTTCTAAAAGGTTTTGGCTATTTCAAATAAAGCTGCTATGAAGAATCATGTAACAGCTTATGTATGGGCGTGCGCTTTCATTTCTTCTTATTTTTTTTTATTTTTTTGAAACTCCTGGGCTCAAGCAATCCTCCTGCCTTGGCCTCCCAAAGTGCTGAGATGACAGGCGTGAGTCACTGCTTTCATTTCTCTTCAGTAAACACTTGGGAATAAAATGGCTAGGTCAAATTGTAAATGTATGTTTAACTTTTTTTTTTCCTTAAGACAAAGTCTTGCTCTGTTGCCAAGGCTGGAGTGTAGTGGTACGATCATGGCATACTGCAGCCTTGACCTCCTGGGCTCAAGTGATCCTCCTACCTCAGCCTCCTGAGCAGCTGGGATTTTTTGTAGAGATGGGGGGATCGCAGTATGTTGCCCAGGCTGGTCTCGAACTCCTGGGCTCAAGTGATCCTCCTGCCTTGGCCTCCCAAAGTGCTGGGATTACAGGTGTAAGCCACTGTGCCCAGCCATGTTTAACTTTTTCAGAAACTGACAAACTAGTTGTTTTCCAAAATTGTTGTACAACTTTACATTCCCACCAGCAATATATGAGAGTTTCAGTGGCTCTAATCCTCAGCAACACCTAGCATTGTCAATCTTTTAAACTTCACCTGAAGTGGGTGTGTACTGGTAGCTTGTTGTGATTTTAATATAATTTCCCTAATGACTAATGTTATTGAGTATCTTTCCATAGGCTATTTCCATCTACTATTTGTATGGATTTCCATCTACTATTTGTATGGATTTACTTTTTTAATTAGATTGTCTTCTTGTTACAGAATCATAATGGTTCTTAACATATTCTAGAAGCAGGCATACCACATCTTACTGTGCTTTACTTGATTGCTCTTTGCAGATTTGTTTTTGCAAATTGACAGTTTGAGGCAACCCAGCATTGAGCAAGTATATTGGTGCTATCTTTCCAACAATATGTGCTCACTTCATGTCTCTGTGTCATATTTTGTAATTCTTGCAACTATTTCAAACTTTTTCATTACTATCATCATGTTGATCTATGATCAGTGATCTTTGATGTTATGATTGTAATTGTTTTGAGACAATTACACATAAGACAGCGAACTTAATAAATGTTGTGTGTGTTCTGACTATTCCACCAACTGGCCATCCCCCATCTCTCTCCCTCTCCTTGGGCTTCGCTATTCCAAAACACAACTAAATTGAAATTAGGGCAATTAATAACCCTACAATGGCCTCCTAAGTGTTCAAGTGAAAGGAAGACTATGTACCTCTCATTTTAACTCAAAAGTTAGAGATGATTAAGCTTAGTGAAGAAGGCATTTTGAAAGCCAAGATAGGCTGAAAGCTAGGCCTCTTGTTTTAAACAGTTATCCAGTTTGTAAATGCAAAGGAAAAGTTCTTGAAGAAAATTAAAAGTGTTACTCCAGTGAATACATGAATGATAATAAAGTGAAACAGTCTTACTGCTGATAGGAAGAAAATTTCAGTGGTCTGGATAGAAGATCAAACCAACCACAACATTTCCTCAAGCCAAAGCCTGATCCAGAGTAAGACCCTAACTCTCTTCAATCTATGAAGGCTGAGAGAGGTAAGGAAGCTGCAGAAGCAAAGTCAGTATCTATAAAAAAGCATGATGACATTCTGTTTGGAACAGAGTTAAATCCATAGACCAACTGGGGAAGAATTGATAACAATATTTAGTCTCTCTGTCCAGGAATACAATATAACTCTCCATTTAGGTCTTCTTTAATTTCCCTCGGCAATGTTCTGTAGTTTCAAATGTATAGGTCTGGTACATCATTTTTAAATCCTATCTTTACAAATTTCATATTTTTGGTACTATTGTACTGTTATTTTTTATTTCAATTTCTCCTTGTTAATTCTTAAATCAACATTTTTATATATTGACCCTGTACCCTGCAACACTGATCAACTGTAATGGTGGCTTTTGTGTATATGCTTTTTAACTTTCTGAAGATAATTAGGTTATGTACGAATAAAGACAGTTGTACTTCTTCTTTGTCAATCTTTATGTATTTTATTTACATCTTATGCTTTCTGTATTATCTAGAACCTCCAGTATGATGTGGAATAGAAGTGGTTACAGCAGAAATCCTTGCCTTGTTTCCAATATTAGGATGAATGCTGTCAGTTTTCCAGGTTTTTGTAGATTCACTCTAGCAGGCTGAGGAAGTTTCCTTTTACTCCTAATATGCTGACAGCTTTAAATCATGAATGGATGCTGGATTTTGTCAAATACTTTTAGTTGCATCTACTGAGATAATTATGATCATCTGATTTTTCTATTTTGGCCTGTTAATGTGGTGAATTAATATTGATCAAATTTCAAATGTTAAATGCATCTTATATTCCCAGAATAAACCCCACTTAATCATTAAGTATTATCCTTTCTATATATTGTTGGTCTTAGTTAAAATTTTACCACTTTTTGCAGCAAAGTTGATGAAAGATATGAGACTATAATTTTCTTTTCTTATATCTTTCTGTGGTTTTGGTACCAGACAATGAGTTGGGAAATGCTGTTCCTTCTTGCACTTTTTGGAAGAGTTTGTGTAACATTTGTATTATTTCTTCCTTTATTGAGTAACAAAATTCACCAATGAAACCACTGGCTTGGGGTTTTCTTTGTGACAAGGTTTTTAACCATAAATCCAATGTCTTCATATATATAGATATAGATAAACACACATAGATATTCAGATTATCTATTACTTCTAAGCTTTCGTAGTTTTTAAGGAATTTATCCATTTGTCCATTTCATCTAAATTGTCAAATTTATTGCCTAAAATTGTCCATAATATTTACCTATGATCCCTTTTTCCTGTCCTGCAGTCCAGGATCCAGTCTAAGGTCAAGTATCACATTTAGTTATTCAAAATAAGTCATTTTTCAAGTACTTAGTTCCTTTCAGTTAGATCTTAAATTCTATCCAGAGCTAAAGTACGTATAGCATATTTAGATTTACAGATGTTCACTTTGATTTAAACCCCTCCTCTTTATCATGGAAATAAATCTTAGTACTCTTCTTAATGTACTTATAAGTTAAGTATATTAAGATGTATTTGTAAATGCAAATGTATATTTGCATTTACGAATAACTCCCTGGGCTCATGTTCTTTCTTGTCCCATTTGCCACTGCACTGCTTTGCTAAGTTAAGTATAAAAGTTTATGTGTTAAAGGATAATATAAATTTTCCAAGGTTTATTGAAGTAACAAAACATTTTATTTGAGAACTTTGACCATCTTAAAGTTATAATAGCCAACATAAAAATCTAGCTCTGTTACATAATAAGAGTGGATTCTAGAAAAGTCACTGTTACTGTTTCCTTATCCATAAAAAAAGACACCGTCAGCCCTATTCCATTACAGAAGTATTGTGGGAAATAAGCAGACTCCCCAATGACACCATACAAACATAAAATATTAGCAATACTAAAAATAACTAGATTGTGAAGCAACCCAACTCATATTTTTAAAATCAAACTGTAAATAGTTGACTTTACATTATGCTGAAGAAAGCAATAGAAGAGACAAAGATATATTTTCCTGCCAAATTGGTAATTAAGATTTGGGACTTCTTATTGGTCCCAATAAGAAGTAATGTACCTAATGCCAGAATCTTAATGTACTTAACTTATAAGTACATTAAGAAGATATTGCATGATCCAAATCATGCAAATAAACTCTGTAAATAACAAGGATTTTGACAATAACTCTCTTCAGCCATTTATTAGGTTATGGTCTACAAAATTTTAAAAGGCAACTTGGTGTCTATTTTGTTTATTTATTTTTGAGACAGTGGTCTCACTCTGCCACCCAGGCTGCAGTGCAGCAGCACAACTTCCGAGGCTCAGACAATCCTTCCACCTCAGCCTCCCGGGTAGCTGGGACCACAGGGTGTGCCACTACACCTGGCTAATTTTATTTTACTTTTTGTAGAGACTGGGTCTCACTGTGTCATCCAGGCTGGTCTTGAATTCCTGGGCTGAAGCAATCCTCTCACCTCGGCCTCCCAAAAAGTGCTGGGATTACATGTGTAAGTCCCTGCACTCAGCCTTGGTGTCTATTTTGGATGCGCTTGGAGACCATGTCCTTAGCAGATTCTGGCATTAGGTACATTACTAAAATTACCCAAAATGCAGATAATACCAATGAACTATAAAAATGGTTGTGAGGATTAGAATAAATGTATGTCAAGTACCTAGCCCAACACTTGGCACTCAGTAAATGATAACACTTCAGTTTTGCTTCATAAAGATAAACTAAACATTATGAAACAAGACTAGTCACATGGTCACTAAATTCTACCAATTCAACCACCTAATTAATTCTCTCCCTTCATCCTTTCCAATTGGAACACAAGGAAGAGCAACAAATAGGGGGCAAAAGCTAAAAAGCCTTCCATAATTTCACCATTAAAAGTGATCATTTCTCGGCCAGGCGTGGTGGCTCACGCCTGTAATCCCAGCACTTTGGGAGGCTGAGGCAGGCAGATCACAAGGTCAGGAGTTCGAGACCAGCCTGACCAATCTGCCAATGTGGTGAAACCCCATCTCTACTAAAAATACAAAAATTAGCTGGGTGTGGTGGCAGGTGCCTGTAATCCCAGCTACTCAGGAGGCTGAGGCAGGAAAATCGCTTGAATCTGGGAGGCGGAGTTTACAGTGAACCGAGATCGTGCCACTGCACCCCAGCCTGGGCGACAGAGCGAGACTCCATCTCAAAAAAAAAAAAAAAACAAAAACAAAAACAAAACCTGATCATTTCTCATCTTCTCATCGTCTACCTTAGAAACATTTCCATGGTAGCTCCTAGTTCACTGCTGTAATTATTTACTTTTTCAGTTTTACATACTAAATTATATGATCTTTTAGACATATTCCCAGTCACTTCTATATTCACAACATTCTTCCACCTGTGACTGATCCATTATTAGCTCTTCAGTAAATGTTTATTGCCTATATGAAGAAATGGCATATTATAAAGCAAAGGCAATTGAGTCAAACTTTGATTTCACAAAAGAACAAGCTGAAGGCCAGAAACATGAAGTGAGGTCTCAGTTCATACTGTTATTTAATATGCAGCAGTAAAAATCTAATTAGGGGAGATGAACGAGTAAACAATTATAAAGACTTAACTACCATCATAGACACATTTACTTTTAACCATTGCATTATCCAATAGAATCTTATATTATTCATATTTTCTCTGATCCTATTAAATTCCCAATATGATTAATTAAGTAAATCAGTTAAATTAATGCTAATGCATTCTTTTTAAAAGTGCTTTAGGTAAGTATTCACAATATTTTAAAAAACATATATAGCAACTAGCTGAACAGAAAAATGAATGTCCTATACAATTACTGAGTTCCTATAAAAATCATGGCTACAAGACAATGAGACCATTTTTAAACTGTCATGCAATTCAATCCCCTCCCCCTCAAAAAAAACTTTTAAGAGGATCTGAAAACTCCCCTAATCAAATTAATATAATAATTTCTTGATTACAGACTCACAGTGTTCACTACTAAACACGAATGACATAAACATTATATATTTAATATTTCTCAGTGTCCAGTTGAGTTTTGCTTTCAAAGGAACTCATGTTTTCACTTCTCCACATTCACTGCCATCACCTAAGTCCATTATTTTTCACCTGGACCTCTTCAACAACTTACAAATGGTTTCCCTACCAAACTGCAGAAAACTACACAATGTAAATTCTCCCTTCATCTAAAGTAATTACATATTTTACTCTACAAATTGTAGTACATTTCATTTGTTCACTATACTTCATTCTACTTGTTCTTCAGGAATTTTATATACAGGTACTGACCCCAAAACTCAGATTAAAGGTTAAAACTCTTTAACCCATTCCCCATAAAATTTCCACTTTCTTCCCTTTCAATGTATATTAGATTACATCTTTTCCCTTCTTAAAGTCTGTGAGTGGCTTTCCATTGTTCCAAGAGTAATATCCTATGTTCTTCCACTACCTCCATGGCCCTGCATACCTCTCACACCTCATTATGGCATCCTATCACCTCCCACCTTGGGCTCCCAAAGTGCTGGGATTACAGGTGTAAGCCACCACACCTGGCCAAATGCATGTTTCTAATATGTATCCTCAGACTAGAATATAAGCTAGAATGAAGGCAATGACTGTGTTTCTGTTCACTCATGCTCACCACCTAATGGCATAGTGCAGTCACTTTATGATTCATTGGTGGAATGAGTATATATTTGAACTTTATTTATTTATTTTCCCCTAGTCCACTGAAAAGTATAGTTAATGCAGCATCAAGTCAAAGAGAAATTTTACTTATTTTGGGGAAGATGGCAGGAAGAGAGCTAATAAAAGTCCTTGAAAGCTTGTAAAATTCCCCCTAGGTATCTTAGGAACCATCATTAGCTAATTAATCTTTCCAATTAGGAAGTACAGGCTCTATTGTCTCAAATTTTAGACAAAGAAAAGGTAAGAAATGAACAAGAAGTTTCAGGCAATTTTTATTTTTAAATAACTTATTTAATGAGATATATAACTAGGCTATAAAAGAGTATCTAAAATTCCAGAAAGGAAAACCAAGTGAGAATTGATCATTTTCTCTAACATTATGTTAGAGAGAATTGCTTTATCAAGTAATGACTTATTATCCTTATCTCTACCAGAATACAATGAGATATTAAGAGTTTAGAATCCCATATCTCTTTTTTACAGAATAACTTCAATTAATTCAGGTAGCAGGAATGAGGGAGATATAAAATTATAACTAGGCAAACATCACAGTAATTATTGCCACCAAGATCCATTGATAAATGCTAAAATCAATGAATCAAAGTTTCAGGGAAACAGGATAAAGAAACTTCTCCAAATATTTATTCCTTACAAAGGGAAATATACTAACAACGGAGAAAATAGTAAGACACCATTTAACCAAGTGGTCATGGTTAACATAACCAATAGTAAGACATACTAACATCATGTAACCCTGACCAGATGCACTGAGAAAGGCAAAACATGGTAGTCTTGGCAAAAGAACATGTGGTATTCTTGTTAAAAATGCATAATCTCAATCTAATAATGGTAATATATCAGATAGACCCAAATTGAGACAGCCTACAAAATAATGGACAAGTACTCTGTAAAAGAATGGAGGAGGTTAAAGAGACTTTTACCTAAACACAACAAAGGAAACTGGATGAGAAAATAGACAATAGTGGAAAAACTAGTTAACTTCAACTAAGATCTGTAGTTAACAGTGTTATACAAATACTAATGTACTGGTTTTGATAATTATACGATGTTTACGTAAGATGTTTACATTAGGTGAAGTTGAGTAAAGGGTGTACTGGAACTCTGTACTGTTTTTGCAACTTTTCCACAGATCTAAAAATTATTTTTAAATAAAAAGTAAAAAAAAAAAATTTGGAGTCTGAATCTATACTCAAAAGATACACTGTTATAAACCACCACAAGTTTTATGGATAGCTCTGATTTCAGGTAACCTTTGTTCTTGTCAAACATTATTTGCTAAACTTACAGACCATCAGTGATTTAATGTTCACATTGGCATAAACCATACTAAAAAGCTTATGAATTAAAGATGGTGTCCCATAGGTCCTTATGGTTTTGTTCACTTTTCTTCATTCCTTTTTCTTTCTGCTTCTATAACTGCAATTGCCTCATTTTCAAGTTCATTGATTCTTTCTTCCACCTGTTCAAATTTGCTGCTGAATCCCTCTTGTGAACGGTTTGTTTCAATTATTGTACGGTTAAGCTCCAGTATTTCTATTTGGTTCATTTTATAATTTCTATCTCTTTTGATGCTCTTATCTCATTCATACATCATTTTCCTGACTTCCTTTAGTTCTTTGTCTATGGTTTCCCATAGCATTTTGACATATTTAAGATAGATGATTAACGTCTTTGTCTACTAAGTCCAATGTCAGGACTTCCTCAAGGGTGGCTTCCTCCAATTTATTTATTTTTTTCTGTGAATATGCCATCCTTTCCTGAATCTTTGTATGCTTCTTTGTAACTTTCCATTGAAATTTATATTTTGAATATTATAATGCAGTAATTCTAGAAATCAGATTCCAGAATTCTGGCATTTTCTTTTATTTTTGAGGAGTTCAGCCTTTCATTTAGTAACTTTTCCAAACTATTTTTGCAAAGACTTTATTCCTTTTGTTTATGGTCATTAAAGTCTCTGTTTTGTTATCTTACTGATCAGCCAATGGCAGATTTAGATTTCCTTAAATGCCTAAAACAAAAACAAATAGTACTCTCCCAAGTTTTTGTAATCTGGCACTCAGCTGAAGTACTCTTACACTAAGCTTGGCCACCTACACTTCTGCCTTAGCCTTCACCTTCTGCTTATCTAGCGCTCACAGATCTTCCAAAGGTAGAAGCGTAGGCACCTTTCAGGATTTTCTGGGCATGCATTGCATGTAATTTTTGCGGGGGATAAGGAAGGGACAAAATTCAGCCTTTACATTGGTCACTCAGGAAACCACTAGACAGCTCAAAATGCACAACCACAGTATTTTAAGAACAAAGTCCATACTAAATACAAGCAAGTCACACCAGAAATGCGGGCCATAGTCCCCACAGCTGCTGCCATTGCCACAATGGTGAATGAGGATGGTAATCCAGTGGATTAAATGCCACAGCACTCTGAAATTCAGCTGCCCTCTTCTTCATTATGCAGTCTCCTGGTTGCTGTAAATGTCAGACCAGATTTTAGAATCCCAAAACAGCTGATCCTGTCACTCTGCCCCCTTATGCTTGTTTCAGCGGAGGAACTAACCCTTATAATAAACCACCGTACTCTGCCATTTTCGGTCATGTCACCTAGAGATGGTGTTCTTAACCACTTCAACATTTACTGAAAATACACAAACCTACGATGTGAAGTAAAACCAGCCAAAATTGTTAAGATAGAGCTGGTAGTCCCAGCTACTTAGGAGGGTGAGGCGGGAGGATTGCTTGAGCCTAGGAATTCAAGGCTAGCCTGGGAACATAGCAAGACCCATTTAAAAAAAAAAAAGAAGAGGAAAGAAAAATTGTAAGATAGTACTTGGAGTCTGCACACAAGATTATCAGATAAACTGTTAAGCCATATAATTAGCACTAGTTCATTTGCTTATTATTCTGGGGTATATATTTTTTCATCATGATTTATGTCATTTTTAACTGTAAATTCTATGGGACTTTACAAAATCCCATATGAGAACTAATTTTCAAATTTTCTCATGGCAAGTAGAATAGAGGTTATTGGTTCTTTAGATGATTCATGCCCACTTGAGTTCAAAATGTTTTATCTATATCTCATATCCTTTTTCTGTTCCAGAAACTCTACCAGGATACGCTAGTCACCATGTCTCCTTAGGCTTCTCTTGGCTGTGATAATTTCTCAGACTTTGATTGTTTTGATGACCTTGTGAGCTTTGAGGAGTACTGGTCAGAGATTTTGTATAATGTCTTGCTATTGGGATTTATCTGACGTTTTTCTTATGGTAAGTCTGGGGTTATGGGTTCAGGAGAGGAAACATACATACATTAAGTACCATTTTCTTCACATCATATTAAGGGTACTGTCAACATGACTTACTAAACTGTTAATATAAAACTTGACCACTTGGCTGAGGCAGTTTATTCAGTTTCTCCACTGTAAAATTCACTGTAAAGTTTCTGCATGTAAATGTTCCCTCATTTCATACTACACTTTTTGGTAGGAAGTCACTACATTCAGCCAACACTTAAAGAGTGAGGAGTTACACTCTACCTCCTGAGAGCATGAGGCATCTACATAAATTGATGTTCTTCTTATGAAAGGTATATATGTTAAACCCAGTCAATTGTGTAATTAAAAGCCATCTGTCGGCCAGGCCTGATGGCTCACACCTGTAATCCTAGCACTTTATGAGGCCGAGGCAGGTGGATCACTTGAGCTCAGGAGTTTGAGACCAGCCTGGGCAACGTGGTGAAACCCCATCTCTACAAAAAATGCACAAAAATTAGTCGGGCATGGTGGCACATGCCTGTAGTCCCAGCTACTTGTGGGGCTGAGGCAGGAGACTGCTTGAACCCGGAAGATCAAGGCTGCTGGTGAGCCGAGATCACGCCACTGCACTCCAGCCTGGGTGACAAAGTGAGACCCTGTCTCAAAATAAATAAATACAAACATAAATAAAGGCCACCTGTCATTCTACAAGATTACACTAACATTATAATCATCAGCATTTCCACTCCTGCTTTCCCCACCTTACTTGAAATTAATTTTTACCAGTATAGATGCAAAGCCATTATTTCTTTTATAAGCTTATTCTAATCAGTACTACCAAAAAAGCCTTATAAATGATCTCAAACATTCAAGACATATATTCTATCATATGACTCTATTACAATTTATTTGAACATTATCCTGCTGATCAACATTGCTCACAATTGTCATGATTACAAATAATATGGCAATTAAGCTGCTCTCTTATGGTAAAGTTGGAGATTTTTAGAATTTTACAAACTGTAGAGTACTGACCCATAACAAAATAATTTAATGGACTGCAATTAGCCTTCTTTCTTTTTTTTTTAAATGAAATAGAATACAGTACAATAGGACAGGATAAAATAGAGAATATATCACATCATAAAGTACTCCAGAAGTAGTACATTATTATTTTGAAAAAGTGTGTTTTTTTCCTATGTATCCACACATCTATATTCTTGCATGTATGTAACCTGTACTGAAAGTTTTATTTCAAATTATTCTATGGACAAATAAGATTGAAAGCCACCTCTATAAGTGGAATTGCTCTAATAAACAATATTTTCAACTTTACAAGTGACTGGCAAAGTGTCCATACTAATTTAGATACCCTCCAGCAATGTATGAAACCTTGTATATCTCTAAATCCCCACAATTGCTTGATACTGTCATATTTTCCTTAAGACAATTTGAACAGGCCAAATTGGCATCCTGTTATTTGAATATGTATTTGCCTGATTACTAGTGAGTATGAACATTTTTTCATGTTTTCATTGGCCAGTTGGGTCTCTCTTCCTTTCAATTGCCTATTCATATCCTTTGATCAGACAGGGTTAGGGTTATCGACCTTTTATTTGACTTGTACATTAAAATTATATGTGTGTGTATGTTTATATAGTGTGTGTATGTTTATCCATAGCTAGATATACACATTTATATATAAATTTTGTTCATAGGGCCTTTTGTTAAAATGAAATTTTCAACTTTAATACAGTAAAATTTGTCAAACATTTATCCTTTCTGGTGTGAGTTTTTTGTGTCTTGTACTATAGAAGAAAACTTCCCTGGTTCTTATGTCACATATATTCTTCTAATAGTTTTAGATTTTTGCTTTTTACCTTTCATTATTTAAAATTTATTTGTGTTGGTTTGTGCCCTCTGAGACAAAAATAATTATTTGTATATGGTGTGAGGTAAACATCAGCTTATGTTTTCAACCAGCTCACAAGTATTACTACTGCTACTAGTGTAGAATTTACTACAATAAAATTACACATCAGAAACAAACAAGTTTTAAACCTTTACATTCAAATCTTGGCTTCTGCTATTTGTAATAATAAAAAATTGGAAACTATCTAACCATAGGGAACAGATAAATTGTTTATTCATAATGAAATACTATATTTCTGAAAAAGATACATCTCATAAATATCAGTATTAATAAAAAAAATTTTAAACATCTATTGCCATTCTCTCCCCAACACAGTCTTGAAAAGACTAAATGTGACCTCTTTTTTTTCCTGACCACCTAAATCTCAAACAACTTAAACCTTATTGTCATTACTTCATAAGAAGGTACAGACAGTTAATAGTGCAAAATCTAATAGCTGTATTTTAGTCTTCATTTTCTAAGCAACCTAAGCTTCCTGGGCTAAGTGATCCTCCAACCTCAGCTTCCCAAGTAGCTGGGACTTTTTGTATTTTTTGTAGAGAGGGAGTCTTGCCATGTTGCCCAGGCTGGTCTTGAACTCCTGGGCTCAAGTCATCTACTCACCTTGGCCTCCTAAAGTGCTGGGATTACAGGTGTGAGTCGCTAGGCCCAGTAGCCTTCTCCTTTTTATTTTTATTTCTTTTTAGACAGAGTCTTGCCCTATCTGTCGCCCAGGCTGGAGTGCAGTTGCGCGATCTTGGCTCACTGCAACCTCTACCTCCCACGTTGAAGCAATTCTCCTGCCTCAGCCTCCCAAGTAGCTGGGATTACAGGCACGCAGCACCATGCACAGTTAATTTTGTATTTTTAGTAGAGATGGGGTTTCACCATGTTGGCCAGGCTGGTCTCAAACTCCTGACCTCAGATGATCCACCCACCTCGTCCTCCCAAAGTGGTGGGATTACAGGCGTGAGCCACTGTGCCTGGCTGCCTTCTCCTTTTTAATAGGCTCTTATCACTTGGCTTCTGTGAACATTACTGCTTTCATTTTTCACCTACACCCCTGACCAATGTTGAACAGTCTCTATCTGGTCATTGAATTTTGGAGTTACTCAAAACTTGGTCCTCAGCTATCTTATCTTCTCACTCTATACTTTCTATCCTGGCATGTTTCATCACATCCATGGCTTCAGTTATCACCTATATGCAAAAGTCTCAACAAATTATAGCTCCAAATCCACATACATAACTCCAACCTTTATAAATCTACATGGACATTTCAAAGACACTCCAACTGAGTAGGTTTAAAACCAAATTCATAATATTTCCCATGAGCCTTGTCTACTACCTACTAAATCCTTAGTGTTCACAATCTCAGGAGGTGACACTATCTTCCCACCAAGTATGTAAGTCTGAGAAATAGGCATCATTCGTTACACCCTATTCTTCCCTTTTATTTAATCCAACAATTGTCCACTTTGTGTTTCTTGAATCTGTTCATTTGTCTGAATCTCCACTGACACCTCTGTAATTTAAGATGTATACCATCTCTTATATGAACTACTGCAATGCAGGAATAGGTCACCCCTATATAGTCTGACCCTTCTCTGATCCACTTCTTGCCATGTAGCCAGAGTATTACTTGCGTTTCTTTTTTCAAAAGAAAATCTGAATATCTTACCCCTTGTATAAAACTCTCCAGTGCCTTTTCACATACTAATCAAGACTAAAATCCTTAATGTGACTAACAAGGTCTTTTATAGACTAGACTCTGCCTTCTTTCCTAACCCTGTCTCATAGCACTCCCCTTTACTTGTAACATCTCACATCACTGGCCCCTTCTTTTATTCAAGTATCCCACTACTATAAGACCTTCATAGGCTCAATTCCTCTCTGCAGAATGCACTTGTAACTTATCTTCCACTCTCTTCTAACATTCCATTTCAAGCATCACTTCCTTAGGGACTATGCAGGTCAAGTCAGAAATGAAAACTTTTACTTCAGTTTGTAATTACATAGCTCTGTCTATGACTATTTGAATTAATGTCTGTCTCTGTCACTTCACCACAATTCCATGACAGCAGGACGGGGCATCTCCAACACTCATCAGAGTCCTATGCACTTAGTAAGGACTCAAATGTTTGCTGAATCAATTATTTAGAATTATCATTTCAAGGGTAAATGCAATATGCACTATAGCCACTAGAGGATACCCTGCTTCTGTTTTTGTACCTCCAGAACAAGCTGTGAAGATTGAAAATACTTAAAAAAAAAAAAAAAAATAAACTAAACCTTTTATGATAAAGTAATTTACTATTAATGTAAATAAAATTGCAGTGATTGCAAAATATCAGCATTCACAAACTACTTATTTTAATTAGTTTAATTGCTTAACACTAAATATTACTTTGTATTTCTTTAAAGAAAATCACAATTCATTCAGATTTATTGAAAAAGAAATACTTCCAAAACAAATGCATAACTATTAAAATTTTAAAAAGATATATTCATGTACCAATACAAGTTATCTAGTTTATATCTGTGGATGTTTACCACACACTGAGAAACAATAAAACGTGAGGTATTACTAAAACCTCAAGTCAACCAAAACTTGCATTCAGAACATTACCTGTGGTTCTTTTAAGAATATTAAAGCCTAAAATAACTTTTTTAAATACTAAAATGATTGACGTGCTTTGAAAAAAAGCCATCTTTTACATCTTCATTGCTGAGGCAGAAGCTTTAATAACTATCATTAGTCAGATGAAACATTAGTTGTAAGGGCCTAGAGTAATGAAAATCTTACTAAGTAAAAAGGAAATTTCCAAACACTATTAATAATAAATTATTATAAGTAGTGATCGGTAATTTTTAATATTCCAGTGTGTGTTACTTATACATTATTCACGAATAACCAAACCTCTGTGTATTGTGGAAAAGAAAAGTACCTACTGGGAAGACTGGGCCGTTGATTTGTTATGGGCTTACAAGATCAAACACACAAATTCATGGTGATAGGATAGGAAACAGAAACGGAAGCAGAAAACTACAGATTTGTATGGGAAGAACTTCTCTACATGCAAGTTCTTACAACTCTCTAAGGAAACATTTTAAATCTATTTTCAACTTGTGTTTTAGAACTTAGACCCCAAATTAAAGATACTCCCTTCAGCCCTACTGACTTAATTGCTTTTTCAGGCTTGCACTGCCAAAACAGTTGATATTAGTTTTATTTTTAAAAACTTGTAAAATGTTCTCAACATATACTAATGTTTCATTAATTAATAAGTGACCACAGTAACAGTTACTGTGTAGAAGGTACCAGGCACTGGGACAAGAACATTCTCAACTCTGTGTACTTGCCTTATCCCCTTTGATAGATGAATGCAAGTGAGGCTGAGAAGTTAGGTAACTTTTCCAAGGTCTCACAATAAATAATGAGTAGAACTGGGATATGAACTTAAGCTTTTCTATCTTATAAGCATAATCCTCTTAAGGAATCCTAAATGCAGGAGATTTCTCAATTTCCCAATCATGAAAACGGAAATATTGTATATAAATAATCCATTTCTAATCATGCCCTTCCCATGCCATTCACTAATCCTCCATTCCTGGATTCCAGCAATTGGTTCCATTTTAATCTCTCTGGAAAATCCAACTAAAATACGGATCAGCAATCCCTTTTGCTAAGAAATCTCTAACAGGATACAGTATTTGCCATTTCGATTCTATTTGGGGGGATTTTTCCCCCTGTTTTACTTTTAATATATGGCACAGAAAACTATTTATCATTAAAACATTGGGAACTAATGTCCTATAAAAAATAGTTTAAATTCTTGGCACTATTTTTTTAAAAACTTCTAGCAAAAATAAAATTTTAAAAACCCAAATCTCCATTCAAATGAAAATTTTAGTTTATTGAGCCTGGGTAAATTGAAATTAAAGCCTACTCTTAACTGTTGGCACACTTTTACATGTAAACCAATAACCTGACCTAAGGTTATGTAAGAATCCTCTATTTTAATTTTTCCATGGAGCTAACGGGAGATACTTTACTGTGGAATGTTTACTACACACTGAATGTAATATGTCACTTACCTGATAGCACTAATTTCTACTGCCTATGTATTTCGGCATTTACTGGAAGCTGTACACTAAGAAAGGAAATCTAAAACCTGCAAAAGTGGTCATTTGTGTGCAAAAAAAATAGGAGCCATAAGAAATAGCAGTCTAATTGTATTGACTGGAAAATCCTTTACCTTTTCAGATTATAACCAAGGAATGACATAAAAGATAAACGTTGATCTTCTAAACTTAGGATATGTATTTTATATGCTAACATTTCATTTAAAAAATCAAAACTCTCTGAAGCATTCAACTTTTAAAATAGTTCTAAGTTCCAAAACCTTGATTCTAGCCTGAATGAACGAGTCAGAAATGTTGCAGGAGACAGTGGATAAAGAATCGTTTGGGACATAAGAGAAATGATGTTAATTCCTTTGACTCCTTATTAGTGGAATTGATTTTTTTTGTTGTTTTTTTTGTTGTTGTGGTTGTTGTTTTTTGAGAGGGAGTCTCGTTCTGTCGCCCAGGCTGGAGTGCAGTGGCGCGACCACGGCTCACTGCAATCTCCGCCTCCGGTGTTCAAGCGATTCTCCTGCCTCAGCCTCCTGAGTAGCTGGGATTGCAGGCGTGCGCCACCATGCTCAACTAATTTTTGTATTTTTAGTAGAGAGGGGGTTTCACCATGTTGGTCAGGCTGGTCTCGAACTTCCGACCTCGTGATCCGCTCGGCTCGGCCTCCCAAAGTGCTGGGATTACAGGCGTGAGCCACCTCGCCCGGCGTGGAGTTGATTTTATATCAACCACTCTTGGCTTAAGTTTACTTACCTGTCTACTGGTGAGGCAGCATTTGATATTCTGAAGGGTCCCAGTTGTGTAAATAGTGTATTAAATCTTAAGTGTTTACTGAGCACCTAATTGTTGTCCAACTCGAGGATGTTCCCAGATCCAGGCAAATGCCAACCTCAGCGTTCCCTTTTCCGTTTAGTCTCTCCAGCCCCCGTCCCCACCCACAGGCAGGACCAACTCTGGGGCTGAGAAGTCTCGCTGTCGTTAGGCCTCCCGAATGTGCAAGCATGTGGCAGAGAAGGGAAAAGAAGGGAAGTCACATTCTGACTACAGGCCTGGACACTTGCTATCCGTGGGGACAAAATGTCAGCACTGGCAGCAAATAGCGAGAAAAAGTGCAGCGCACTAGCGAAACAGCGCGTCCGCAGGCGCGACACCACAGTTTGGGCGCCGACACCCTCCGCGCACTGGTCCCTGAACTTTACCTGGAGCTTATCCCGGTCAGGCCTGATCTCGAAAACGAGGGCTCCTCAGCGCGAAGGCAGGACCCAGCTCCATTAAAGCTCTCGGGCAGGGGTCCCCTCTACCCACTGAAGCGATAGCCGGGAGGGTATTCGTAAGCCACCACCACAACCACCCCTCAATCCCGGAACGCCCCCAACACCTGCCCGGCCGCTGCCGCTCTCGCGATAATTCTCGGGCCAGTCTCCCGTCAGTCCTCTCCACGCCTTCCTTCTCTGACCAATCATGGAGGAGTCGTGGGTGGAGTTTTGCTTTTGAGCGGAGAGCGGGGCCTTCAATCTTTGCTATCTGGCGCTGGGAATGGGCGGAGCTGAAGGGGGCTGGGGCGGGGCTGGGCGGGGCTAGATTGGGGAGAGGGGCAGGGCACGCTCCAGTTCTCGCGAGACTGGAGACCAGGAAGACGCCTGCAGAGCTGGGCTGCTGGTGCAGCAGAGGCTGAGGCATCAGGTGCAGCTGCATCCGGATCTCCTGCCTTGGAGCCTACTCCTTGTCTCTAAGTCGGGAGGCAGGACGTGGTCAGGCCGGGGCTGTGGAGGTGCGCTGTGTCCCCTAAGGCCTAGAGGATTCGGGCTGCGGCCTGTCGGATCCAGTCAGGGAGGCGCCCACACTCCTGACAGGATAAGATGGCGGCGATGGCGCCTGGAGGTAGTGGCAGTGGTGGCGGCGTGAATCCATTTCTCAGCGATTCGGATGAGGACGATGACGAGGTAGCGGCAACAGAGGAACGGCGGGCAGTACTTCGGCTGGGTGCCGGAAGTGGCCTAGATCCTGGCTCTGCGGGCTCGCTGTCACCACAGGATCCCGTGGCCTTAGGAAGCAGTGCGCGGCCAGGGCTCCCTGGGGAGGCGTCGGCGGCTGCAGTGACCCTGGGGGGCACCGGGGAGGCCCCGGCGCGATTGTCAATTGATGCGATTGCTGCTCAGCTGTTGCGCGATCAATACTTGCTGACCGCCCTGGAGCTGCATACTGAGCTGTTAGAGAGTGGCCGGGAGCTGCCTCGGCTGCGCGACTACTTCTCCAATCCAGGCAACTTCGAGAGGCAAAGTGGAACCCCGCCGGGGATGGGGGCGCCAGGGGTCCCTGGAGCAGCCGGCGTTGGGGGCGCTGGAGGTCGGGAACCGAGTACAACGTCGGGCGGGGGACAGCTCAGTAAGTGGACGCAGCCTGTCACACTCCGGCAGGGTTGTTGGGATTGTAAGAAGTTACTGTAGGGGAGAGGGGGTATTTCTGCCTGGGTCCCGAGGATAGGGACATTTTAAGGAACGAGAGTATTGGGATGGGGGCGCTCTTTTGCGGTGGAAGCAAAAGGATCAGGCAGTGACTGTTCTCTCTGCCTGCCTCCAACCCTTGGCTGGTGTTACACTTGGCTCCTGGCTCCCCTATTGGTGTCAGTATCTATAAAATATCAAGAGTTTCTAGTTCACTGGCTATTACGGGACTCCAGAAGGTTCCCTTTCATACTAGTTTATTGCTTTAAGCATTTTTCCTTTTTCTCCAGTTACCTGAATCACACTACCAGGAAATAGTGTTACCTGAATTGCCTGCAGTAGTTTTTTGAGTCTGAGCCAGGAGAGAAAGAATAGGACACACTGCTGCTGTCTCCGAAAAGTCAGATGTACTTAAGACCCTTTGTCTTTGGGACGACTTTTTCACCGCCAAAATTAGATTTTCTGCTGCACAAAATTTGTTCTGTTGAAGTAAACTTGATGTAATTCAGTTTCAATGCCTTAATTTCAGTAATGTTCAAAATTACAGGAAATCCAAGGAGCAAGGCAGACAGGTTCTACCAGCAGTCTGTCTCACCATCCCACCACCTTGCAGGCTTTTCACTCTGCATTAGATAGGAATTGATCTTTTTACCTTGTTGGAATGATTTTTAGCAGCATAGAGTAATCGTTTACCCCACATATTTGTAAGCATCTCTTATGGCTTGAAAGCTTACTGTCAAAGATGTACTGTACTGTATGTAGGATTCCCAGTGTCTCCCTTTTGGGAGATATCTTAAATATTCCCTTACTAGTGTATGGAGATGTTTTAGTATGAGGCCATGTATTAATTCTATATTAACAAGTATTCATATAGAATTTTTAAACTGCAGCCTAATTGATTTTTTTTTAATCACTATGCTTTTGAATAGTGCTAGAGACTTAAATTGCCAAACGTAGACGTGGTGGAAGCTTAGGGAGTGCATTTTCTATCAAGGTGAATCTTAAATATTGCCCCCTTGGATATGGGATTTTCTTAGTAGTTATAATTTCCTTACTCAATATGTAAGATAATCTTTTTCGGGAGAAGATTTTCTCATTGCTGACCTTTAAGACTATAAAATGAGACAGTAGTATAACAAAATTGTTATGTGTGGTGGTGGTTTTTTTTTTTTTTTTTTTGGTTTTTGTGTTATTTCTAAGATTTCTAAATTATCTCATGATTTTTCACCAGACAAGGTCTAGCTAAGATGTCACCTTTGTAAATGCTTCCTCCAGGCTTAGGTAGTTGCTTGGTGTCTTTCATTGTAACTTTCAAACCTCCATCATAGCCTTTAGCCCGTTTGTATGTGATTTGTTGACAATACCATTTTTCTCCATTGGTCAGTTCTTCGGAGACATTTTTATAATAAATTCCTCGCACTTTGCTCAGTCCCTGGCTGTTGATGAACATAACTGAATTGTATCTGCTATGTTTTCAACCGTATTAATACAGTGAAATGGATTATTCCTTACTTGGTAACTTTATTCATTTAATTTTAAAGAATTTCTTGCCCTTTTCACCCTGTCCTATTAGGGCTATCATAGCATTGTTTCTAGTGAAAATTCCTCCTTGCGAACTTTTTGTATTGAAAGAATTATAATTGAGCTCATTAAATAGTTTAGCAGTGTTTTAGAGTAAAACTTTACTTCTAAGTGCCTTTGCATTATACATTTTTATAGTTTCTTGAAATAACTAGTCTTATGATCAAATATCACAATTAAATATTCATGTGCACCCGTGCTTTTCTATTATCCTCATTTATTTGTACCTGTTTTAGGTACTGGATATATAAGTGTGTGTGTTTGTCTCTGTGTGTGTGTGTACACATCAAGGTTATTAAATTTTTACTTAATACTAAGCAAATGAACAACTGGGCAAAAAATTCAAAATTATCCATAATCCCACCAATGGTGTTTGCTTTTCCTGTCTTTAATGGTAGTTGCCTTACCTGCCTTTTCTGTGCATGCATTTTAAAAAACAAAAAATAGATTAAACTGTTTAACATAGTCTTATACAGGCACTATACTTTTTAGCATCAACTTGGATGTAAAATTTGCATACAGTAAAATTTACACGTTTTAAGTGTGTGCAGTTTGGTGAGTTTTGACAAATCAGTCACTACCACAATTAAAATACAGAACATCGGCAGGGTGCAGTGGCTCACGCCTGTAATCCCAACACTTTGGGAGGCCAAGGCAGCCAGATCACGAGGTCAGGAGTTCGAGACCAGCCTGGCCAACATGGTGAAACCCCTTCTCTACTAAAAATACAAAAATTAGCCAGGCGGGGTGGTGCACGCCTGTAATCCCAGCTACACGGGAGGCTGAGGCAGGAGAATCGCTTGAACCCAGGAGGCAGAGGTTGCAGTGAGCCGCGGTTGTGCCACTGCACTCCAGCCTGGGCGACAGAGCGAGACTTCATCTCAAAAATAAATAAATAAATAAAAATAAATAAAATGAAATACAGAACATTTTTATTATCCCCAGAATTCATTCAATATCCTTACTTCCATCTAGACCACCACTGATCACTTAGAACAGAATTTCTCAACCTGGGCCTGGGCACTTTCAACATTTTGGGCCTGGTAATGCTTTGCTGTGACTGCTGGCCTGTGTATTGTAGAATGCTTAACAGCATCCCTGACCTCTACCCACCAGATGCCTTTAGCAACCACCACCATACCTATGCCACCCCAGTTACGACAACCAAAAATGTCTCCAGCATTGCCCAGGGAAGGGGAGGGCATAATTTCCCCAGTTGAGAACTACTTCTATAGATAAGTTTTGCCTGTTCTAAAATTCCATATAAATAGAATCATAGAATGTAATTTTTTGTGTATCTGCCTTCAGCATGTTTTTAAAAGTCATCTGTATCTGTGTGTGTATTTCTAGATCATTGCTTTTTGGTTTTATCCCTAAAAGGAGGGGATAAAAACATTTGTGTTTTTTAAGACATTTGTGTTTTTTCCAGTTTTGTGTTATAAAGAAAGCTCCCATTTACGTCTTCATAAGAAACTGCCAAACTGTTTTCCAAAATGGACCATTTAAAATTTCTACCACCAATGTACAAGAGTTCCAGCTTCTGTACATCTCCTAAACACTTGGTATTTTCAGGCTTTTTAATGTAGCAATATCTCATTGTGGCTTTAATTTCTATTTCCCTGATGACTTATGATTCTGAGGTCCTTTTCCTGTGCCTTTTGCTTAGTATATTTTTTATGAAATGCCTGTTCAATCTTTTGCTCCTTTTTTTTCTCCTTCAACTTCCAGGGTACATGTGCAGGGTGTGCAGGTTGGTGACACAGGTAGACATGTGTCATGGTGGTTTGCTGCACAGATTAACCCATCACCTAGGTATTATGCCCAGCACGCATTAGCTATTTTTCCTGATGCTCTTCCCCTCACCCCCCATGTCCATGTGTTCTCATCGTTCAGCTCCTACTTATATATGAGAACATACAGTGTTTGGTTTTCTGTTTCTGTTTTAGTTTGCTGAGGATAATGGCTTCCAGCTCCATCTATGTGCCTACAAAGGACATGATCCTGTTGCTTTTTATGGCTGGCTGCATAGTATTCCATGGTGTACATGTATCACATTTTCTTTATCCAGTCTATCATTGATGGGCATTTGGGTTGATTTCCATGTCTTTCCTATTGTAAATAGTGCTGCAATGAAGATGCACATGCATGTATCTTTATAATAGAATGATTTACATTCCTTTGGGCATATACCCAGTAATGGGATTGCTGGGTCAAATGGTATTTCTGGTTCTAGATCTTAGAGGAATCGCCACACTGTCTTCCACAATGGCTTAACTAATTTACAGTCCCACCAACAGTGTAAAAGCGTTCCTATTTCTCTGCAACCTCTCCAGCATCTGTTGTTTCTTGACTTTTTAATAATCATCATTCTGACTGGCCTAAGATGGTATTTCATTGTGGTTTTGATTTGCATTTCTCTAATGATCAGTGAGGATGAGCTTTTTTTCATATGCTTGTTGCTGCATGAATGTCTTCTTTTGAGAAATGTCCATTCATGTCCTTTGCCCACTTTTTAATGGGATTGTTTGTTTTTTCTTGTAAATTTGTTTAAATTCCTTGTAGACTCTGGATGTTAGACCTTTATCAGGTGCATAGATTGCAAACATTTTCTCCCATTCTGTAGGTTGTCTGTTTGCTCTGATAGTTTATTTTGCTGTGCAGAAGCTCTTAAGTTTAATTAGATCCCATTTGCCAATTTTTGCTTTTGTTGCAATTGCTTTTGGCATTTTTGGCATGAAATATTTGCCCATGCCTCTGTCCTGAATGGTATTGCCTAGATTTTCTTCAAGGGTTTTTATAGTTTTGGGTTTTACATTTAAGTCTTTAATCCATCTTGAGTTAATTTTTGTGTAAGTTGTAAGGAAGGAGTCCAGTGTCGATTTTCTGCATATGGCTATCCAGTTCTCCCAGCATTTTATTAAATAGGGAATTCTTTCCCCTTTGCTTGTTTTTGTCAAGTATGTCAAAGATCAGATGGTTGTAAGTCTCCAGTCTTATTTCTGAGTGCTCTCTTCTGTTCTACTGGTCTGTGTCGGTTTTTGTACCGGTACCATGCTGTTTTGGTTACTGTAACCTTGTAGTATAGTCTGAAGTGAGGTAGCATGATGCCTCCAGCCTTGTTCTTTTTGCTGAGGATTGTCTTGGCTATACGGGCTCTTTTTTGGTTCCATATGAATTTTAAAAGTTTTTTCTGATTCTATGAAGAATGTCAATGGTAGTTAAATGGGAATAGCATTGAATCTATAAATTACTTTGGGCAGTATAGCCATTTTCATGATATTGATTCTTCCTATCCATGAGCATCCTATTTATTGTGTTCTCTCTGATTTCCTTTAGCAGTGGTTTGTAGTTCTCCTTGAAGAGGTCCTTCACTTCCTTTGTTAGCTGCATTCCTAGGTATTTTATTCTCTTCGTAGCAATTATGAATGGAAGTTCATTCATGATTTGGCTCTCTGCTTGTCTGTTGTTGGTGTGTGGGAATCCCTGTGATATTTGCACATTAATTTTGTATCCTGAGACTTTGCTGTAGTTGCCTATCAGCTTAAGAAGCTTTTGGGCTGAGACAGTGGGATTTTCTAGATACAGGATTGTGTCATCTGCAAACAAAGACAATTTAACTTCCTCACCTCCTATTTGAATACCCTTTATTTCTTTCTCTTGCCTCATCCCTGGCCAGAACTTCCAATACCATGTTGAATAGAAGTGGTGAGAGAGGGCATCCTTGTCTTGTGCCAGTTTTCAAGGGGATTGCTTCCAGCTTTTGCCCATTCAGTATGATATTGGCTGTGGGTTTGTCATATATGGCTTTTATTATTTTGAGGTATGTTCTTTCAATACCTAGTATATTGAGAGTTTTTAACATAAAGAAATGTTGAGTTTTATCAAAGGCCTTTTCTGCATCTGTTGAGATAATCATGTGGTTTTTGTCTTTAGTTCTGTTTATGTGATGAATTACATTACTGATTTGTGTATGTTGAACCAATCTTGCAACTCAGGGATGAAGCCAACTTGATTGTAGTGAATAAACTTTTTGATGTGCTGCTGGATTCGGTTTGCCAGTATTTTATTGAGGATTTTTGCATTGATGTTCATCAGGGATATTATTTTGCCCTTTTTTAAATTAAGGTTTTTTACATGTTGGTTTTGTTTCATTATTCAGTTGTAAAAGTTCTCTATATGTCCATTATCAAATGTGAATTTTGTAAATATTTTCTTCCAGTCTGATTTGCCTTTGTATTTTCTTAATGATGTGTCTCAGACCAGGCGTAGTTGCTCACACCTGTAATCCCAGCACTTTGGGAGGATGAGGTGAGCAGATGGCTTGAGCCCAGGAGTTTGAGACCAGCCTGGGCAACATGACAAAACTCCGTCACTACAAAAAAAGTACAAAAATTAGCCATGTATGGTGGCCTATGCCTGTGGTCCCAGCTATTTGAGAGGCTGAGATAGGAGGATCGCTTGAGCCCAGGTGGCCGAGGCTGCAGTGAGCCATGATACCACTGCACTCCAGCCTGGGAGAAAGAACGAGACCCTGTCTCAAAAAAAAAAAACCCCAACAAACAGTGTGTCTTGTGAACAAAAGCTTTTGATTTCATCAAATCCAGTTGACTGTTTTTTTCTTTAATAATTTATGTTCTGCACTGCATGTTCTCACTCATAGGTGGGAATTGAGCAATGAGAACACATGGACACAGGAAGGGGAACATCACACTCCAGGGACTGTTGTGGGGTGGGGGGAGGGGGGAGGGATAGCATTAGGAGATATACCTAATGCTAAATGACGAGTTAATGGGTGCAGCACACCAACATGGCACATGTACACATATGTAACAAACCTGCACATTGTGCACATGTACCCTAAAACTTAAAGTATAATAATAATAAATTTTTAAAAAAAAATTTATGTTCTGTATGTCCTTTTAAGAAACATTTGCCTACCCCAGAGTTGCAAAGATTTTCTCTTACAAGTTTTATGGTTTTTACTTTTACAATTGGGTCAATGGTGGCAGGAACTGTATTTTAATGAAGGTATCATAAAGGAGAAAAGAAATATTTCTTAAATATTCCTCCTATAAACTGCAAATATTTATAGTACAAACTTTAGTACAGTTTTAAAATACTTGTATAAAACTGTGCTCAGTACTGTATTTGGAAGATTTCAACTAAGCTCCTGATCACACAAATTATATTGTCTAGGACAGGGCTACTGCCTATTTTTAAAGGTCCTCTATATATTCAATTTTAGCGTGTCGATTGATACTACTTGGGTGTGATTTTATAATACTCAATAAGCACTTGTTGGTTGATTGCAAACGTTTAAAAATTGGTAGTATGGATTATCTAAAACATTATTTTGATTTGTTTTTGTATATATTTTGATTGATATGTGTCTGATCTGAAAATTCAGAATACTTCAGAACAATAAATGTATAATAAAAAACGGTTTTCTTTATTTAATGATGTTTAAGAACAATGTAATCCTATTAACCTTTATAATTTTAGATTTAGTGAATTATTTCCCAAAAACTGTTGACTTGAGTTAATACTGTAATATAGTCGTGCTTTTAAACATACTTTAAGAAGTCTTCATACTGTTTAATTTTTTTCTTGATTATAAGAATAATCCATATTTACAAAACATTCAAATATGAACAGGATATATAGCTTTATAAGTTTGATGTTTTCAATAGAATTTCTATTAACTGAATAAAATTACTTTTAACAGATATTCTAAGGAAATCTCAGTTTTGGATAAATTCTTGTAGCATCGTTGTAATGTTCCTACTAAATTTACATGATGAACCAATTAGATCTTTTATATGTAATATTATTTGCTGGAATATACACACACTCTGTGTGTGTATGTGCGTGTGTGTGTATGTGTGTGTGTGTGTGTGTGTGTGTGTGTGTGTACCCTGTATTTTTGCCAGGTGAGCCAGGATAGCTTCTATTCAGTACTTTGTTTTCTATTTACTGCAAGATAAAAATTGTGGTAATGACATTGATGAACACTGAGCAGGTTATAGTAACTTAGCAAGAGTAATGCTTTTTCTGCTTGAAGCATTAGGGCTCTAATCAAAATTAGACTGTAATTTCTTATGATTAGCCCAGTTCTTTGCACAATAGAGATGTAATGTGATCAAATGGAGAGGGCAACTAACATGCCTTTTGGTGATAGATTTCTTTTACCATGCCTTCAAATTTTTATAAGGCAGCTAATCAGGAGGTAGTCATTTATGTTTGAATGTAATCATTTCACTTATGAGCTTGCAGCCTTCCAAAATCATCTTCCTTTTTTTTTTTTTAAAGGCGGAGTCTCGCTCTGTCGCCAGGCTGGAGTGCAGTGGTGCAGTCTTGGCTCACTGCAGTCTCCACCTCCCAGGTTCAAGCAGTTCTCCTGCCTCAGCCTCCCGAGTAGCTAGGACTACAGGCGCGTGCCACCACACCCAGCCAATTTTTATATTTTTGGTAGAGACCAGGTTTTACCATGTTGGCCAGGCTGGTATCAAACTTCTGACCTCATGTGATCCGCCCGCCTCGGCCTCCCAAAGTGCTGGGATTACAGGCGTGAGCCACCACGCCTGGCCTAAAATCTTTCTTTCGTAATCCAATGTATCGTTTCTCAGAACTCTGAGAGCATATATCTAACTATGCTCAGTGTTCCTTTCTTAGTATCGCCAACACTAAGATGTCACGATTGCTTTCTTACAAACTTTTCATCCCTTCTAGTTTATAAAGTAGTTCCCCTCTGTTAAGTTGGGATTGGATTTAGTGTTTCCTCTGCTTTCTGAAAGCAAAAATACCAGCGCAATTTTTCTTTTTTTTTTTTTTTTTTTGAGACAAGTTGGCCTCTGTCAGCCAAACTGGAGTGCAGTGGCACAATCTTGGCTCGCTGCAACCTCTGCCTCCTGGGTTCAAGTGACTCTGGTGCCTCAGCCTCCTCAGTAGCTGGGATTACAAGCCCGCGCCACCACACCTGGCTAATTTTTGTATTTTTGGTAGAGATTAGGTTTTGCCATGTTGGCCAGGCATGTCTTGAATTCCTGGCCTCAAGTGATCCACCTGCCTCGGCCTCCCAAAGTGCTGGGATTACAGGCGTGAGCCACTGCGCCCGGCCCCATCACAACATTTCTAAAATTTATTAAGTTCACTGCTTTTACCTGAATTAGACTTTCCACTATTCTCTGGGCCATAGACATTCCTAAATATATCTACTGTGTAACTGTCATTTTTCTTTCCTATGTCTTTCCAATTGTTTCAAATTTATTCCTGTAGTTAGATATCATCCCTGCTTAGCATGGTGGCCTGAATATAGTTGGTATTCAGTATTTTTACATTGATATATTTATTAAACATTGTGATCAGTTAAGGATTACAGCAATCTAAAAGTTTAATGCATATCCTTGAGCTTATGTTCTTGATGGAGAGGTAAGACTAACACATGAAAGAATTTGAGAATAGTCTCCTGTGGCAAAGATAATGTTTACAGAATGTAAACATTCTGATATAGAAAAATCTGTTGATTGTGAAAATGAAATGGGCCTGTGGAGAAGTAAAAGTTAAGTTTGACCCTGAAGGGTGGGTAAAATTTTGAATAAATAGTAACTTTATTATTTGGCTATATTTAGACTCTTTATCCTGAGTAAGGAAAGGAAAAGGAAGTACAGGTGAAGGAAAGATAATAGCTCTTGTATTTTTTCATGTTTAAAACATCATCTGTGGGAACATGACACTCCCTGCTTACCATCATCTGCTTACCATATAATAGGGTGTTTCCACTGAGGTAGTTGCAAAAATACAATATGACATTTCAGCCTCTTGTGGTACTCTAAAAGGAAGCAAGATAAGGATATTAATCTGGGAAAACCAACCTTATTTCTGTGAAAAATTAAAATTATGCTTTCTACTTTTCAAACAAGGAAGTTAGAGCTGGATCTTCAAAATGTTTGTTAAAAACCTAGATTGGTTGTTTGGCATTTTTCAGTCAAAAATTAAGTTTAGTGAATTTGTTTTTAATTTAGCTTTTAACTGTGCTGTTCTACCCTATCCTGCAGCTCCCAGCCTCCCAGCCTTGTCTAAAAATACACAATACTTATATCTGAATTACAAATATCAGTTGAGAAACTTCACATCTACAGTATACTTAGTTTCTACAAACTAAGGAAATCTATATAGGAAAACCTGAACAAGTTGACTGTAAATTGATTAATTTTCTTTAAGGATAGATTCCTCACAGATTTCTGAGAATTGAATACCCATTACAATTGGATATAGCAATGGTATTTACCAAGATTCAGCAAAAGATAGCGGGATCAAGAAGAATGCCCTAGAGCTGATATGTTTGGATTATAGTAAGATACAGGACAGACATCTCACGTTGGTGTGAACAAATAGAGAAATATGGGCTTCATCAGAGTAGCTGTGGAAACATTTGTGACTGATAAAACAACAGTAGGTCTGTGCCAGACTATACCAACTATAATTTTGAAATCAGCCTATTGTTTGAAGACCACTGGACTTGTACCAATGTCTGATCTTCAGTTCTGTCTCTGCCACTTACTAGCTCTTTCAGCTTGGGTAAATCACTTCTTAATGCAGAAGGCAAGCCACGTAGTAAAAACTTGATCATTTAAAAAATAATTAGAGTGACAAACCATAGCACCACACTAAGTCACAGATGAATAATCTGCCTAAAGCATCACTTCATTTCATCAAGGCGCCCACACTGCATAGTATTAAACTTAATCAAAATTAGGATAGTCACATCCTACATGTGATTGTAGGATATCTGGGCAAAGCCCAGGATCAACTAAAACTCATCTGACAGCCAAATATAGTCATCAACTGTTCCTTTGTGTGAAATAAACTAACAAGGCCAAATTAGCTTGTGCTCTCTTTTTTTTAATCTTCAGGGTTTGCTGCATGGTTACTTACAAGTTTCTGATCTAGTCACGGAGCATGACTAAACCTCAAGGAGGAGTAGAACACAGTTGCAATCATGGGTGTAGCCTTCTTCCAGATTTTCTCACCTATTATGTCAAAAATCCTCAGCAGTCAGAAATAGTGTTCATTTGTTTTTGAAACCAGCTGGTCCTGTTGTGGGTGGATAAGATTGCTCAAGGTAGTATCATTGACATTTCTGTTACTTCAAACCACCTATCAGTGTGTGCTTGTGTGTTCCCGTAGTTCAGGCTTTAGCTCACATTTATACCATCAGTTTTAGTCTTATCCTATAGCTTTAATCTCTTCCTTCATCCTTACTCTTACTTGATTTTAAGAGTTATTCATTCATAGTTATTCATTCATGTCATTCTAGCTAAAACCTTTTAAATAAGATTGCTTCCTCCTGTCCAAAGCAACTTTTTCAAACCTTTTTTAGTAGCAAAAAATATATATTACAGAAAAAATTTATAAACCTCACTAGGAATTTTTTAATTTCTTCTATTTTTGTATGGTATATTTGTCAAAGTGTAAAAGTGGCTTTAAAATATTTTGTTGTGGCTATGTATAATAAAGTTATCCCTTTAGTTTTGCTTCTTCCTGCCCTTTCAACCGTGTTGTCCATATGCAAAACCTTTATTCTACTCACATTGTTTCATTTTTCCCTTGAAACATGCGTTATATTTTCTTGAATATTTATATTTATTATATTAATATTTTCTTGCCTGGTATCCTTGTCCACACTATTTTTTTTTCTTGTGGAATACTTGTCCTCTGTTCCATATTTTTTCTAAATCCTGTGCATCCTTAAAGGAAGGTCCTGTTTATATTCCTGCCTTTCCCTAAAGTTTCTCCAGCCCATAGTGATCTCTAAATCTTCTGAACTTGAGGGGTTTTTTTGGCTGTTCCACTTATGGAAATTAATGATATACAGACCTGTGAACATGTGTTTCTAATTAACTCTTAATATTATTGGAATGTTTGTGTGTAGATGTTTTAGCTGACTAGATTTTTTAAAAGATGTTGGCTCATACATAGGTCTTATATTGTCCTCTTTCATGCCTAGCACAAATGCCTAAGGTAGACAGTTTATAGAAAATTTATCTATGTATCACCAGTACTTAATATTTTGCTGGCCTACAAGCTTTCAGTAAATATTGAAGTTATGTTAAAGAATTGATCTTTAGGTAGTAGTTTCCTATACATTTATAAGTTGGGAATATTTTCTTGTGAAAATTAACCTTTTACTTTATATCCGATTTCCTCAACTCTGTCTGAGCAAGATTCCATCAAGGCTCTGTTTCTGAGGCCATTCACGATATCAAACCCAACTTACCTGATTAGGCGATCAGAACCTGGATGCTCTTACATATTATTCAAGAGAACCAATGGTTTAGAGCTCAGGCTTTGCTGTCGGAGAGCTTAAGTTCATATTTCTATTCTGCCACTCCCTCATTGCATGACTCTGGATAGTCTTTGTTTCCTTTAGTGTAAAATGCAGATGGTAATGACTCCTTTAGCATGGGGTTGTTATGAAAGGTTATCTGTGTAAAGTATGTGGCACAGAATAAGTGGTCAAAAAGAATGCTAATAATAATAATAACTATTGTCATCATTAACAGTAATCATTCTCTTTACTAATAGCTTTTCATATGATAAAGTCATCTTGAATTATAGAAATTTTAAGTGAATAGCTTGTCAGTAAAGTTTCAGCATGTAAGTTTCTTCCCAAGTTTAAATCTTGACTTTGAAGTTCCACTCTTTCTGAAACCTTGTGACAAAGAGAAAAAGACAGTGGGCTGCAAACTGGGAGGCTTGAATTCTACTTCTGGCTTGCTCACAGATTAATTTTTTAAACTTTAAGATAAAGTAAGCCAATTGTATTATTGTTATCCCTGTATATGACTTAATTCCAATGATTTATAAGCTTCCTTAAGGCAAAGACAAAGTTTTACTTAAGTTTTATCTTTGTACTCCTCACTATGGCTTAGTAAATACTGCATAAGTACGTAGCTTCAGTTCTCTCATCTGTAAAAATGAGGGGATTGTACTGTCTTAATTCCTTTTAGCTCTCAAATATTTTGGACATAGAGGTCAGTGAAAAATTAGCCCCATCATTGGAGAAGAATTGAGGATCAGGAAAATACAAATGTGAGTGCCGCAGTTGCTGAAAGTAAAGGGCTGTCCCCAACATTTTTTTTTATTTTTTTAATGGAAAGATAGACCAAGATCCTGGTCTATCCAGAAATTAGCCTTTCTCTTCTGGTGTATCATGTGTATTCTGAAGTGTTTCACATCTTTCCTTTCTTTATCACCAAGGTTACTACTATACTAAGCCTTCCAAATAATTTCAGAACTGACCTTGAGTGGGAGGAGGCACAGTACCTTTGTGGTTTTACTCTGGCATTTATAAATACAGTGCCCACATAAAAGAAATTTTTCATTAGTATTGAATGAATTTTACATTATTTCCAAAGTAGAAAATTTACAGTTTTATTTTTTTAACTTTCATATTTTAGAGTAGCCTTATAGGTTCTCTTTCTTTGACATACATCTCTGAGATCCCTCCTTAAGTGAATAACTGTTTTTTCTTTCTTTTTTTTTTTTTTTTTTTTTTGAGACTGAGACCAGCTCTGTTGCCCAGGCTGGAGTGCAGTGGCGCGATCTCGGCTTACTACGACCTCTGCCTCCCAGGTTCCAGCAATTCTCATGCCTCAGCCTCCCAAGTAGCTGGGACTACAGGTGCATGCCACCAAGCCCAGCTAATTTTTTGTATTTTTAGTAGAGACGGGGTTTCACCGTTTCAGCCAGGATGGTCTCGATCTCCTGAACTGGTGATCCACCCATCTTGGCCTCCCAAAGTGCTGGGATTACAGGCGTGGGCCACCATGCCCGGCCCGTGAATAATATTTTAAAATGTTTACACACAACCTCAGCTTTAAATAGAATTACTTTTAAAGTAAGTCTGTTATTAGCAATATCTTTATATTTATTGAATTTATTATTATATATTTCTTTCTCATGACAGATTTTTTTTAAGCATGGTTGAATAAATCGTCTTTACTGAAAGAATTGTAATATAAAGCAAATTGCTTGATTTTTTTTCCATTTGTGAATTGGATACTTTCATGATTTTTAAATTATAAAGTGCCCATATTGAAGTATATGTTAAATGTAATTATGGGGGAAAATACCAAAAGTAAAAACAAAAAGTTCAAATAATACAAAGAGAAATATGTAGTGAAAAATGTACATTGTGCTTCTCAGAGTCAGTTATTATTAATAATGTATTGTGCATGTTTACAAAAACATGCAAATGTAAGCATATATAAACATAATTACTTAGACTTATGTATCCATGTCCTTTAAAAAAATTATTTTGCTTTCCTGTCAGTGACCTAGTACACAGTAGTTGTTCAATAAATATTTAAATTACCCAGTACTCTTTTATTAGTCGACAGCTGGTCCGTTTTTCTGATGCATTTGGTTCTTAAAGTGCCATGTAATTTTCAAGGGTCTGAGACTAAGTTTTTCAATTATAGTAAAAACATTTTTTCAGCAGTACTAAAATATTAAATGTAAATATAAATAAAACTACTTTTGTATGTGATTTAAAAAATCAGTCTGCATGACTGTGTATAATAGGTTTAGTTCTCAGACTTGATAAAACTTATGAACAGGTTTTACCAGTTTACCAACTATGATGAAAGTACCTGATTATTTGTTTCTGAGTTACAAAGTGAATTGTTAAGAAGTTACACAATAGGCATCCTGGTATTTGAAGAAATGCTCTGTAGTTAAAATACTTCATATTAGAATATGGTAGATTCTTAATAAAAGAGGCTAATTTTTCCAAACTCTTGTATATTAGGACATTTGGAACACAAAAGGCATTTGCTTCTCCTGGAAAAGAATTGTGGCTTAATCTAAAGAAGCACATTTACCTTGAAGCTTTAATATAACCTGTTATTAGTCTTAAAATCCAAAGTATATATAGGATAGTCCAGTCAAAGTTAAAATTACTTTCTTCCATAAATAATTTTTATTTCTGACAAGATGGAGTAGATTTTAATGAATTGAGAGATTGTTTTTCTTTTGTGACATCATATTTATTATATTAAAAGATATCAGAGCTTTTTTTTCCTGGAGAATATGAAGTTGTTGGCTTGGAACTAGAAAAAAATAGAAAATATATTTTTCAATGGCCATAATAATGCCAAGTTGTAAATTGAAGTGTGTGTTTGCTTTCCCCCAAGAGTCTCCCTGTTGAATAAATGAGTTCTTTAAAACTTTTAGAGAAATGGTAATAGTATTATTGAAGAATAATGTCTCATGACCAAAGTAGCTCTAATCTAGGCTTGTATATATGATTTAAAATATTAGAGGGAAGATGAAAAAGACTTAGTAAACTAATAATAGATGGACACCTAATAAGAAATATTTATCTGAAATTAACAACCAACACCATACCTAACATTCTATTAAAATCAGGAATAAAGCAGTGAAGGCTGGTATCACAGCACCAAAATATTGGTTGATAAAAGTTCACCATTGAGTGTACATGTTTTCCTATGCAGGTTAGAAACTTCAGAGTAGCTAATAAGGAGCCACGACATGGGCCTAAGAGAAGAGAAGATAGTACTCAAGTGGAGTTTCTGCTTAGGGCAGCAATGGCCAGATCAACTAATATATCAGGAATATCTAGATATTAAATGCAAGATCAAAAGACATGAATAGATAATTCACACACAAACCCCAAAAATAAATGGTCAATATATTTTTGAAAGAATGTAGCTGTACGTGGTGGCTCACACCTGTAATATCAGCACTTTGGGAGGCAGAAGCAGGCAGATCACGAGGTCAAGAGATCGAGACCATCCTAGCCAACACGGTGAAACCCCGTCTCTACTAAAAATACAAAAAATTAGCTGGGAGTGGTGGCAGGCGCCTGTAGTCCCAGCTACTCGGGAGGCTGAGGCAGGAGAATGACTTGAACCTGGGAGGCGGAGGTTGCAGTGAGCTGAGATCGCGCCACTGCACTCCAGCCTGGTGACAGAGTGAGACTCTGTCTCAAAAAAAAGAATGTCCAAGCTCACTAGAAATCAAAGAGATACATAATTAAACAAAATATAATTTTATAGCATGTTAAATTGGTGAAGATTAAAAATAATAATACTGAACATTGACAAATGCTATTACATACTATTGGTGGAATTCAGATTGCTATGTACGCTTATTTTGGAAAGTGGTTTAGCACTAGCCTTAATCAACTTTATCAATAGCCTTAATAATATTGCAATTTCTCACTATATAAGCTTCATTTTTAAAAAGCAATACATACGTGATCCCAGCACTTTGGGAAGCCAAGGCGGGAGGACTGCTTGAGACCAGGAATTTGACACCAGCCTGGGCAACATGGTGAGACCCATCTCTACAAAAAAATTAAAAAGTTAGTCAGCAATGGTGGCACACCTCTAGTCCTAGCTACTTGGAAGGCTGAGGCGGGAGGATCACATGAGCCTGGCCAGGAGTTTTGGGTTACAGTGAGCTATGATCATGCCACTACATTCCAGCCTCAGTGACAGAGTAAGAGCCTGTCTCAAAAAAACAGCAAGATATAAAATTGTATTTATAAATTTATTATATTTTTTACACAAATATCTTTACATATATATGGGGGAAAGTTCAAAAAACAATATTTAGAAATTCAAGGAAAAAAATTGATGATATACTGCCCTTATCCCCAGTTTTAGTGGTGTTAGGATGATTTATCTAGTCTTCTATGTACTTTTATAATTATTTATAATACTTTTTTTAATAATTCGAAGGAGACATCATTTATAGTGTAATAAAAAAATTGGAGAAAAGTAGGTAGATTAATTTTGTTTTAAAGAACTGGAAATTTTAGGTATTGCATAGTAATCCAGGAACTTCATTTTATTTTATTTATTTATGCATTTATTTTTTGAGACAGTCTCCCTCTGTCACCCAGGCTGAAATGCAGTGTCTCAATCATGGTTCATAACAGCCTCACCCTTCTGAGCTCAAGTGATCCTCCCACCTTAGCCTCCTAGCTGGGACTGCAGGAATGTGCCACCATGCCCAACTAATTTTTCGATTTTTTGTAGAGACAATGTCTCGCTACATTTCCCAGGCTGGTCTCAAACCCCTCAAACAGTCCCCCGCCTCAGCCTCCCAAAGTGCTCTGATGATAGGCATGAGTCACCACACCCAGCCCTCCATTTTATGTCATATTAGTTATTTACCAAGGCAGATGTACTTATAACTCAATGGTTTATTCCAGTTTAGCATTTTATATTTTCAGTTATTTAAAAGGTCTATTAGTAAAAAGCCTTATAAAGTTTATCCACAATATTTTGAAATTTGTTTCCTTTCTTTTAGTGATTCATGGTCTAGCTTTGGTTCAATTTCAAACAGAGGGAGAAAAACACAAAATTTTTGTTTGTTTATTTAAGACAATAAGGATAGCTATTTTCCAGGATTCAGCCTTGATTATTAATGGATCCTGACCAGTGTTAGCTCATTTTACCCCCATACATTCAAGTTTTATTTCTTTAACTTTTTATTATGAAAAGTTCAAAGCATACAGACAAGTTGAAAGAATTTTATACCCATACATCCACCACCTAATTCCAGTTAACCATACTTGGTTTATCTCATATCAGTACATCTTTTCAGCCATTTCTCCATCAACAGTCCATTTTATTTTTTATGCTTTTCAAATTAAGTTGCACATATCAATATGCTTAATACTTTAGCGTGCATATCATTAATTAGAGCTCAATATTTTAAAATTGTGGAGGTTTTGAGGTAATATTTAAAGACAGTAAAATATATAAATCTTAAGTGTACCATTTGATAAGTTTGAACAAAGAACGTACCTGTAGTAACCCAAACTCCTATTATATATACAATATTACCATCACCCTGGAAAGTTCCCTCAAGGCCCTTCCAGTCAGTTCCTACCCCTTCTAGCCCTTTACCACAAGAACCACTATTAATTTTTTCCTACCATAAATTACTATTGCCTGTTCTAAAAACTTCATATAAATGAAATATTGTAGGTACTCGTATAAGGCTTCTTTCAGCATAAAGCATTTCAGATTCACTCATATTATTGCATATGTCAGTTTTTTATTTTTAAATTGCTAAGTAGTAGTCCTGAGTTCAGCACATTTTTAATATTAACTTTTTGAGATGCCTGTGGTTACTGTATTTGGTATTTCTTAGTTTGTGCTGAAAGAAGCTATGTTATAATGAAGAGTACTGTAATATTTGGCTTTCCGTCATCATTATTTTTGTTTATGTTGCCTTAAAACTTAAATTGGGCTGGGTGTGGTGGCTCTTGCCTATAATCTCAGCACTTTGGGAGGCCAAGGCAGGAGGATTGCTGAAACCCAGGAGTTTGAGACCAGCCAGAGCAACGTGGTGAGACCCTGTCTCTATAATTTGTTTTTAAAAATTAGCCAGGCCTGGTGGCTCATAGTCCCAGCTAACTGGGAGGCTGAGGTGGGAGGATCGCTTGAGCCCAGGAAGTCAAGGCTGCAGTAAGCCATGATTTTATCACTGCACTCCAGCCTGGGCAACAGGGCAAGACCCTGTCTCCAAAACAAACAAAAACTTAAGTTGATAGAAAACAGGTTTTTTTGTTTGTTTTTGTTTGTTTGTTTGTTTGTTTTTTGAGACGGAGACTCGTTCTGTTGCCCAGGCTGAAGTGCAGTGGCACAATCTCAGGTCACTGCAACCTCTGCCTCCAGAGTAACTGGGATTATAGGTGCCTGCTACCATACCCTGCTAGTTTTTGTATTTTTAGTAGAGGTGGGTTTTTACCATGTTGGCCAGGCTTGTAAAGGAGAACCTGCAAGCTATTACTTAGCAGGTATAATTAAACTGCAGGGAAATTAAATGTTTCTCCAAATAGAAACAGTGTTTAAGAAGAATGATATATGTAGAATTTCATTTAGTTCACTTAATAGGGACTTAAAGGCAAGTAGTACGTTGATAATGACATAGCCCTAATTGAAGAGTCAACCATCTTGATTATTGCGATGTACTAACTGTTTTAAAAGGTGATGGGAGAGCCCAAGGTGAAGTCCAAATCTGTATTCCTGTAACTTCCATTCATTTGTCGAAATCGTGCTTTCTAAACACAAATAATCCATTTCCTTAGATCAATATGTATACTTTAAGTACTGTGTAAGTAACGGTTTAACAGAGGGTTGACAATAGCCTCTTATTTGTCCCTTTTTAAACATTAGCTGGATAAAAAAAAGTTTTGTGTGTGTAAAATTTAATAGAGAAGCAGTTAAAATGTCCTTCCTGCTACTTTACAACCTACCTAGCCTCAGCTGTCATGACTTGCCTGCTCCTGCCCCACACACCCCACCCACCCCCCCGCCCCCCACCCACCACCACCCCCTCCCCGCCCAGCTTCTGTACATTGTAACTGCTATTCATACACAACTTGTCCATACTTTGAAAACTCAATACACTTGTTTGTTCTTTCCTTCTGCCTTTACTTTTTTGTAGAGGCAGGGTCTTGCTATGTTGCCCACCAGGCTGGTCTTGAACTCGTGGGTTCAAGTGATCCTCCCACCTCAGCCTCATTTAAAGTGTACAGTTCATTGGTTTTTAGTATATTTCCATTCATTTTTAGTATATTTACAGAATTGTACAACCATTACCTAATCTACTTTTGCAGCCTGTTCATAATCCCCAAAACAAATCTCTTATCCATTAGCATACACTCCATTTTCCCCCTCAACCCCCAATCACTAATCTCTATGTCTATAGAGACAGACTTTCTATCACTATATATTTGCCTATTCTGTGCAATTTATATAGATGGAAATCATACAATATGTGATTCTCTTATAACTATCTTCTGTCAGTATAATGTTTTCAGAGTTCATCCATTGTTGTAGCATGTTTCAATAGTTCCATCCTTTTTATTGCTGAATAACATTCTATTGTATGGATATATACCACATTTTATTTATTCATTTATCAATGGACAGATATTTAGTTGTTTCCACTTTTTTGCCATTGTGAATAATGCTGCTATGAATGATTATGTACAAGATTTTGTGTGGACATATGCTGTCCTTTCTCTTTAGGTGGAAGTAGAATTACTGTCCCATGAGATAGATAACTCTGTAGCCTTTTAAGAAACTGCTAAACTGTTTTCCAAAGTGTCCATACCATTCCCACCAGCTAGATGTAAGGATTCCAATTTCTTCACATTGTCACCAACACTATTGTCTTGTCTTTTTATTAAAGTGAAAAATAATTCATATATCATCAATTCACCCTTTTAAAGTATACAATTTGATGGTTCTCTGTGCATTTACGAAATTGTACAACTATCACCCCTCTAATTCCAGAACATTTTTATCACCCCAAAAGAAACCCTGTACCTATTCCCAGTTACTACCCATTCTCCTATGATGCCAGCTAAAATCTACTTTGTGTTTCTATGGATTTGCCAATTTCAGACATTTTATATGAATGATCATACAGTATATAGCCATGTAGGTTTATGTGTCTAGCTTCTTTTATTTAGTATAATATTTTCAAGGAGGAACTGCCAAACTTCCAAAGCAGCTGTACCACTTTACATTAAGACGAGTGATGTATGAGGGTTTCAGTTTCTCCACATCTTCTGCAACTTACCATCTCTTTTATTATAACCATCTAGTTGATTTGAAATGTACCTCGTTGTGGTTTGATTTTCATTTCCCTAATGAATATCATTTCCCTTTTGAGCATCTCTCCTTCATTCATTGGCCATTTCCATATCTTCTTTGGAGAACCCTTTGTCCATTTTTAAATTGTGCTGTCTTTTTTATTGAGTTATAAGAATTCTTTATATCATGTAGATATGGCCCTTAACAGATACTTGATTTGCACATATTTCTTCCATTGTGTAGATTGTGTTTTCACTTTCTTCATGGTGACTTTTAAAGCAAAAAAAAAAAAAAATTAATTCTGATGAAATCTAGTTTATCAATTCGTTCCTTTATCACGGTATTAGTTTTCTATGGCTACTTTAAAAAGTTGACAAAAACGTTGTAGCTCAAAAGAACACAAATTTATTACCTCATGGTTCTTTTTTTTTCTAATTTCTATTTTAGGTTCGGGGGTACATGTGCAGGTTTGTTACACAGGTAAAGTTGTGTTACAGGGATTTGTTGTACAGATTAATTTGTCACTCAGGTACTACGCCTGGTACCCAATAGTTATTTTTTCTGCTCCTCTCTCTCCTTCCACCCTCTACCTTCAAGTTGGCCCCAGTGTCTGTTGTTCCCTTCTTTGTGTCCATGTGTTCTCTTCATTTAGTTCCCACTTATAAATGAGAATATGTGGTGTTTGGTTTTCTGTTCCTACGTTAGTTTGCTAAGGATAATGGCCTCCAGCTGTTCCCACAAAAGACATGATCTTCTTCTTTTTTATGGCTGCATAGTAGAAATCTCACAGTGGGTCTCACATTGAGCTGAATGGTCTAAAATCAAGATTTTGGCAGTTCTGGAGGTTTTAGGCTCTAGGGGAAGCCTTTTCCAGGTCCTAGAGGATGCCAGAATTCCTTGGCTCATGGCCCTCCTCCACTTTTAAAGATCTTTGTGATTACATGAGTCCATCTGAATAACCCAGGATAATGTCTCTATTTTAAGGTCAGCTGATAAGCAATCTTAATAATAACAACCTCACTTCACCTTTGCCATGTAAAGTAACATAGTCACACATTCAAAGGAGTAGGATGTGGACATCTGTGAGGAGCCATTTTTCTGCTTACAACATTGCTAATGCTTTGTGTTATATCTAAGAAATTATTGCCTAACCCAAGGCCATGATGATTTGCTTCTGCATTTCCTAATAAAAGTTTTGCAATTTTCACTTACATTGGGTCTAGATCCATTTTTGCTTGTGATGTGAAGTAGTGGTCCAATTTCCTTTTTTTACATGTAGATATACTGTTGTCCCAGCACAATTTGTTGAAAAAGCTTCTTTCCTCCAGTGAAGTGTCTTGGTACTATTGTCAAAAACTACTTGACCATAGATGTAAGGGCTTATTTCTGGACTCTGAATTGTATTGCATTGTTCTGTATCTGTATGCCAGAACCATGCTGCCTTGATTACTCTTAAGTTTGAAATCAGGAAGTATCAGTCCTCCATCTTTATTCCTTTTCAAGATTGTTCGGCTATTCTGAGACTTTTTTGTTTCCATGTGAGTTTTAGCATCAAGTTCTCAATTTCTGCAAAAAAAAAAAAGAAAGGCAGCTGGAATTTTGATAGGAATTGCATTGAATCTGAAGATTAATTGTGGAATATTGCTGTTCTGATATGGATCTTCTTATCTGTAAGCCTGGGCTGTCTTTCTGTTGATTTAGATCATCTTTAATTTCTTTGGACAATGTTTTGTAGTTTTTACTGTATACATTTTGCATGCTTTTGTTAAATGTATTCTTAAAATTTTTTTGATGTGTTTGGAAATGAAACTTGTCTTTGTTTTAATTTTGGATTGTCATTGCTAATGTATAAAAATCCGACTGATTTTTGTGCATTGGTCCCATGTTCTGCAACTTTGAAAAACTCATTTGTTACGTCTAATTGTTTTTTAGTGGATTCCTGAGAGTTTCTTATATATAACGTCATGTCATCTGTGAATAGCAGTAGTTTTGCTTGTTCTTTTCCAAACTGGATGTTTTTGGTTTCATGGTTTTTTATGAGGAATCAGCAGTCATTCAAATCATTGTTTCCCTCTATGAGAACATTGTTTTTCTCTGTCTGCTTTTGATATTTTCTCTAAATTTTTGGTTTTTCGCAATTTGATTAATAGGTGCCTAAGTTTCTCTTCTCTTTATTTACCCTCCTTGATGTTCTCTGACCTTGAAACTGTACCTACCCCATCTCTTGCCTCATCAGTTGTGGATTCCAGTTCTGCATATGTTAGACCTTTATTATTGTTCCATATGTCCCTAAGGCTCTGTCAATTTTCTTTTCAATCTTTTTTGTCTGTATTCTGCAGATTGAATAATTTCCATTAATCCATCTTTGAGATTTCTGACCCTTTCCTCTCTCATCTCCATTCTGTGATTAGGCTGTACAAGGCATTTTTAATTTCAGATACTTGTATTTCAGTTCTAGAATTTCTATTAGCATTTTTTACATTCCATAGTTTTTGCTAAGATATTAACTCCTTTCGTTTATTGTATACATATATTCCTTTACTTCACTGAGCATAGTTGTACTAGTTATAATAAAATCTTAGTCTACTGATTTTACCATAATCTCCTGGTATCATCTAGGAGTTGGTCCCATTGATTGTGTTATTTCTTGGAGTGGATCACATTTTACTGGTTTTTGTGTATTAAGCAATCTTTGACCGTGTGATGGATAATGTGTGTGTTAGGCCATGAAGACTGGATTCTATTCTTTCAGTAGGCACTTGTTCAATCTGTAAACTCTTTCTTAGGTGGCAGCTCAAATTTCTGTTTTGTTTGTTTGTTTTGTCCTTACCTGGGCTGCTTGAAATATTCCGTGTGTGTGCATTATTTGGGAGTTGTCCGGAGATTTGGGCAGGGAAACTTGGTTAAAGTAGCTTAATTGCTGTGAGCATTTTTACTTTGTTTTCTTGTTGTTATTTTAAAAGAATTCCTAGATCTTAGAATTACAAGTTTATTAACTGGAAATAATCATAAGTATTTGAATTCCTGTTCCTTCTTTTAACAATTAAATTAAAATGCTCATTTAATTCTTTTATATTTCTCTTTATTATAGATCGAGCTGGGAGCATTAGTACCCTTGATTCTTTAGACTTTGCAAGATATTCAGATGATGGTAACAGGGAAACAGATGAAAAAGTGGCAGGTGAGTAAAATTGTAAGGACAGATTTGGATTCTTTGACATTCCAGAAATAATGAAATGGCTTGAGGAATTTTTTTCCTTCTACAGTTTGGTATGTGACTATAACATATATAGTTATTATACAAAGTTATGTTACTAATTACTAATTTACTGCAAGTTTGGGAGTTCCCCAACTTTTTCTTATTGTGGTACTGAGTTTCTGGTTATGTATCCCTATAATTTGGTAAGTTATACTTGGAGCCAGCCGTTTACAACCACACAGTTGTAAAACTAATGTATGACAGGTCCAAGACAAAGTTGGACCTTAGCCTCATTCCTTTGATCCTCCAAACCAGGGCTGATAGTCATATATGTGTACCAATACAACTCCATTGATTGTTAAAAATTGGTTTTGAGCCAGGCATGGTGGTTCACACCTGTAATCCCAGCTATTTGCTGTTTGGGAAGCTGAGGTGGGAGGATTGCTTGAGGCCAGGAATTTGAGACCAGCTTGGGCAACATAATGACACTTAATCTCTTAAATTAAAAAAAAAAAAAAAGGTTAAAATACTTCTGTGCCTGTTGCTAAAACTTTGCCTTGAGTTCCCTGAGTGCTCACCAACCATCGCAGCATGTCTTCAGAAATTTCTGACTTTGCTATGATCCAGAAAAAAGAGGGTTAAAGAAGGTTAATGATTGGTACAGTAAGGGCCTCCACGACACTGCCCATCCCAATAAGAAGGACAACATCCTTTTTAATTGCTTGCTTGCTCATTTCAATCTTCCTCCTTTCTCATCCCCACATCCTCTCTCCCATACCAGTCTTGCCTTCTAGGCACCACCATTGGATCTGTAGGGACTTCAGAGGATCAGTTTGTACCCTGTGTTCTGCCTACACCAGATAAGCCCCACTGGAATTTGCTAGGGGTCCACTTTGGAATTCACCCTGTAGCAGCCTTGGCTCCTTGGGAGTAAATATCTGCTACCGTTCTGGTGCCTCAAGTCTGTGTCTGTCTGCCATTGAAGTCATTCTTGAGTGCCTTGCAGGAATTGTAGTTTTCATAAGACTTAGGCTTTGAGAGAGATGGGGAAAGCAGACAGACCTCAGTTGGGTATTTTGAGCTCCATCAAAATGGTAGGTACTTCTGGATAACCTACCATGCAGGATGCCGCATGGGACACACATGGCCTGTGAAAGAAATATGGGGTCAGAGAATACCCATAATGTGATTTCTGTTTTGACCAACTCTGTTGAATTTTTCTTCCATTTACTGGGACAAGTCTTTTAAAACATACCAAATGCTTAACCCTTGTGGTCATTATGAATAAAAATGAGTGCTAATTCTTATATAACATTTGTTCCATTCTAAACACTGTTCTAAATTTATATTAACTCACTGAGTTATAGAATTATTATCTTGTTCCTCTCCCCAGGATATTGAGGCTCTGAGAGAAATTATATAAGACTTAGTAGCAGAGCTAGGATTCAAATCCATATAGACCAGGAACAGTCTACGATTGACTATTATTTGCTTCCTCTTGGCATGAAAGATTAGGTTTGATCTAATTTAAAATGTCATTCCAATAAATGATTTTCATTCCTTGCTCAAGACTAGAGATATTGAATATTTTAAAATCTCAGACAGTGTTGTATGAGTTAGAAAAAAAAGTAATTGTTTTTCTGAGAGAAGATTCAGCAATATAAATAATAGCAGAATATCCATGTAATGGGGAAATCACTAGAATAGTTTAATGTGGCTCTGTATGTGAAATCATGGTTGAGTTATGAGCATCATTTATTGACAACTGTATCAAAATGGCAAATCACATTGGTAATATCTAAAAATTAACAATTCAAATTTTTGGATGAATTTATCCTAATTGTATCACTCATTAAATAGCACTTGTTATATATATTAGCTATTTATATTATAAAATATATGGCATTTTAGTTTAATTAGAGACTATATCTAGTGTTATATAGTTTTATTGTACAAATTGTTACATATTAAAAAAGAACTCGTACCCAGAAGTTATCCATATAATTATGTTTTTTCCTTTAATTTCCTTATTAAAACTTATATTTTAGATTAAGTAAAATTGAAGAGGTTTATTATTATTTTCATCATTTAGATATTTTAGTACTTCTAATTAAGGGGAAACTGACATAAACGCAAAATGTTTAGCATAAATTTATGATCATTAGGCCGGGCACTGTGGCTCAGGCCTGTAATCCCAGCACTTGGGAGGCAGAGGCGGGTCGATCACCTGAGGTCAGGAGTTCGAGACCAGCCTGACCAATATGGTGGAACCCCATCTCTACTAAAAATACAAAAATTAGCTGGGTGTGGTGGCGTGTGCCTGCAGTCCCAGCTACTCAGGAGGCTGAGACAGGAGAATTGCTTGAATCCAGGAGGCAGAGGTTGCAATGAGCCAAGATTACACCTCTGCACTCCAGCCTGGGTGACAGAGTGAGACTCCGTCTCAAAAAAAAAAAAATTATGATCATTCATTGTTTGGTACAATCTCTATTTATGTCAATATAGGTAGAAGAGAAGAAGAAAATAGAAGTTCCTCTGACCAAATTTCACTGTGTACATAACGTTTTCTTTCCCTGTGTAACTTTTTATTAGAAGGCAGAGTAAAAAGGTTGATATTCTCTGTCTGACCTAAATGCTTTTTGAGAGACAATGAGCAAAGGGCAGTGGACCTGGATAAGCCTCAGATTTGCACAACTAGAAGTGAAATGTATTAAATATGTGATAGTATGGGCCTGTTTTATTTTAATTTGAGACTATCATAAGACAGCAGACCTTACATTTTTAACCTATAGAATATACTATTTCTCTTAAGTTTGGAGAAATAAAATAACTTTTAATTGCTGTACTGTGCTCATATATAAATAAATGCTGTGATTCATGTTCAATAGGAAAAGGAGGAAGAAGAGCATATATAATCCCAAGAGAATATCTTTCAGTCTTTTAGTGCTCATGTACCATGGCTTGTTATTGAACCAAATGTGTGAGTGTGTGGATGAAACTTTTTTGTAAAAGTTTCAATTAATCATAATTCCTATTTCCAAAAAGATTGTGACTCTTCGCTTTTATTTGAAAAGCCTATCAAAAGGCCAGTAATTGAGAAAAGATAATTGTCCTTTTATCTGCCATTGAATCACATGTAAACCTCATTAACTCCTCATGGTTTGGAGTCTTGTGCCTGCAGCTCTCCCAGGCTATTCCTGCAAGCTGGTAGCTCTGCAATTCTGTGTCTCCGAAGTGGCCCTACTCCCACAGCTCCTCTTGGCATTGCTCTGATGGAGACTCCGCAGCAGCTCTGACCCTGCAGTAGGTTTCTGCCTGGGCCCCCAGGCTTCCCACATTTTTTGAAATCTAGGTGCAGGCTGCCATGGCCCCACAGCTCATACACTCTGCATGTCTACAGAGTCAGCACCACAAGGAAGCTGCCAAAGCTTACTGCTTGCACCCTCTGAAGCTGCACCACAAGCCTCACTTGGACCTGCTGGAGCCATAGATGGAGTGGCCAAGGAGTACTGCACCGGAATGCAGGGAGCAGAGTTTTGAGGGGACTTTGAGCAGTAAAACCATGGAGAGCACCCTGGTCCTGCTTCCCAAAACTACTCTACCCCCCTAGAACTCTGGGCCTGTGATAGAAGGGACAGCCTGAAAGAGCTCTGCAATGCCTTCAAGGTCTTTCTCCCATTGTCTTGATGTCTTACCTGGCTTCCTTCTACTCATATCCTTAGCAAATGGCCACTTACCACACCCTTGGTTTGTTCTCTGAACATACACTTTCAATCTTTACATGGACAGGCTGCAGATTTTTCAAATCTTTCCACTCTTGTAAATTCCATCTCCCAATGATTTGATTTTGAAGCTTCTATGACTTAAAATGACTTAAAATGTTAGAATGTCTCGTTTGAGTCTACCCAAATTGGCAGAAGCTCTGAAATAAGCTTTTGTAGGATAACAGAATAAACTGTTTGTTACTATGATATGAGAGAAAAAGAAGAAGAATAAAGAGACATCTAAGAACAAACATCTGTATTATTTTCCTATAGCACTGCTGGGTAGAAGGAGCTTGTGGATAACACACTAATGAGTCTGTTTACCCACCTGGCAAATGAAGGGTCTCCTCTAACCCTTAATCAGCTGTTAATTTATGAGACAGATACTAGATTTGTTTTCAGCATCATTCTTACCACCTTTCTCCTAGATTTAAAAGTCTGGTTATTTTTTCACATCTGCACACATATTCCTTCAAAGAGGAAGGGATCTCTAAAGGAACAAATGTTTATTAAGTACCTACTTCATGCCAGGCACTATGCTAGGTGCTTTGTATAAAATATTTTATTTAATCTTGTTCAGAATGCTGCAAAATAGGTCATTTTTAGGTTTATAGTTTCTATAAGCCTAGAAAACTAATGCTTATACCAAGGTTGAGAAAGTTGCCCAGTAGCTTCCATATAGTAAGGGGCATGATCAGGATGTATCACATAGAGGTTTTATTCCAGAGCCCACAATAGATCTTTTAGTACCAGGCTGTAGCTCTGACCCATCTGTATATTCATGTGGATAGCATATTCTTGTCTTTCTTATATGAAACTATTTCACAGAGCCATTTTCTTAGAAAAGAAGTAAAATTTTAAAAACTTTTTTAGATATTTTCCATTTCTCAATTTATTTTTGATATGAAGTGTACATTTTTGTATAAAATGATTTAAGTAGTAGCAGACACCAAACCAATGAGTTTGATATAGGTGATTTTTCATTTTAAGTAAAAGCCTTTCTCTATGTTATTAAACAAAACTACTGTACTTAGTGCATATACAATGTACCTCTTCAATTTGCTAGTTTTCTTAAAGGTAACAAGAGACATCTGTATTCTAAATATCGAGATAGCCATTATTTAACTTATTTTAGGCATTTCGAGCATCTGCTATGTGTTAGGTACTATGTGTTAGGTTTCTATGTAGACATACAAGATAGATAACATTTCAGCTCTTCAGGAATTTGTCTGAAATATGTCTATATCTGCCATACAGATGTAAGTTCAGTACGTTGGAAATGGTAATAGAGACCTTGTTGATTTTAGAACCCCCCTATATTCCTGTTTCAGGTTCACAAGATCTATCTTTTAGCATCAGAGTCCCTGACTTTATTTGTTCTCATATCTCTGTTACTGAATTACTTCTCTAGTTCACACCTTAACTCTGTTTTGAGATCTGGAGAACTAGAACTATGCTTTCTGATTTGTAGGGAAAGACATTCCTGAATGCTGGTAAGGTCAGTTAATGTTTCAGATTTATCACATATCACATCAAGTATCGGAATGTCCATTCATACTCAGCAAGTATTTGCTGAGTGCCTTCTCTATAGTTCAAGCATTATGCTACTCTAGGAACAACAGTCAACAGTACAGACATATGAAGCCTTTAGGAAGCTTACATAATCTAGTAGACATTCTAAAATGGTCTTTAGATTTTTGCTGTGGGATCACCTGTCCCTGTCCCCTGGATTAGAACTAGCCTTCTCATTTCTTAGGTAATGGCCTGGCAGCATCCATATCCAGCTTTATCAGGATTAAATAAGCCTATTTGGCTTCTAATTTTATGTTTCTCCCTAGGTACAGATAAATCTTTTCCTTCCTATTAGCAGTACATTTTGATTTTCTTGATTTAAACCATATCTAAATCTTATTTCATAATTTTGTCAGATTTAAAATAGGATAGGTGCTCCAACAAGACTGTAAAGAAGATAAATAGCATTTTGAAAATAGATTTCTTGTTATTCGTCACCATGAAATTAAAATAGGCTCAGAGAGAAAAAAAGAATACATCATCGTGGTGGGTGGTTATATTTAATCTAAAAATAAAAGTGATTATATGTTCATTAAATTTTAGTGGGCTGGAGAAGGAGGGTTTTATCTTTAGATTAACATTTCTAAAAGTGTATTTCATGAGAATGTTCATTTCATAGGGGAAAAACAAAAGTGGGAAAAAAGAAAAAGAATTTCATGGTCAGATAAGTTTAGAAAATCATGGTTTTCTGCATGATTTTTCAGTCTTTAGGGTTTTAGGTTATTGTAGTAATTTATGTATTAAGTTATAAAGGTCTGAACTATGACAATTGCAGAGACAGTTTAGATGAATGGTTATTTAGGGAGTTATTAAAGGTTGGAATCAGTATGGCTTAAACATTTAATTAGCGTGAGAGTAAGGGCAAGGAATAAGTGAATAGTCATCTGCAGGTTTTCCATTTGGCCAACTGGGTAAATAATGGTGCCATTTTTGGAGAGACTGCAGGAGAACCACATTTGAAAGGAAGATGATGAAATCCATAGATAATATTGAACTAGTAATTTATGAGACATTCAAGTGGGCATGTCCAGGAGATAACTGGGTAGGTCTGTGTCTTGGGAAAAGATTTTTTAAATTTCAGAGTCTTCAGAGTACTTGTGAAACTTAAAACCACAAGAGTGAAAGTCATTCCAGTGGAGTGTGTAAATTAAGAAAATGGCTAAGGATGATACATTGATAAACACCAACTTTGAGATGAGTGATAGAGGAACTCAAGCAGAAAGAACAATAGTGGGAAGAATTTTTTTTAAGGCTGTGGGAAAGGATGCTTTGTTCTCACCAAGTTGAATATAGAAAAACACGTATCTACAAACTATGGAGATTGCATCTTGCTTTCACTTATTTATTGCTAAGTCATGCCTAACAGTACTAAGTTTCTCAAGTCTATAATTGGCAGGGAGAATTTTCTAAACCTAGTAGAGGTGATGATAGTACTGCCTTAAGACTTTTGTATTATTTTAGGGATGGGTTTTTATTGTAACTCATATTCTTATGAAAATTGAAAAGAGAATTTTTTCCTTTCCTGCAACTGTTCTGGGATACCAAAATAAGTATTAAAGATGGGGAAGTGTTATTTCAAATCACCTTATAGTCAGGAAAAAATTCCAGAAAATTCTGACTTGAAAGAAGACAATTTTACATAGCAAAGTAGATGACTCAGACCTATTGATTGGAACTCATCAATAATGAACTAGAATGGGAATTAAAAAATACTTCTTCACCAGTGTTATGGAAAAGATCTTTTAAAATACAGCAATATTTTGAGTGTGGGCCAAAAAGAACTAAGTCTAGCAAGCATTTCAAGATAATATTAGTGATGATTGAGTTGGACAACAAAGTAGTGATATTTTATTTCTACTTTGAAATTTCACATTTCACCTGTGGTGTCTCCACATAGTTGTACATCTCATAAGTCATGAAAGCATAATCTTTAAGCACTCAAGTGCCTCTAATATACTACAGTATTATCCAATGCAGCTTGAGAAATAATTGTTTCAACTAATCTGGAGTTGCTTATACTGAGTTTTAAGTGTTAACTATTTTGGTGAGATTATAATATGCGATGTTAATATACATCTACATCTTTGCAGTTATTACTTTAGTTCTAGTAAAATTGTATTCAGCAGAGTTAGACTGGTAGAATGAGCCACTTGGTTGTTCATTCCTGCAGCATTTTTAATAAACATACATATCCTCAAATATTTTTAGGAAGAATTACAATATTTGAAAAATATTTGCAAGGTTGTTCGGCACAATGTCTCTCTTTACAGGATAATTAATTTTTAGCTTTAATCTAATGTTAATAAAGAAGATACATTCATATATCTGTAAATATAACATTGCTATTAACCTTTCTTTTGAAACTTTCTCATGTAACTGCAATTACTTGATCATATTATGCCTTTATAGAAATGTACTATAGATTCAAACATACGCCTTTGTCTTTTAGAGTCTATATTGTATATTAAGAAACATGCAGCAGAGTGAATTCATATTGATAAGTATTATCTTTTCAAAGCATTGGTAACTTCTAATGACATTTGGCAATATATATGTAGATGTGCATAAAAATATAAATTCTTGCCGTCTGACATGGGTTTTTCTGGCTTTCTGTGCCTTAATCATTCAGTGTTTTACTCTTGGTCACCTAAACTTTCACCAATTGCATTTTGAGTTTTTTCCCAGTTTGTGTTTTAACCAGTTTTTTTTTCTTTTCTTTTTTTTTCATATTTCTATCATTCTGGCGTAGGGCACTTCTGATCTGCAATTGTTCTGTAATGTCTTAGAAAATTTTAAGTGATATCAAAAGTATGATATATATATTTATTTTATTTAAGATACAGTTAGATATTTTTAAATCAAAATCAATTGTCTAGAGTTTTAAAACGTTAAAAAAAAAAAAGCAAACCAACATGCTGTGTAAACCTATTCTGTACTTACCTTACACACTGAATGTGCCCAATCTTACTTCAAGGCAACTCTTAAGAGTTTCCGGAAGTGTAAATGTTAAGGAAAATGTTTAACTTTGTTGCACAGAAGTATTTGCAGATCAGCATTGCTGACTACCAAAAAACATAAAGTAACATACAATGTCATCTGATTTTTAGTGGTGCTTCCATGTTGCTGCAGTTAAATTCTGTGCATCAAAATAATTGGCCTTTGTGTACTAGATGTGATTCAATTACATCTTGTTTTTATTGAAAATGTGCAAACTGAGTGAATCCTAATTTTTCCATATATTTTTATAGCCGTGGCTCTGATAACATCTCATTTGGCATCTTTTTTATGTGCATTAGTCAGTTAGGAAAAAATTGCATCTTTAAGATGAAACCTTAAGTTCCAGTTTTTATGCAGAATGATTTAACTACTATAATTTATTAATATTCATTTGTGGCAAAGATCACTTAATTTTCCCAGAGCTTTACTTCTCAGAAATATATTTTTTCTCAAGTCTAACATTTTAAAGAGCTTATTAAAATGTTTCCTCAGCCGGACGCGGTGGCTCACGCCTGTAATCCCAGCACTTTGGGAGGCCAAGGCGGGCGGATCACAAGGTCAGGAGATCGAGACCATCCTGGCTAACGCGGTGAAACCCCGTCTCTACTAAAAATACAAAAAATTAGCCAGGCATAGTGGCGGGCGCCTGTAGTCCCAGCTACTCAGGAGGCTGAGGCAGGAGAATGGCGTGAACCCGGGAGGCGGAGCTTGCAGTGAGCAGATATCGCGCTACTGCACTCCAGCCTGGGCGACAGAGCAAGACTCCATCTCAAAAAAAAAAAAATGTTTCCTCAATATTCATATTTATGTCATAATCACACTATGTGATAATAGGAGAAATTCTGAGTTTCACTAGTACCTCTTAACATGAACAAATCTATTAGAAGAGTGATCAGAAACTTTGAAATTCTACTTAATCCTACTCAGTATCCTTAGAAAACTATACTTTTAGAAATGTACACATTCATTTGCCAGAGAATTATCTTAATTAGGAATTAAAAGTGAAACTGTTTCTATCCTGTGGCTCTAAATGAAAAATAAAACGCTTGGGGTTTTGGATTTTTATTATGTTTTTGGTATGTGTTTGACGTATCTATGTTTGTTTTTAGAAAACATACTCTTGTTTGTAGAAAAATTTATAGGCATCACGACATTTGTTAAATATTTAAACCATATTCCTTCAACATCCTAACGAAGGGAACTATTCACTAAAGTTTCTATACATTGATTTATAACATTATTCTAGACAATGCATTTTAAGTTAACTTTTGTAAAAAAAAAAAAATCCTAAGTTTTTCTTTTTAAGAATATTTGCTTGGGCTTCATCTAATTTTTACCTTATCCCCTAAAATTATGTCACCTGAACACATCCATTACATTTCTTACCTAGACTGAATAAAGCAGAAGTACCCAGATTATTAATATTCTTATTTGTCTAAATGAGAGTATGCCATAGATTTTATTTTTAAATAGAGCTATTCCTTGTCAGACAGCTAGAACATTTGATAATAACCCCCTGAATTCTACTAAAACTATGGAAAACATTCACCAGTTTGCTTGCAAATCAACTCTGCTGCATGCGTTCACAAGTTTCATAAAGATTGCATGCTTTCTGTTTTCAATACAAATTGTATTTTTTTTTCATACCCATCCTTGCTTTTTATTTTTTAATTTTTGTTTCCCTTTTCTTGGTTGGATGCCTGTGTGTGTTTATTCCAAATCCCTGTCCAGTCCTGGAGTTTGAACTACGGAAAGCCAAGGAGACCATTCAGGCCCTCCGAGCCAACCTGACAAAGGCCGCAGGTGGTGTACATAAAACTTTTTTGAGACTTTTCAACTTTGACAATGTAGAAGTAGCTGAGATATTTTAAAATGTAAAATAGTAAAATAGTACTTATGTTTTTTTCCACCAGAACATGAAGTTCCTTTACAGGAACGAAAAAATTACAAATCAAGTCCTGAAATTCAGGTGGGTGACGGAAGACAAATGTAAAATTAATCTTCCACATTAAATGGTAACATAAATATTGAAGGAGGAAAACTTATGATTTCCTGTTTGCCTCTTATTTTGCTTCCAGGAGCCAATCAAACCTCTTGAAAAGAGAGCTCTAAACTTCTTAGTCAATGAATTTTTATTGAAGAATAACTATAAGCTTACATCAATAACCTTTTCAGATGAAAACGATGATCAGGTAAAGTTACTTTTTGTTTTTACAATGATTTTTTTTTTTACACTTATAATTCACTTTCTCTTTTACGTAGTTTTTTTTTTTTTTTTTAAGTTATATATATAGTAAAATTCTACAAGGCTAGTTACCAGAAACAGCAGTCTCTTGCCTACCTAGTCTGTTAATTCTATTAGCTTACAGACTTTATTCTTTCCCTGTTGCTTTCTACATAAAGACTTTTCATTCTTTCTAGATTCCTTTTTACTACTCCTCAGTGACTATATAGTCCACTCATTTTTGCATATATTCATAAAGTATGCTTTTTAAAGACATATACTTGATAGTATAGGTTATTGTGTACTTATAAATCCAGTTTAACTATAAACCTCCTCAATTGCACTATAACAATTAAGTTGTTAGATAAATATATGACAGTATTTAAGAGAGTATATTGTAAATAAGAGTGAGAAAAATCAGCTGTATCTCTCTGAATAGGGGCCAATTTTAGAACTTTATTATTATTATTTTCCTGATAAAATCTCTTTAAGCAAAAAAGATGTCTTATTTTAGTGTCATCTGTCAAATGGAATATTTTGACTTCTTAGTGCTAATGGATCGGTTTGAATCTTATACCTTAAAAAAGTAAATGCCAGTGAATTTATTATTTAGGAATCTGAAGGCCATCATTTTAAATCAAGATTATTCTGTTGGTTCATAAAATCTCCTATAGATCCTTTAGCAAAAATAGAAATTTTCTGAGTAAGATAGTTCAGTTACCCCTCAGTTATTAGAATATATTTGACAAAATTAAATGCAGTAAGTATCTAGTTATTTTTTATTCAATGGTAGTGTCACTGAACATGTGCTATGTAGGTGACATTAAACTAATATTTAACTAACATGAGTATTATGCAAAGCTATACTATGGTTATAGTTTAGGTTAATCATGTTTTTTAAATGATCGACTAAACAGTTAATAGGAAAGATTTTGAATATGTGAGAAACATTGAGAGGTCAAAAAGAACACAGAAAAAGAGGAAAAGAGGAGCAAAAAATAGATGGAATACATAGAAAACAGATAATAAAATGGTTAGATTAAAACCTAGCTCTATCAGTATTCCCTGTAAATGTAAATGATTAGTCCCTTCTCGACTAAAAATCAGAAATTAGAGATGTCAACACTGCTGTCTCAATAATTAATAGAACAAGTCAACAGAAAATCATTTAGGATATAGAAGACTTGTGCTACGTTATCAACCGATTGGGCATAATTACAATTTTATAAAAATACTTCATCCTTCAACAGTGAATACATACTCTTTTTAAATTCAAATGGTTCACTTACAAAGGTAGACCATATTATGGGTTATAAAACAAGTCTTAAGATGGTAAAATTAACTAGCAATTAGTAACAAAGTTATTTCCAAATAACGCATGAGTTAAAAAAGAAATTAAAAGGGAAATTATAAAGTATTTTGAACTGAGTGAAGATGAAAACAAAACATATCAAAATTTGTGGGATATAACTAAAATAGCACTTAGAGGGAAATTCATAGCCTTAAATGTCTATACAAGAAAAAAAAATTCAAATCAGTGAAATCAGGTTTGCCTTAAGAAACTAAAAAAGGAAAACCAAGTGAAACCCAAAGTAAGTAGAAGAAAGGAAATAATAAAGATGATAGCACAAGTCAATGACACAGGCAGCAGAAAACAATAGAGAAAAATTAATGAAACAAACAAGTAGTCCTTTGAGAAGATCAGTAAAATTGATAAACCTCCAGCCTAACTGATTAGGAAAAAGAGAGAAGATACAAATTACCAAAATCAACAATGAGCAAGGTTACATCACTACAGATTTTACTTATATTAGAAGAATAATAAAAGAATGTTATGAATAACTTTTCTTGCAAGAAGACAACTGCCAAAGCACACTCAAGAAGAAATAGATTATTTGAAGGGCTTTATATTTATTAAAGAAATAAAATTTGTACTTAAAAATACTCCTACAAAGAAAACTCCAGGTCTGGATGGCTTCACTTGCAAATTTGACCAAACATTGAAGGAAGAAGTAATACAAACTCTTCTGGAAATTAAAGATAAGGGAATACTTCCAAACTCATTCAATGAGATCAGCGTACTTCTGATATCAAAACCAGACACAGACACTGCAAACAAAATTACAGGCTCATTTTCTTTATTAATATAGATATAGAAATTATACATAACATTTTAGCAAATCAAATTAAACAAAATGTTAAAAGGACAATTCATTATGACCAAATGAGGTTTATCTCAGGAATATAAGGTTGAGTTCATATCCAAAAATCAGTAATTTTAATTGATCATATCAAAAAGAAAATCATATAATCATCTGAGAAGATGCAGAAAAGGCATTTGACTCAATCCAGCATCCATTCTCTTTTAAAACTTTAAAGAAATTAGAAATAGAGAGGCATTTCCCCAACTGATAGAGGACATTTATAGAAAACCTATCACTAACATCATTCTTTTCTTTTTCTTTTTTTTATGATTATACTTTAAGTTCTAGGGTACATGTGCACAACGTGCAGGTTTGATACATAGGTATACATGTGCCATGTTGGTTTGCTGCACCCATCACCTCGTCATTTACATTAGGCATTTCTCCTAACGCTATCCCCCCCCCAGCCCCTCATGCCCCGACAGGCACTGGTGTGTGATGTTCCCCACCATGTGTCCAAGTGATCTAATTGTTCAATTCCCACCTATGAATGAGGACGTGCGGTGCTTGGTTTTCTGTCCTTGTGATAGTTTGCTGAGAATGATGGTTTCCAGCTTCATCCATGTCCCTGCAAAGGACATGAACTCATCCTTTTTTATGGCTGCATAGTATCCCACACTAACATCATTCTTAAAGATGAAAGATGAAGATGAAAACAAGAACATTTATTCTCACTACTTCTATTCAGCATCATACTGAAGATTCTAGCTAGTGCAATAAGTCAAGAAAAAGTAATTCAAGCACACATTTTGGAAAGGAAGAAATAACAGTCCTTATTCACCAATGGCATGATCATGTGTATAGAAAATCCTATAGACTCTCCAAAAACGGTACAAAAACTAAGTGATTTTAGCAAGGTTGTAGGAAACAAGGTAAGTATACAAAAACCTATCATATGTTATGTTAGCAACAACCAATTGGAAATCAAATTTTTAAAATATCATGTTCAATAGTATTAAAAAATAGGAAATAACTTAGGAATAAATCTGACAGCTTCTACACTGAAAACTACTTAACATGTTGAGATATATTAAAGAGATTTAAATGAAGAGATATTGTGCTCATGGATCAGAAGACCCAATATTGTCAAGGTAACAATTTTGATTTGTATTTTCAATGAAATCTAAATCTCACTTCTCACTGGCATTTTTGTGGAAAGTAATGATTTTTTTCTAAAATTCATATGAAAAGGAAACAGCCAAAACAACTTTAATAAAGAAGAACAAATTTGGAGGACCTAAACTACCTGGCTTCAAGTCTTAAAAGATATTATAGTAAAGATATTATTTGTCATATTGGTATATAGACAAATAAATTGGTGAAACAGAATAGAGTCCAGAGATGGACTTACACATAGATGATCTGTTGAATTCTGACAAAATGCAAAATACCTTCCGTGCAGAAAGGGTAGTCTTTTTTTTTTACAAATGGTAACAGAACCATTTGCCCAAACAAAATAAACATCAAACCATACCATATACAAAAATTAACTCAAAATGGAGCATATACTTAAATATAGATCCTAAAAAGCTGTAAGGCTTCTGGAGGAAAACAGGAAAAAAAAAATCACTGCAGGCTTAGAAGATAGGCAAAAGATTTATTAGATATGACACAAAAAGCATGATGTTCTCTGTCAGATTTGCTCTCATCAAAATTAATAACTTCTGTTCTTTGGAAACCACTTTTAAGTGAATGAGAAGACCGAGAGGGTGAAAATATTGCAAGTAACATATCTGATAAAGGAGTTATATCCAAAATTTATAAAGAGCTCTCTAAACTTAATAATAGAAAATTAATCTATTTTTAAAAGAATACACAAAAATTTTAAACAGGTGCTTCAACAAGGAAGTTATATGGATGGAAAATAAGCACGTGAAAAAGATTTCCAACATTTGTATTCATTAGAGAAATGCAAATTAAATCACATTGAGATACCACAACACATTAATTAGAATGTTTACCTAAGACTGAAGTTTTGGCAAGGATATGGAGCAACTAGAAATTAGTTCTAAGCTCAAGGTAGATACGTCTTAAATTTTGGATGAATGATAGATAAATGGACATTTGAATTATGTGTAATGTTCATTTAGTAAGTTTTTTTTTTTTAAGCTAAAAGATGTTTAGTTCTTGTGGGCCAAGCACTATGTTAAGGCTTTTATATACATTTAATTTATCCTTACAAAAACTCTAAGAGATAATAAATATTTTACTCATTTTACAGATGATCAGTTTAAGCCTCCTTCAAATTAGTTTGTAGCAGCGATAGTGGAGAAAGATACAAATTTCATACTTCCTCTGGTTTTCTCTAAAGCCCCCACTTGTAATACTCATACCTACCTCAGATTTAGTCCTCAATAATAGCTATCTCATTATTCAAATAAACCATCAAAGGATTAAGAATATCACATTTAGAATGTTCAAATTAATATGCCAATTTCTCAGAGGTTCTCATAGGTTATAATCTATCAAATTAGTACTAAATTATTATATATTAAAGGAAGATAGAATGGTGAGACAGTGTATTTACGTGCAATTGATTACTCAGCAATTTTATAAAGCTCTTCTAAAGATCTTTCTCTATAGAATGCTTAAGTTGCTATGCTTTTTTATACTTTTAATAAAACTGTTACAGTTAATAAAACTGTTGAACATGTTTTAATACACAACAAATTGAAGAGTAGCTATTTGGATTCTGAAAATTGCCAGAAGCATTTTTAATAATATGAATTATATTCAAACATTTACAGCAAGAAGACATGCAGATTAAATTGTTTCCCTACCCACTAGAGATTACACTAATATGTATTAAGTTGGAGTAATAAAAGAAGAAGAAAATTAATGATTTCTTTGAGTTTACTTATAACCTATAAATAATAGGTACAATTTATGTACTGAGACTTCCTTAATCTAGACATGTTTTATGACGTCATGCAAATATTTCAGCGTGTTTTATGAGCTTAAAGTTAATATAAACAAAGTAAAAAGAGTTTATATTTTTAAGAGGTATAATAAAAAAATTGTGTAATATTTTGATACCTAAGACAATTAAACCTATTTATCCAGAAGGTCAGAAAAGTTACAAGAATAATATTGGATAGTAGAAAGTGTAAAATAAATGTAAGAATGTTATTTACTAACTTGGAACATACACTTTGATATTATAACAAAATTATGATTATGTTGGGTTTTCAATATATTCACAGAGGCTGGCTGTGGTGGCTCACACCTGTAATCTCAACACTTTGGGAGGCCACGGTGGGAGGATTGCTTAAAGCCAGGTGTTTGAGACCATCCTGGGCAACAAAGCAAGACCCCATCTCTACAAAAAAAAAATTTTTTTTAATTGGTTCGGCATAGTGGCAGGTGCTTGTAGTTCCAGTTACTTAGGAGGCTGAGGTGGGAGGCTCACTTGAGCCCAGGAGTTTGAGGCTACAGTGAGCTATCTATGATTGTGCCACTGTACTCCAGCCTGCATGACACAGCAAGACCCTATCTTTAAAAAAAAAATATTAGCAATAATAATATGAATTTCAAAAATGTAAGATAAAATTTCATCGAAGATTTTTTATGGTTTTTTTTTATCTTTTAGGATTTTGAATTATGGGATGATGTAGGATTAAACATTCCAAAACCTCCAGACTTATTGCAACTCTACCGGGATTTTGGAAATCATCAAGTAACTGGAAAAGATCTTGTAGATGTGGCCAGTGGAGTAGAAGAAGATGAATTAGAGGCCCTTACACCAATTATAAGCAACCTTCCTCCAACTCTTGAAACTCCCCAGCTTGCAGAGGTGAGAGATAGCAACTAATTAGTCAAGTCCACAGAAAGTATTTAAACTATGTAAAAGCATACAGTGAGATCTTGAGTTTCTGTTTTTCTCCTGTTTTGATTTTAGAACTCCATGTTAGTACAGAAATTAGAAGATAAAATTAGTTTGTTAAATAGTGAGAAATGGTCATTGATGGAGCAAATCAGAAGACTTAAAAGGTTAGTACTTGATCATTATTCCTAAAAATCCTCTTAAGGTGTTTAAAGGTATTGGCAAGTTATGCAAATATGTGAAACAATATTCCAGTTGTAAGGCATAATTGCTTCACATTTTAATACTTCTGAAAGAAAATTTTGTAATTGTTTAATATGTTTAAAATAGTAATAGGTCTTTTTTCCCCAAACAAGTTACTAAATCAATATGGTGATCTTACAATCAATTATGTCTTGGAACTAAGAAATAAGATATTTTGATTTCTCCCTCATATTAGTGTTGTCCCATGTAGTCCCATTCATTATTCCATTTAGTTCTTATAATAATCCTGTGGGTTTGAGGGAATTATCCCCACTTTGCAAATGAATAAAAGAAATTTAAGTGCCAATCAAAAGCAGGGTTTTTTAAGGCCATTTTTATGCTTGATTCTTGAGTTTATAGCTACATTTTTAGGTATGTGAAGCATCAGTGAATATTGCATAAAAAAGATTTATTACTTGCCAGTCATTTGCTACTAATACTTTTAAATATACTTTTAAAACATTAAACCCATTATGAGATTTATGCTAGTTTTCAAAAATACAGTTGTCCTCTGGTGATTTCTCTTAATTTCTCTTTCTACAGTGAAATGGACTTCCTCAAAAATGAACACTTTGCCATCCCAGCAGTTTGTGACTCTGTTCAGCCTCCTTTGGATCAGTTGCCCCACAAAGACTCTGAGGACAGTGGACAGCATCCAGATGTAAATAGTTCAGACAAGGGAAAAAACACAGACATCCATCTTTCAATATCAGATGAAGCTGATTCCACTATTCCTAAAGAGAATTCCCCAAATTCATTCCCCAGGAGAGAAAGAGAAGGAATGCCACCTTCTTCTCCATCAAGTAAAAACACAGTTCACTTTGATAAACCTAATAGGTTAGTATGCATCCTATATTTTGAAATGTATCTTTCAGCTATTTAGTACATGTCAAACGGGAAGAGCTACTGTTTTTATTTAAACTGCTTTTTGCAGATCAAATATATTAATTTTTATGTTTGACAGGAACTTAACACATAGCAAAGTAGTTGTCACAAAAAAAGTACAAAATTATCAGTTACTAAATTAAATCAAAAAGGAATTACCCATCAATGAGCTAGGTTCTGTCTTAGCTAAGTATTTAAACCCATAACTAATATGTTATTACTATGTGCTGTAAACACTTACCCAGTGCTTTTTTCTCTATCCTTTAGTCGTTATCAGACTCAGAGGAATATTTTGGTGCTGCATAGTTGCCTATGTTAAAGCAAGAATAATTTTTGCTCCTAGTTTTTTTTTTTCCTGTGTCTGCTTCCATTACAAATATTACATCATTAGTATTCTGTTAATTCATATGTTTAATTTATATTGGGTGTCAGAACTCGCAGATGACACAAACCATGGTCCCTGCACTTTGTGATTATGTTTCCTAGTAGAAGGGACAAAAATATAATTTTAAAACTTTTAGATTATGATTAAAAAATACTTTTAAGAAAGGAATATTACTGAGCTCCTTTTGTATGTCAGACAGAATTCTCAATGCTTTATGTATACTAACTCATTTAATTCTTAAAAATATCTTATGGTGCATTTTCAGCCACAAGGTCATATTTCGTTTCCTATTAAATAGAGAGATGTTATGCCTACTATGAGCATATAATAGAAAAGCACGACTAATTTGCTTCAGACTTATAGGTCCTCATTATTACTAAGAAGTATTGGATTTTTATTTAAGTAAAGCTTTCCACTCATGAACCACAACTTTTTCTGTGTATAATAGGGTTGTGTGTGTGTGTGTGTGTGTGTGTGTGTGTGTGTGTGTGTGTGTGTGTGTCTGTCTGTCTGTGTTGGTCACAGAACTGAAACAGACATGGCCCAAACCTCAAACCTTATGGTATGAGAGAGACAGACAAGCAATAACACTAAGGTATGAAAAGTAGCATAATAAAATAAGTTCAACTTACTTTGGGAACATGTAATCAAGGCACTAACTTAGTCTTCAAAGCAGGAAAGTTTCATAGAAGTGTCATCCAAGATTTGAAGACTATGTAAGAGTTAACAAACAAAGAGGTAAAAGAAAGAGTGTTCTCACGTGCACAAATGAAACAGTGCTTTAGGGGAACAAAGAAGGGTTTAGTAAGGCTTAAGCAAATAATGCTAGTGAAAGGAAGGATAGAAGACAAAGTTGGAGAAGTAAGCAAAGTCTAAGAAGTCGTGTAAGCTTGCGTTAATTTATTTTAGAGGTTGGGACATGATGGTATCTAAGCTTTAGAAAGGGTCCTCTGAGTTAGAGGTAATTGGAAGGTAGCAAGACTGGGAGCAAGGAAACTATACGGGTATATGTTGGAAGAACCCAAGTAAGAAATGATGGAGGCCTGTTCTATATTCAGACATTGGTAATGGGAAGGGAAAGAAGTATATGGATCTGCAAGATTATTAGAAGTTAAAAGATTGAATGGATTTGGGGTGAAGATAAAGGGAAGGAAGCCAGGGACGATGGCATTTGCCTCTAATCCCAGCTACTCAGGAGGCTGAGATGGAAGGATCGCTTGAGCCCAGGAGTTCTAGACCAGCATGGGCAATACAGCAAGACCCCATCTCGAAAAAAAGGATCAAGCCTGATTTGAGGTTTCTGACTTGGGCATGTGGAAGGATTATGGTCCCCCTCTGAGGGAATATGAGAGGAGCATAAAACAGCAAAAGGCTCAAGCTTTGGTACAGTACTCTATAATCATAGAAATTACTGAGCGCCATTTTGTGGTGTATACTAAATAAGCTTTAGTATTGGTGTTAGCCTTTTCTTTGCAGATTTAACACATAAAGAAAGTACAACTCATAGTTATAATTTTATGAATAATACAACATAGAGACTGGTGTTGTTTTAGAAATATAAATGTTTTAACCTCCTTTATTAAACATAAATAGGCTAATATTTTCAACTGCAAACAGAAATTTTCTTTAAAATGTATCATGAATATTGAATGAGCTGTGCCTCCATTTGTCTTTAGACTTATTGTATGTGGTTTTCTAATATTCAGATTTATCATTGCCATTATATATATCTGCAAAGCTTTAATTTCTCTCAGCAATATACCAGGTCAACCTTTATCCACTTCACCTTTGTGTTTACCTTTCTGGGACCATAGAGAATTGGGGTTGGAGAAAGTCCTTATTTCAGATTTTCAAATCATTTCTATAGTCATTGATCTACTATACCACTTTAGGTTTGATCCACTAACTATAAATGCTATTTTTTCACATAACATTAAACTACTGCAAGAACACCAGTTACTGTTGATTTTTTTTCTCCTAAGTGACCTGTGTAAGTTTCTCCAGTGAAGTGTTCTTCAAGTCACTGATGGCTCAGAAATCTGGTTAGCTTTGCGGGGTAGGATTAATGCTGGAATGGAAGTTATAATACATAACTTAAATTTCTCCTTAAATGTCAGTGGTAATTATTTGATATTGTGTCTTTTTCATACATTTTCTTCTAGGAAATTGTCTCCTGCATTCCATCAAGCACTACTCTCTTTTTGTCGAATGTCAGCAGATAGTCGTTTAGGATACGAGGTAAATTATACCACCTATTTCCACAACTTTTTAAAAACATTCTACTGTTTTTCTTCTTTTTAGTTTCTCTTCCACAGAAGCATCTATGATAAGACTGTATTTCAAATGCAAATCCATTATGTAAAATAATGCTGTAAGATATAGTTCCTAAAATTTTAAACTTTTAAGGAAAGTAGTTGATTATTTCTATTTTTTCTATTAACATTTTATTAACGTTAAAGTTACCTTTTATAAACTCTATTTTTAATAGTATGTCTAATGACAGCGTCTCTTAGATATAATTCAGAAAACCAACTTGTGTATACTGTTTATATATTAATTGTTTATTTAAATTACTCTATTATTTTCATTTCATTAGGAGTGGTTATGTCCAATAGTTGAGTTTATTGGTTTGCATATTAGTTTTTCTCAACTATCTTGTATTTATTTTTGCAGATTGGTCTTGAGGGGGTATTTTATTATTACCATTTTTTCTTATCTCTGTACTCACTCCTCCTTTTCTAGCTGTTTTGTGTTTCATTTCACTTGACTTCCCATGGGCTTCTGTTCCACAATGTCATTGAGAATATCACAGAGCTAGATAGAGGATGGTTTGGATGCACTCTGGCAATCTTCATTGTAAGACTGGATCACCTTCCTTAGCCTACCCCTTGTATTTCCAAGTTCTTTGTACAGATTATCACTGTAGCTAATGGTTGTAGCTTTGTGAGCATCTCTTCAAGGACAAAAACAAACATTGAGGCTGCCGTACTCCTGTGCTATCCCCCCTACTTGTTCCCAGAAATGAAGCCTATTAGGCCTCCTTGGCTTCACCCTTGATTTTTATGGTATTTTAAATCTGTTTCTAGCCCAAAGAAATATGGATGTTGATGGGAGCACTGTTGCTGTTGTTGTTATCATAAGTTAAAATATTGGAATGTGTGTTTAGAGCAGAGGTATCAGGGCCTAAAGAATGAACTTTTCCATATTATTATGCACAGAAGTTCTCCACTATCATTGTTTATTAATTCTTTGGTTTTCTAGGTGTCTCGTATTGCAGACAGTGAAAAAAGCGTTATGTTAATGCTGGGACGCTGCCTGCCACACATTGTTCCCAATGTGCTATTGGCAAAGAGAGAGGTAAGACACATAAAAGTATTTTCGTCCCAGTAATCCCATCATGTTGTCCATTTTTTGTCATTTCGAAGTTGAGTGTTATATTTTTATTTTGTTAAAGTCTATTACTTGCAATCATATTCTTACTTTTGTGCATGCATCTCTGCTCCTAGAGAATGGTTTTACACCTCTGTCAGGTGAGTTCAGTAAAACTGCATGATATTCATGTTTTTCCAATTTTACTTAAAGCATTGTTAGCTTCTGCAGCACTAACTATTACTGTAGGTCCATTTATGTGCCATGAACATTGTCTGGTTTTTACATTACCAGTTAACTAATTATCTGTGCTGTTGGTATGATATGCTTCATATGTCTACAGAAATGGACACTCTTTGTATTGAAAATTAACAGGGATGAATAATATAACACTAGTCAGGACGAATAATATAACACTAGTCATAAATGTACTTGTAGTTGCCGATTATAAATGTGTTATTATGCTTGTTTGGCAATAAATCACATTTCTCTTATAATAGGATAGTTGTAATACTGACTACAACAACTTTTTAAAGTACCTTTTTTATTTTTCTTGCAGTTAACGGGTTATTGACAGATGCTTTAAGTATCCAAAATACATTTGCAAATATATTTGAGTCCACATAGCCTATGTTATGATCCATAAACACTATAGGAAGTTATCTTTATGGTTGTATTTATAAATTATTATTAAATGTAGTTATATTTAGTCAATAAAAGATTAATGGGAAGTTATTTATAATCTCATTTAAATGACAGTGGATGTTTGCAGGTAATTTAAATTATTTTATTGAATTATTCTGTTCTTGAGATAAAATTTTTAGATCAAAAAAATTTTGTAAAGAATAAATGAAGACTATTTTAGAGTGTATCTTGTAACTTTATATTGTTATCTTCTTAATATTTGCCACTGATTTAATCATAATTTCTGGGACCTACAGTATGATAGGTACATAATGCATTGGCAAAACCCATTTAAAGCTTATTTTCAATTATCTATTTAGCACAAGAAATTTGTACTGATCCTCAAGAAAACATGTAGAGCTTTAAAATTTTTATCCCCATAGCTATTTTTAATAAAAACAATTTAAAAGATGGTTTTCCACTGATGGCTTTATTTTTACCTAATTATTTTAAAATAGTCATAAGATATTAATAAGTATGGAAAGTCTTATATGTCTTGAAGGATCAGTGTCCAATTTCAGATTGTTTTGCAGTTCTGCTTGGCAGAATGGTGTTTGAGCTTCTTTTCCTTTTTTAGCTTGTAACATAATCCATGTAATGCATTAATGTTTGCATCCCTTTTACTGTATTTCCTTAATATCATCTTTAGAGTGTTACAGAAACCTAATTATTATGAAATTCAGTTTTAGCTTTTTTATTTTAATTTTTCATATTATCATAAAAGACTACCACTAAAATGATTATACTGCATGAAATATTTATAAATTTGCATCATCAGTAATCAGATACATTATACATACAGATTATATACATATATGCACACATATAACTAATTTGTGGTATGATGTTTACTTTTCTGGCTGATTTTAAATTTTTTATAATTAAAAATATATATTTCATGAAAAACTGATCATCTATCTTTGTTCATTTAATTATTTGTATGTTTTGTCAGAAAAGTTGCCATTTATAATAAAATGAAATTGTATTTCCTCAAAATTAAATTGGTAAATAATGAAATATGTCTTAGAGTGATTTAAAATCAATCCCTGAGTATAAAAGAACAAAACGTTTTTTCATTACATCTCTTGATATTGAATTACTTTTTAATATTTCACCCCTGTTTCTTATTATAAATCTATATATATCTCTCTCTATGGAGAGACAGAGAGAGTTGGTTTTTTGTTTTGTTTTGTTTTTTGGGTTTTTTTTTATTTGAGGCAGGTTCTCACACTGTCACTCAGGCTGGAGTACAGTGGCACAGTCATGGCTCGCTACAGCCTCAAACTCCAGGGCTTAAGCATTAAATCTACATTTTTATAAAACTCCTGTGATTGAAGGATTAATATTTTGACTTCTTATTTCTCAAGTTTGATATATATTCTCTTGTCAGCAAAAGCCTTTTTATTGGTATTTAAATAAAATTTAAATGTTCTTTAGTAAACTGAACTGAGTAATATCTTAGCTGATTAAATAAAGCATTAGAAACAGGGTTTAATGTTTTGATTAATATGTTTACATGGTGTAATTTTTTAATGTAAAAAAATGTACAATGAAAATTCCTTTATTCCTGTCCTTGAGCTTCTGTCCCACATGCAGTCAGTTTCGCTAGCTTCTAGAGTATTCTTTCAAGTCCTTTGACCATTTGTAAATTTGATTGTTTATCTTCATGTTTTTAAGTTGTAAGAGTTTTTTACATATTCTGGGTAGTAAACCCTTATCATATATATGATTTGCAAATATTTTCTTTCATCCTGTAGGTTTTCTTTTACACTCTTGATCATATCCTTTGATGGGCAAATGTTTTCCATTTTTATGAAATCTGATTTATCTATTTTTTTGTTGTGGTGTTTGTGCTTTAAGTATCAATTTTAAGAAACCATTGCCAAGTCAATCAATGTTATAGAAGATATATATATATGTATATGAATATATATAAGAGCTAAAGCTATAAAACAATTAGAGGAAAACATTTTTTATATATATTTAGGTCAATGATTCATTTTGAGTTAATTTTTATATATGGAGTAAAACAGGGTCTAACTTTATTCTTTTGATATGGCTATCCAGTTATCCAGAAACATTTGTTCAAGATAAAAAATTTCCTCTTTTGAATAGTCGTGCTACTTTTGTCAAAAATCAGTTGGGCCTAGATTCTTCGGGTTTATTTCTGGACTTTCAGTTCTATTCCATTGGTCTGTACGTCTAGCCGTATGCCACTACCACACTGTTTTGATAACTTGTTTGTAGTAAGTTTTGAAATTGGGACATATGAGTCCTCTAACTGCACTTCACTATTGTCTGTTCAGGGTCCCTTGCAGTTCCATATGAATTTGATGCTCAGCTTTTCACTTCTGCAAAACAGGTCATTGAAATTTTTATAGAGATTACATTAAATCTGCAGATCTCTTTGGGAGTATTGTTATCCTAACAACATTAAGTTTTCCAGTTCATGGACATGGAATGTCTTTTTGTTTTAGATCTTTAATTTCTTTCAGTAATATTTTTAGTTTTTAGTGTACAATTCTTTCACTTCTTTGGCTAAATTTATTCCTAGGTATTTTGTTCTCTTGGACGGTATTGTAAATGGAATTGTTCTTTTAATTTTCTTTTCAAGAAAGGAAAGGTTTATCCTGGTTTATCAAAACAGCACTGGTCATTGTGTGTTGATCTTAAATCTTGCAATTTTGCTGCGTTTGCTTATTAACTCTAATCGTTTTTTATGGGTTCTATGAGATTTTCTACATATATAGAATCGCGTCATCTGCACGTAAAGAGATAGTTTTGCTTCTTCTTTACAATTTAGATGGCTTTTATTTTTTCCTCTTGCTTAATTGCTCTGGCTAGGACTTCCAGTACAATTTGGATGGTAATGTTTTGAGAAAGCAATATCCTTGCCTTGTTTCTGATCTTACAGGAAAGCTTCAATCTTTCACCATTGACTATGATGTTTGCTATAGAATTTTTATAAATGCCCTTTGTCATATTAAGGAAGTTTCCTTTTATCCTTAGTTTGCTAAATGTTCTTATCATAAAATGGCATTGGGCCAGGCGCGGTGGCTCACGCTTGTAATCCCAGCACTTTGGGAGGCCGAGGCGGGCGGATCACGAGGTCAGGAGATCGAGACCACGGTGAAACCCCGTCTCTACTAAAAAAAAAATACAAAAAATTAGCCGGGCGTGGTGGCGGGTGCCTGTAGTCCCAGCTACTCGGAGAGGCTGAGGCAGGAGAATGGCGTGAACCCGGGAGGCGGAGCTTGCAGTGAGCCGAGATTGCGCCACTGCACTCCAGCCTGGGCAACAGAGCGAGACTCCGTCTCAAAAAAAAAAATAAATAAATAAAAATAAAATGGCATTGAATTTGCCACATGCTTTTTCTGCATCTATTGAGATGATAATGTGATTTTTCCCCCTTCGTTCTACTGTGATATGCCTGCATTATTAATACATTGCCTGATTTTATGTTAAACCACCCTTGCATTCATGAGATACATCCCATTTGGCCTTGGTTTATAAACCTTCTAATGTGCTTTTGGATCTGTCGTTAGTATTTTGTTGAGTATTTTTGTGTCTATATTCATAAGGGATACTGTTGTGTGGTTTTCTATCTTGTGTTTTGGTATTTGGTATTGGTTTTGGTATTGGGCTAAGGCTGGCTTGATAGGGTATAGGAACTCTTTAGTCTGTTTCCTTGTTATAAGTCTGTTGGGATTTTCTACTTACCGAATCAGTTTGGTGATTTCTGTGATTCTGGGAATTAGTTCATTTCATCTTGATTATCTGATTTGTTGATGAACAGTTATTCATAGTATTAACTTATATATCTTTTAATTTCTGTAACGTTGGTACTAACATCCTTGCTTTCATTTCTGATCCTAGTTATTTGCATCTTCTCTCTTTTTCAGTCAGTCTAGCTAAACGTTTGTCAATTTTGTTTCTCTTTTCAAGAACCAACTTTTGATTTTGTTAATTCTCTTTATTGTTTTTCTAGTCTATGTTTCATTTATCTGTGCTCTAATCTTTATTATTTATTTCCTTCTGCTGGCTTTGGGTTTAGTTTGATCTTTCTGTAGTTCCATAAGATATTGAATGACTGACTTGAGATCTTTTTTAATATAGGTATTTATAGCTATAAATTTCCCTCTGAGTACTGCTTTTGCTGTATCTCATTTGTTTTGGTATGTCGTTTTCATTTTCATTCATCTCAATGTTTTCTCATTGATTCATGATTTCTTCCTTGACCTATTGCTTATTTAAGAGCATGTTGTTTAATAGCCACAAATTTGTGAATGTTCCGTTTTTCTTGTGTTACTGATTCTTAATTTCATTCTGTTGTAGTCAGACAAATACTTTATGTGATTTTGATCTTTTAAATTTACTAAGAATTACCTATGCTTAACTTATGGTCTGTCCTGGAGAACGTTCTGTGTGCATTTGAGAAGAATATATATTCTGCTGATTGAGTGTTCTATATAATTTTATTAGATTTAGTTGTTTTATAAAGTTCGGGTTCTCTATTTCCTTACTGATCTTCTGTCTAGAATTTCTGTGCAGTATGAAAGTAGAGTATTGAAGACTCCAACTATTATTGTAGAACTGTCTTATATTCTTTCAGAGATACTTTGTGCATGTATAAATTCAAATATGTGATCTTTTCCCCATGATTTAAACAAATGATACTGTATTCTATGCACTAGTCTCTACTTTGCTGTTTTTATACTTAACATTAGATTTTACTTTTTATATCATGATATAAAGAACTTTCTATTAGTGTTTTCAAACTTTGACTACACCTTCAGTAAAAAAGATGCTTTACATCATGTGCCAGTATGTACCCACATATATAAAATTAAAAGTTTTACAAAACATAAAGACAAGCAATACCAAACATGATTTTATAAATATTTTGGAAAAGTAAAGAAAAAAATCCTTAAATAAGCAATTAAAAAAGAAAAACATGCTGTTCATGACCCATTCAACTGATTTGTGACCCACTGTTTTAAAGATAGTAGGATAAAGGTTTAATCAAAGCTGTCTAATAAATTAAACTTTTTAAAATAGAAAGCACGATGAATATAGATATTAGCATTATTTGTTTTTCTTTAAAACAAGAAAAAGAAAAAAGTAACAACTTTACTCAATCTTCAGGTTACAATTATAATATTTTTTAATTCAGTGCATCTTATTTTAAATCTAAGATGCAATTGGTTGTAACAGTTATGTTTCTTTAAGAAAGAAAAAGAGGCCGGGCACGGTGGCTCACGCTTGTAATCCCAGCACTTTGGGAGGCCGAGGCGGGCGGATCACGAGGTCAGGAGATCGAGACCACGGTGAAACCCCGTCTCTACTAAAAAACACAAAAAATTAGCCGGGCGCGGTGGCGGGCGCCTGTAGTCCCAGCTACTCGGAGAGGCTGAGGCAGGAGAATGGCGTGAACCCGGGAGGCGGAGCTTGCAGTGAGCCGAGATTGCGCCGCTGCACTCCAGCCTGGGCGACAAAGCGAGACTCCATCTCAAAAAAAAAAAAAGAAAGAAAGAAAGAAAGAAAGAAAAAGAATCCCAGTTGAATTATGGCGTGCTATCTATCATAAGATACACCCATATTTCAAAGATACTAAAAAGTTTTACAGAAATATATACCTCTTAGGTTCTTTGAAATAATGGTAGTTTCTTTTTACTAACTTATATTTTAAAGTCAAATATTTATCTCTGCTGTAATCTTTATTATTTCCTTCCTTCTGCTGGCCTTGAGTTTAGTTGATCTTTCTGTAGTTCCTTGCCTGTTCATTTTGGGGGAGAAAAATAAAAGATGGACTCATTTTTTATATGTGGCTTACATAGTAGTTCATTTTAATGGATTGGTTCAGGAAACTTGAATCTTTTGAGCCAAATTATAGAATAAATATATTTGTCATTTGATAAATGTATATAGTAAATAAGCTAAAGTAGTTGGTTTTTCACAATTTCTGCTTTAACCGCATTTGAAGAGGAAATTCTATAATTAAAAAATCAAATTTTATAAAAGATTACTTCAAGTAGCATTTTTGGTAGTCATACATCAAAATGTAACTTTCAGTTTCATTCTGTGCCAAGGAAATATATTCTATCAGCTAGCTAAGTTGGAAAATCAAAGGAGAAATCTGGGGCTGAGATGGGAGTGGAAATGAGGAGAGACTTAATGGAGACTAGCTTTCCTTTTGGGATATTGGAAGTCTTCTAAAATTATATTGTAATGATGGTTGTACAACTCTGAATATGCTAAAAACCACTGAATATACACTTGAAATGGATGGACTTTATGAAAGATGAAACATATCTCAATAAAACCGTCATTAAAAACGCAAAGGAGAAAACCACTTATCTCAGTAAAGCTGTAACAACCAAGGCAAAGGAAAGAACCAATTCTCTAAAAGTTTTTAAAGTAGTTGGTACCTCTACAGACCTCCCTTCCCGTGAGAAACTAGACTTTGATCTTCTACATTGCCACTCATGTTTCCTTCATAGAAAACTTACAAGTAATGATCGCCTCAGAGGATCATAACTCTATGAGAGTTATACAGTAGTATAGTGGATACGTGTAATAAAGTAGATAGGAAGTTTTGACTCCCTTCTTTACACCTGTGTGATGTTGGCATGTGTGCATATTTAATTTTGTGAGTAAATCACATTTCTTTGGCAATAATGAGACTTGAGGTAAGGTTATTTAGGTACTTTAGGTTTCCTAAAGATTGAGCCCTGGAAATTATAGGTATTTAATATTAATAATTCTAAGAATAAATTTTTTAGCAGCCCTTGAATTGTAAAACTTTTACAGAGGTGAGTAATCTTGTTTTTTTTTTTTTTTTCTTATGTGAGTCTTTGTAATGTCTGTCTTTATTGGGTTTCCTTTTTATATGAACAGTAACATGCTGAAAAGTTTCAACTGAAAAGTTAAATCAGAGGTGTACACTATCTACAGACCAACAAAGGCTCACAGATAGGTTTGTTTGGCCTACTCAGTAATGTTAAAAATGATGTGCTAGTTATCAAACTTTTAAAAACTGATATTTTACCTAAAAATACAAAATTTTGGCTTTTTTTGAAAACTCCTAGTCTGGAGTTTTCCTCCAGTCTAAGAGCACTAGACTTATATTTCCAAATGATTTTTTCAATTGGAGCACAGTTACTGTCCCCTGTAGGTGGGACATGAGACCTCTAGTTAGCCACAGTTGCTACCATACTTTTTTGCCCCTAGTCACTAAAGCCCCGTGTTAGTGCTGTTTATCATCATGTTTGCATTATCGATACCCTTTATTTTACATGTTTACGTTACCTTCTTGACCCTCCTTGTCTTGTACTGATAAGCCTTTTGTTTGGGTTCCTCCATGCCTTCTGTGCTATGTATTAAATTTTATACACTTGTATCTTGGCTTATCAGTACCCTAATTTTCACATTATATCCAAATGTAATATATATTTGGATATATTGTAATATATATTTGGATATAATGTAATGTGACAATTAGGGTACTGATAAGCCAAGATACAAGTGTATCTTGTATCTTGACACTAATAAGTAAAATAATGTCACATTGTATTTGGATATAATCCAAATAAAATAATAAGTAAATATGATATCACATTATATTTGTATATAATCTTGACAATTAGAATACTGATAAGCCAAGGATATCTTAGCTGCTTTGGAACAGATATTTTTATATTGCTTGTTGTCTTTCCTTCCTTCTTCAGTTGTTTCTACTCCATCCCCAATTGTTTTCAGCATATGTTCTTTCCTTTGGATTGTGCAAAAGAATTATCTTGATTTATTTAAATATGGATATTAAATATTGAAATTTAAATTTCAAAAGATTACCATTGACTCAAAGAAAATCATTTTCTTTTTTTTTTTTTTTTTTGGTGACAGCGTCTCACTCTGTCACCCAGGCTGGAGTCCAGTGGCACAATCACAGCTCACTGCAGCCTTGACCTTCTGACCTCAATAGATCCTCCTACCTCAGCCTCCCAAGCAACTGCAACTACAGGTGCACACCACCACACCCAGCTAATTTTTGTATTTTTGGTAGAGATGGGGTTTCGCCATCTTGCCCAGGCTGGTTTCAAATGCTAATCCTCTTCTATTAATGAATTCTAAAAGTCCTAGAAATTCTGCAGTAGGATTACTATACTGATTTTCTCTTTAATGATCGTAGACACTCTGTTAAATATTTCACTTCAATACACATTACTGAGTACTCTCTAGGTTGCCAAATCATGTTTTAAAATATTAAAGATTCCTATTGCTTAAAATATGGCTATATTACCTGGGAACAGTGGCACATAGTTCCAGCTACTCAGGAGGCTGAGGCAGGAGGATCTTGTGGAGTTCTAAATAAGGGGGGGGAGTTGGGCTGGTGAGACTGAGGGAAAGCAAAAAAAGAAAGTGGATAAGCTGTAAGTCTGCCTTTCTTTATGGTCCAGGACACATAGCCCTCCTGTGCAAATAACTCACAATCTTCCTGCACAAAGCTATCACCAGACACCTCAGCTAGTAGAAAAATGCAAATTAGCTCACTGCAACCTTAGCTTTATCAGTACTGCACAAAGCCCTCTTCAGCACACAGCATGAGCACCAGCAACTCTTTGTCTCCTTGCAGTTAGCTCCTCTCTTGCTGACCTGCCCTTTGCTTTCTTGCAATGTATTTTCCTACTTTGTCTAATATATCTGCCTTTCTTTACCCACAACTGTCTTGGCAAATTATTTTTACCACTCAGAGCAACACCAGCCCTGATAGTCACTGCCTGCAACAGATCTCTTGAGCCCAGGAGTTTAGGACAGTAGTGTGCTATGATCATGCCTGTAAATAGCCAATTGCCTTCAAGCCTGGGCAATATAACAAGACCCAGTCTCTTAATAAAAAGAAAGAAATACGAACACATAAGTTTTATTATGTGAAGCAAAAAAAATTATCTTTTGGATCTAATATTACCCAAGCCATAGTTATTTTCTTACCATGGTTATTATTTTAATATTACATGAGATGTTAAATCTAATATGCCTAAGGATTTTTTATTGCTCTATTATTCTCATTTACATTTAGTCTTTCAAAGATGTTTTTAGAACACCTTGTCTTCTGATGGAAATTTAATCACCATTTTTTAAATGCTGTATTCAGAATTATAAGGAAAGTTTTAAGACTATACTTTTTCAGTGTGAGAGGTGATGCCAAAGGGAGAATATTGATTCAAGTCTATTAACTTATGAATAGTCTGAAAATGGTAAATACAGACTTAGTAAGTTCTAGTGTGGATTTATTAGTGTTTCAGAGGCTTGAAAGATGAATTCACAATAAATGTGAATAAATAACACAACAGACATATACTTATAGAATCTATTATTTTATTTTAATAGCAATACAAATAGAAGTTATAAATAAATGGATAATTGAGAAATTAGGATATTTGGGGACAGTCTCAATCTAGCAATTATCCTAATCGTGTTCCTTGCTGGCTCTGTCAGAAACAGACCACTCTTTCTGCCTTTTTCTTCCTCACTTACTGGACCTCTTCTCAGCTCTGTGTTGCTGTAAGAGGAAGAAGCCATCTGGCATCCTTTACACTCTGAGTTGTAACTGCCATAGCCATAATATGCCAAGGTGGACCACTCTCCTTGGCATGGAATAGCAACCAAAAATTATTGGCAGTGACTTCCCATATGTTGTTAATTTGCCAGCGAGAAATAAAAGCTGATGGCAATATCAATTATAACTGTGATTAAGAAAAGTGAAAAATATTTTTTTCAAAGTCCTAAAGTCACAGAAATTTAGGGTTCAAGGAGACAAGGACTCACAAATACTTTCCTTCTAATATGTCAGTTTGAATTGATTCATAACAACTGCTGTGTTGAAAAGGCTTTTTTAGGCCATCTTTGCTTTCAGAAGGAAAAATTAGCAGCAATAGATAAATTGCAGAATGTTTGTGTTTTCCATTTGTGCATTAATCTTAATTCCTACATGTTTCACTTGAAGAAACTGAAAGAGAAATTTGTGCTTTTCTTCAGTTTCCTGGTACTAAGTGGTAAACTAAGGTAAGAACTCTTTCAGCTCCTGGGCCAGAGTTCTCAGTTTGGCACATCTGTAGCCATATTTCAGTTAAAATATTGTCCATATTAATGTATGACATAAACTTCCTCCTTGATTAAGGATCACTAAGCCTCATGATAAAAAAGAAAAATAAAATAAAATATAAGGCATAAAGGATAAAGAGCAACACAGTTGTTTTTGTATGCTTGTTTTTGAGATAAAGAAGTTAAAGATTATACTCTACATTTTAAGTGTGTGTGTGTGTGTGTGTGCGTGTTAGCAATTATAGCAGCTGTCTTACCTTCATTTCATAACTTTAAACAGTAATAGGCTAGGAAGAGAATGGAAAAAAATAGTATGAGAAGTATACATGTAGAGATGATGGGAAAGTAGGAACGGGGATTAGGAGGAAACAAGATCTGACATGAAGACAAAGTACAAATAAAATTTTTAGGGCCTTTCTTGGTTTTCAGGCATTAGAATAGCTTCTCACTTTTTTAATGCTTCCATTAAAAAATTAGAACCTTAAGGTTCTACTCTCAGTAGTATACCCTGATGATGCAATGTCTTGGTCCTCTCATTAGTATCATTGCCTCTCAGCAGCCCATATGGAATCAACTAAGGATTAGGACAGTCCTTGCTATTAATGATCTCCTACCCTAATATTGTTAAATTTCCAGCCAGACAGAATATTTACTATTTTGTAAAAGGTTGTTTATTTTCTTCTACAGAATCAGGACTAATCCATCAAGCATTATATTAAGCCTCTAGGGAAAACATATAGGATCTACACATATGCTGTGTCTCTCATTCCCAGTGCAAAATTATTTTTCCTAATCATTTTTTATTCCTTTTCAATTATTCACTAAGGTAAAACCTACAGAGGTGCCCAAACAGGAAGACTGAAAATGGCAGAATAAATGTTTCACATTCTTTTTTTCTCAGATATATTCTTAGCTCCTCTTACCTATATCTTTGTACCTTCAAATTTAAGATTTACAATATATAAAGACTTTAGAAATAATGGAGAGAGACTTCTAGTCATACATTTAAGCTTCAGTTTCAACTCTTCGAAAAATCATCTCTTTCTTAGGAAGCATCTGCAAAGTGTGAAAATACTTCAACAGTGTAGACTTTTATCACGCTTTTCTTTAGGTTACATTATTATGTTTGTTAGGTTATATTATTATAGACAATAATAATCATGCATTATTACATAGTGATCAATTTCTATTTTAAATCTCTTAACAGTTTTGGGTGAATATCAAGGCAAATGGGAAAGAAATGGATGTAGTCATTCTTCCCTTCTTAATTACATCATAGTGATTTCTTTACCATATTTATAAAATATTGTTTACATAACTTAGAGGATTTCTCGCAAAAATATTTTATTACTTTTGGACCATTATTCTTCTTAGATTTGAAAATCTACTCAAATGAAAAACATTAATGTATTTTGAATGTACTTTAGTGTTAAGAATTTCATCTTAAGTAAAATGTAAAACAACATAATTAATTTCAAGTGTTTCTTAGAAATAAACTTTTAGCTCTTACTTTCCTACAAAATGCTGAATTTACCTCTGCATATTGAATGTGAAGAAAACAAAATATTGTTAAAAATTTATATTTCAACATCAAATATTTCTACTGTTACTCTGTAGTGGTACTGAGAGGACTCAACATCTGTGAAAATGGTCTTTTTAGTTAGGCACTGGGTCAAGTGCTAAGGGTACAAAATTATTAGATCTAATCATAAGGACATTATGTTGTCCTTATAGAAGTGGGAAAAGTGGTCTTTATTTTTTATTGTCTTTTTAAGTTTTAGATTATAGTGGACTTCTGCAACTTTTGTTTAAAAACACTTTCAGAATTAAAATTACGGTGTCAGCATGTCACATGATGGAATGTTATTTAGTGTAAAAGCTAGTGGGCCCTTGGGAAGTACTGGATGAAAAACCAAGGCTAGTTGAATCTTAAGCCACTTTTGTTACATTGTGATTTACATTTCCTCCACAACCAACGCATAAACGTTTCAGTGTAGACATCTCTTGAATTACCAACCTTACACAATTAAAATTTACCCTTTTGTTTATTGAGGTTTATTTCACTGTAAATGTCCATTTAAGAATATTCTGGAGAAAAAAAAAGAATATTCTGCAATGTGTTTTTATTTGAATTTTTCCACCCTCGTATTTCTTTAGGAGTTGATCCCCCTCATATTGTGTACAGCATGTCTACATCCTGAGCCTAAAGAGCGAGATCAGCTTCTCCACATACTTTTCAATTTGATCAAGAGGCCAGATGATGAGCAAAGGTGGGTATGATTACATATTTGAAAAAGAAATACAGTGTGACTTTCTGATTTTACTAATTAGGCATCAAGATTACCATTTTAATCTAAAATGCCTTCTTTCCTTCCAGTATCTATTTTAGCAGTGCCGGATCATTCCACCATCATGGATTCACTCCTTCATGGTTTCAAAACCTATGAAAATGCATTTCAAACTATAATGTCATCATCAGGTTCCCTTTCCTCCTCACCTTCTCTTTTTAAAGAGACCTGGAATTTACTGCAGCAAAGAAATAGATAATAGGGAAATCACTCTAAGAAATTTAGCTTATGCATAATAAATAAAACCTAAAACAAAAATAGCTTTCTAAAATATGTATAAATCCTACTAAGATCAGATTACTTATCACCTGCTATAATTACTGACAAGTCTCATTGTTTAAATCTTTGAAAAGGAATTCTGTACCTTCTCAAAATGTTACGTTTCGGCCAGGCGCCATGGCTCATGCCTGTAATCCCAGGACTTTGAGAGGCCGAGGCAGGCGGATTATCTGAGGTCAGGAATTCGTGACCAGCCTGGCCAACATGGTGAAACCCTCTCTCTTCTAAAAATACAAAAAAATTAGCCGGGCGTGGTGGTGGGCACCTGTAATCCCAGCTACTCAGGAGGCTGAGGCAGGAGAATCACTTGAACCCAAGAGGCAGAGGTTGCAAATGAGCCAAGAACATGCCATTGCACTCCAGCCTGGGAGACAAGAGTGAAACTCCATCTCAAAAAAAAAAAAAAAGTTAAGTTTCTCAAGGTTGCTACACAGATACAGGTACTGAAGGCCATTATCTAAATTATCTTGTATTTTTGAGGGACTAATTCAATTTCTTGTAAAAATGTAAATATTCTCTGAAAATTTCAAGATAGTTACTTTTGTCTGAAAAAAATCTGCCATTAATACACTTTTCTGCTTTCTAGTACAGAAGCATCTACTAGTAATTGATGATTAGATTATGCCCAAACCCTCTAGTGGAAGGGGGAGGGAGTGAATGTATTCTAGCCAAATCATACGTTGGCTAGAAAACAACTCTTCTCCTCTGCTCTCCAAGTGCAACAAGTTCCAGGTAGGAAGCATAGCAGCAAATTGTACATACCTGGTGACCCCCTCAGGCATTCTAATGTTCTCCAAATAGAAACCTAACTAACCTTCGGTAAAGCAGATTTTTTAGAAAAACCTAACTTCATCTGCCTACATATGTTCTCAGTGATATTTTTTATGAATCCTAAGACTTATAAAAGCTCAAAATGCAGATTTTGCGTGAAACCATATATCTTAAAACATTGAGGTGCAGTTTTTATACACGAAACTTTCTATCTTTTTAAGAATTCTGTTCGTATGGCTTATTGCCTAATAATGAGTTTTGATATTCATGTAATCTCAATAAATGTCTTTTTTTAGAAATATGTGTATATATATTCTATTCTGTTAGATTCTGAGCTACTTCTTAATGTTTACCTTTCAATGAGATTCTCCCAACTGAAAGCAAGTGGAGTTTATTTTTTTTCAATCTTGATTGTTGAGAGAGAGAACTTCTGGTTTAAGGTAGTGATAGGTTGACATTTCTTGATATTTCCTTCCCAAATTGGAATTTGCTATGAAGACATTTAAAAAGTATAAAAAACTAAGATGTAAACACTAAACATTTGTGAAAAACATGGTTAACAGTCAGCCGTTTGGAGGGCCTGAGAAAATTTTCTGTTACTCTAATATCATTTAATGAAGCGGGGTTAGGAAGACCCTTGTAATTTTCACTTTGAGAAAAGTATGTTGCAGTTGGCTAACAAGTAAGCAGAATGCACTAAGTCAGACAGCCATTATTTTTATCTAAGGCAGTCAGTTATTTCTGTCCTCATTCAGTCTGCTGTCAGTGTTTCTCTTTCTTCAACCATTCAGAGATTATTATTCCCAGTAAACAAGAAATAGAGGGAGATGGGCAAATGATATCTTTTATCCTTGAATATGTGGTTTTACCACAAACAAAGCCAGATAAAGACCAGAAATAGCCCTTGAAGTACACAGTAAGGGTTAGTTTTTTTATATACGATATTTGGCTGAATTAAACTCCAGCCTACTTCAAATCCTTTATAGCATAAATTATCATCATTGTCAAGAGAACTGGGCATTGAGAAAAGGAGAAAAGCACACCTGGATTCAGCAGAACGACATTAAATTATTATCTCTTTAGTATATCTGAGATGTCTCCAGGAGTGAAGCTATTAACTGTGGCTCATCCCTTTCTCTCAAAATGAACTGGAGCTGGATCAATTTCTTCTTATTAAAGATTAGTCTATAGAAACCAAAATCCACATGAGCCCCATAAAAATTACACTTTACAGTGAAAATAACAGTTACTCTAAATTCAGAATAAAGGCATGTCTTAGAAAATGATGTATTACAATAACCAGAGAAAAATTTTGAAACATCATTTAGTGGCCTAAAAAAGAGGCAAGAATTCCTGGCTATTATAAACAGGAGAAGGGAGCCAAAATAAATGTAGGCTTAGAGGAAAAAGGTTGTCTGGAATAAGGAGAGCTAGCAGAATGAAAAAAAATTAAAATATGCAGTGTTTTCAAATTTATGTTGAAGACAAAGTAATAGATTTGAGACTATTGAAAATTGAATCCATGTTTATTATAAGCGATATTTTTTCTTTTTTCTTTTTTTTTTTTTTTCTGAGACAGGGTCTCACTCTGTCTCCCAGGCTGGAGTGCAGAGGCACAATCATGGCTCACTGCAACCTCGACCTTCCCAGGCTCAGGTGATTCTCCCACCTCCCAAGTAGCCAAGTAGCTGGGACCACAGGCATGCATTAGCATGCCCGGCTAATGGTTGTATTTTTTGTAGAGACAGGGTTTCGCCTTGTTGCCCAGGCTGGTCTTGAACTCCTGGACTCAAGTGATCTGCCTGCCTGGACTTTGCAAGGTGCTGGGATTACAAGCATGAGCCACTGTGCCCAGCTGATAAATTTCAAATATCAATAAAGCATGGTATTCACTGGCCATTTGCAGGATTGAAGGATTGTTTGCCCAAACTTTCGTGGTTTCAATAATTTCCAGAAACTCTTCAACCATAGCTCATAATACATCCTGATGGACAAAATGTAAATGTATATGTTCCTGCAATATCAGGCCCTGACTTTTCTGTAAAATATTTTGGAAAGCTGCCATTACCTCTGTGCATGGTATGAATAGTGTTAATCAACAGATTGACAGCCTTTAAAGCATTTTGGCATTAATTACTGCTTCATTCAATGTAAGTTCACAAAAATGCATGTATAAAGCTCCTGTATATACATGTTTATAAAAATGCATGTATAAAGTTTCCTCCATGAACTTTGCTGCAACCCTTTAAACTTTTTCCTTATAAAGGCATTGTGATGAACTTAGCAACACATTTTATTCCAGTCATTTTGTTTTAAAATGAGCAAGTTTGTTAATAATCCTCAGAAAGTTGTCTCCAGTAAACTCCCTCAACAGTTAAATCCCAGTTTCTCTTTAATTATAAAAGTCTTTGAAGTTTGAAGTTATGTATAAATTAATAGAGGAAACATTACCTAAATTTTTATAATAAGCAGAGGGAACACTGGCCCCACCCACAATGTTCTGCAATATTTTCATTCTTACTATTCCAATTACTCATTTGTTTTAGTTATCTTTGGACTTCTAATTCACATACTGCTTTGCCTTTATATGCCATGCTTGGTTTCTCCTAAACATTCCCCTTTTTCCCACAGATGAACTAGATACATTATGACCTTTTAATGGTTATGCTTTATTAAAAAATGGTTATGCTTTATAAAAAAATAAAATATTTAATATATGAATTTGTGCATCACTGGGTTATCAGTAAACCATTGCTGTGTGGCTAAAGGGATATGGTGTGTTATTTTGGCTAGTCCTGAGTCTAATACCCACAAATAAAGATGCCTGAGTTGAGCATCTACTCAGAGTGATAAGGAGGGCCACAGATCAGGGTGACACATGAGAAGAAAGCTGAATGGGTTTTGATCAAGCAACGATGATAGCTATCTACCTCAAATCATAAAACATTTAAATATTAAGTGAAGCTGTACAAGTATGGACTTGAACAAAGCATCCTGGATGGGTGGATAGATGGATTAAGCACCAGTTGGATAAAATAAAGCAGTTGAATGTTTTTCTGTGTTATAATTTTTGTCTTAATGAAAAAATGATTTTTGCTTATACTTTGCAAAATAATAGAATTGTACTTAATGGTTTTGTAGCTTTATATAATTTCAGTACTTGCTTTTCTGACTGATATAATTTTGCCTCTTCTGAGAATGTTGGAAAATCATAAATAAGAATGAACTATGAAAGATAGCAAGCTTATATTTTAAAATACAAAGAACCCCTCAACTAGGAGAATACAAACACTTCTATAGACTTTGAAGTTGTATTACTGAAACTTCTTTTCTGCGATTATCAAAATACACCTGACCAGGTAGAGAAACTTGCTCATTTCAGTATCCAGCTAAGGTTAATTTATACCAGCAGCCCTAACATGCAAGTCAACTAGGAATAAGAGAAATTAAATCACTGTGTTAGTACCATTCATTGCAAACTAAAAATTTCCCAAAGACAACTTGGTGGTACTACAGGAAAATTAATATTTTATTTTTTCCTTTAAAAATACCATTTCCTATCTTGGTAATTTAGTTAATAATTAAATACAGTTATTATTACATTTTCATTTTTAGATTTTCAAGGCAAAAACCTGGTCTTAAAAGAGTCTATTTTCATAAACCTTGCATGTAAAGCTAACAGCTGCCACCTGGTGGCCAAAAGTACTTATTAGCCTTACTTACTTTAGGTCAAGGTGCATCAGGGATCAACACTCAAGTCCACGCTTTTTTTTTTCTGTAAGGTGAAAATGGTCTACTTTCACCTTACAGAAATATAAATTTATTAAAATAGACTAATATATTCATTATTAACTATATGTTATATAATATAAATAACAAATGAAAAAAGCAAAAACTTGAGCAAAATATATTTGATATAATCAGTTATTTTTCTTAATGAATCTCAGGCTGCTTTGATCATATCCCAAGAAAAGCTTAATTTTATGCTCAATAATGATGCTTTCAGCAATTCTTTTCTAGCAACCACAATTGGTACCATATGTCTGCCTGTATCATTTACTAATGAAACAATCCTTGTACTGTGATTTTCCACAAGTAGGAACAACATTTATTTTTACTATCAGAGTAGCCTGTTCCCAATGTTGTTAATAATCTGTGAGCTGTCTGATCTTTTCTGTTTTGGACTGTATTTCAAAGCTGTCATATTTTCTAAAATTTTCAATATTAACTCTTCTAAGAAGTTTATTTCAAAGGGCCTAACGTTTTTTCTTATTAAAGTTTGCAGTCTTTAGTATAGTGATGGTGACTTATGATTTACAGTCATTTCATGTGAAGCTCTATACAAGTGTGCACCTCTTGTAAGTGTTCAAAATGCTTTCTAAGAAAATTTAGCTATTGCAGTTATCAAACATGTATGGCTTCTCATTTTAATACACTAATGAGGGCAAAAACAATGATCAACTCTTAGGAAATGTTCATGAGGAGCAGGCAGCTGAAGTACTTGTTAGTATCTTTGTCCGTTTTCCTTTCATTCACTTTATTTGCCTTCCTAAAGTAGAAGGAAATAGGAAATAGGAATTCAAAAGAAAAGTTGAGAAATAGAAACAGAGGATAATGATATAAAGGGGATTCAGATAGATAAAAACTACAAGGATTGTGGTGAATTAGAAGCTGCTTGCAATGTACAGTGAAGACACATTGGCTCACCGTTTCCCCCAGTGTTTCCAAAGAGCTTTGTTATTCTCCTTAAATAACCTAAGCGAACAATTAGTAACTAATCTAACCAAACCAAATAGAAATTTAAAGTCATTTTACAATTCATTTAAATTGATATATATTGAGAAATAACAATGAGCAATGCCTAGACATAAAGTGCTGATTTTATAATGAATGTGAATTACATAAGCATTCTATTTTGGTTTTCCTTGAAGTTGGCTACTTTAAAACATCTATTAAAAATATACTTTTTTCCCATCAGGATTTACTGTTTTAAAGTGTTAGACAATCAAAGTGGAAGAACTTAAAATTCTGCATTTTAAAGTCATTTTAGATGGAACTTCATTCTGAAGAGTGCAAAATCTTACTTAGAATTTTATAGCTTTTTTAGTTACAAATCTATCAATTCAAATGAAGATAATGTATTAGTTATTGGTTAACTGTTGTTTTGTAACAAAGTACCCCAAAAGAAAGTGGTTTAAAACATCTTTTATCTTACAGTTTCTGTGGGTCAGGAATCTGGGTCCTCTGCTTCAGGGTCTCTTACAAGGCTGTAGTCAAAGGTCAGCTAGGGCTATAGTCATCTCAGTGTTTAGCTGGAGAAGGGTTTGCTTTTAATCTTAATCACACAGTTGGTCATTGTCAAGAATCAGTTCCTCAAGGATTGTTAGACTGAGGGCTTCATCTCCTCACTGACGGGTGGCCAGAATCCACCTTTAATTCCTTCCCATATGGGTCTCTCCAACATGGCAGCTTGGTTTATCTAAGCATGCCTGCTGAGAAGGCAGTAGAGTCCAACAAGATGGACATCACAGACTTTTGGAACCTAATCTCAAAATTGACCTCTTACCACTTTGGTCATATTCTATTCATTAGACACAAGTCACTAGGTCCAGTCTGCACTCAAAGAGATGAGATCATTGAGTGTCATGTCAGAAACTACCTACCACAGTTATCTTAGGTATAATATCAAAAAATCTGATTCTTAAAATACCACTTTATTAATATGATACTGTAGTTTTTAATTATAGAAACACTGGGAGAATAATCACTGGTTGTTTAGTGTCTAGAAAGTGAAGTTGTGTAGAAACTGAAGCATTGGGCATATATAATCTCAGAATGTATGTGTGGGAAGGTAATTTGGAAGGTTATGAGATTCAGCCTCATACCTATACAGAAATCCCTTCACAACATCTGTCACAGATGGTGTTGTCACTGCTGGAGTGGCTGATCTTAAAAAACTTAGGTTCTTGGTGGCAGCTTAGGCCATTGTTAGAAAGGTATAATTTTTCTTTTTTTCTTTTTTTTTTTTGAGACGGAGTCTCGCTCTATTGCCAGGCTGGGGTGCAGTGGCGTGATCTAGGCTCACTGCAACCTCTGCTTCCCAGGTTCAAGTGATTCCCCTGCCTCAGCCTCCCGAGTAGCTGGGACTACAGACGGGTGCCACCATGCCCGGCTAATTTTTTTTTTTTTTTTTTTTTTTTTTTAGTAGAGACAGGGTTTCACCATGTTGGCCAGGGCGGTCTCGATCTCCTGACCTCATGATCCGCCCACCTCAGTCTCCCAAAGTGCTGGAATTACAGGCCTGAGCTACTGCGCCAGGCCAAAAGTTCTAATTTTTCAAAACCAGACTGTGCAACATGGTGAAACGCCATCTCTACAAAAAATACAGAAACTATCTGTGCATGGTGGTGAACACTTATAGTCCCACCTGCTCGAGAGGCTGAGGTGGGAGGGCTGCTTGAGCCTGGGAGGTGGAGGTTGCAGTAAGCCAAGATCATGCCACTGCACTCCAGCCTGGGAGACAGCCAGACTCTATCTCAAAATAAATAAATAAATAAATAAAAAGTCTAATTTGATTGTATAAAAATCTTGTACTCTACATGAATTTATAGAGATGAGACTTTTTTAACCCTTAGTCCTAGTTGTGCTTTCTCATGCAAATACAAGCATTTTTTTGTATTATTTTTCAGGCAAATGATACTGACAGGTTGTGTGGCATTTGCGCGTCATGTTGGACCAACACGCGTAGAAGCTGAACTTTTACCACAGTGTTGGGAACAGGTAAATAACTGTATTGAGTTTTCACCTAGCTATTATAGCCTGATTTCTTAAAAAGATACATAGTTTCCTTTTTAAAGGCGTTTAAGAAATATGTGGGATATAAATTATGCTGATGTTTCTGTAGCTCAGCACAGTGATTTATTAGTACTTACAAATGCTCTGGGGTGCTTTCCTTTATTCATTCAGTCAACAAGTACTTACGAAACACTAATTTCAGTGCTAGGTACTGAGGTAGTCACTAGGGATACAGTGGTGAACAAAAGACAAAGACATCCTAATGGGAAAATAAGAGTAAACAAAGAAATGGTCTGCTCTTTTGTAGTAATTTATATTATGAAGAAAAATAAAGCAGGATAAGGGTGAGAGAGTGATGGGGAATGCTCTCCTAGGAAGGGTGGTCAGAGAAAGAATCTCTGAGGCAATGATGTTTAGGAAAGAATCTGAATGAAGTAAGATGCAACAAGAACAAAGACCCTGAGGTGGGAGTATACTTGATGCGTTCAAGAAACAGCAAGAAGGCATGTGTCTGTGTGTGTGTGTGTGTGTGTGTGTGTGTGTGTGTGTGTGTGTGTGTGTGTGTAAATAGAAATATATATTGTATACTTGTATATATTACAAATATATAAACTGTAAATCTTTGATGTGGGAGGTTTTTGTATTTATACTTGAACTCATTATTTTACTAACAATGATTTTGCTTTTATATTGAATTTAAAATTCCAGTCCTCTGTATAACTCAGAATCATTGACTTTCTAGACTTAATGTTTAGATCATTCAGCACCTCATTTTTCCACCTTAAAAAGATGTGTTTCCTGCTTATGGAGACAAATTACATGGCTTTATTTACAATAGCACAGTCACTTATTCTTAAGAAAAATGTTAGTCTCTGGAATATCACTGAAGTATTCGTCATTTATAATCCTATTCCCAAGTTCTTTGGGCATTCATTTTTTCCACCAAAATAAAGTAGAATCCCTAGATTGAATAGACAAAGTAAATATTACATGTAGTAATAACCACCTCTCACAATCCCTTATACCATCTATAAATTACAGTGCATACTAGTTTAGGGTGAGGTTCTAATCACTTGGAGTCAAAATAACTTGGCTACAATATATCCATATAACTTTCAGTTTACAATTCTATACAGTTAATTCTGCACATTTAATTTTTTATAGTTTTTCCATTTTCTTTTGTCTTTTTCCTTTCAAGTGTACAATTTAATGGTTTCAGTGTTGTGAAAGCTTCACTACAATCAATTTTTAAACATTTTTGCCATCCCAAAGACAAACCCTAACTGCTTGAATTTGGTTGTCTTCTTTCAAGATTATTTTGACTATTCTGGGTCCCTTGAATTTTCTTATGAATTTTAGGATCATTTTTCAATTTTTGCAAAGAAGCCAGCTGGGATTTTCATAAACAATGCATTGAATCTATAGATTTATCTAGAGAGTATTGCCATCCTAATTTTATATATTAAGTCTTTCATTCGATGAATTTAGAATGTCTTTCCATGCATTGGGTCTTTTAAAATTTCTTTCAACAGTGATTTGTAGTTTTCCGAGTAGTGTACGTTTTGCCCTTTTGTTTTATTTATTCCTAAGTATTTCATTCTTTTGGATGCTATTGTAAATAGAATTTTTTCTTAATTTTATTTTTAGTTTGTTCGTTGCTAATATATAGACATACAATTGATTTTTACATTTCAATTTTGAGACTTACTGAGCTAAAGAAAAGCAAATGAAAGTTTATGCACAGCCATACTTTGACATTCAAACCATTCTACTTTTGAGGTAGCTACATCTGGATTAAATTTAATTCAAAGATGTCAGTTATAAATATCTCTACTGCCACCTCTTCTGTAACCTGAGTAAACTTGGATATCGGGGATCTATCTAGCTGCCTACCTCCAGTTTGTTGCCCAGTAGATTATTATATAATTTTTTTTCTTAATTTTAGGCATCCAATACATTAATGAATTATGTCACCTTTTCATATGGGAATATGAGAACAAATATACTCCTTTTCCAGTCAAAGAAAGATTTATATTCTATGAAGAAGACATATGGGAACAAAACCCAGTATGTGTCATTTTTTTTGTTATTTTTGGTTGTGGTTCAGTGTAGTCATCACAATAGCAAAACCCCATCATTTTGCATTTGCAAACAGAGGAATGGATTGAAGTCTGCTTACTTTAAAAATAAAAGCATATTTCTAGTAAGGGCTCTGGTCAAATCATTGATTAACTTTCTTCCTCATCCCTTAGGTTGAAGAAAGAAGACTGGCACATATTATAGACAATATCTATAAGATCCAGAAGCTGAGTTTTCCAAATTTAAAAATATTCTACTATTGCTAGGAAAAGGTCCTGGTTTCTCCTGATACTCTAAGGAAGGCCTAGTCTTAGGCAAGCCCATAATCTCTAGATACCTTGCCAAATTTTCATCTTTGGTTTTCCCTTTTTTCTTTAACAGATGACCCCTGTAACCTCATATTTAGGTTCTCCCTCACTCCCTCATTCCTGATCCAGGTATAGTCAAACAGGGATTCCCAGAAGTGGAAAAGGAAGAAGCTTTATTGCATTCTTAACAGGATTTGTGGTGAAATGTAATTCTCTTTTGAAAGAAGGGGGAGAGTATGCTGTTTTTACTTGATTTATTTATTTTTTTTGCTCTAGATTAATCACAAATACCCAGAAAGACGACTGCTTGTGGCAGAATCCTGTGGAGCACTGGCACCTTACCTTCCTGTAAGATTGTCTTTTTTTTTCTTTAAACTATTTTTCTAATAATAGAAAAACCTTTTTTTGAGTGTCTTATAGATTTTAATCCAAATATCTCCTAGACATGCTGTCTTAATAAAGAAAAGAGACGATCCAAAAAAGAAGAGACTCACATTAGTACAGTATGGCATTGCAGACACATGATGAGTATAAATATATTAAACTATATCAGCAGTTCTCATAGTGTGGTCTGAGGACCCTGGGGGTTTCCTTGAGATCCTTCCAAAAAGGTCCATGAGGAGAAAACTGTTTTCATAATAATAAGACACTTTTTGTCTCTTTCACTGTGTTGAAATTTGTATTGTTGGAGCAAAAGCAGGGATGGGCAAAAATGCTGCTGCATTAGCACTAATCAGGGCAGTGGCACCCAAATGTACTATTATAATAATGATTGTATTCTTTACTGCCATGCTTTTGCAGAAAAAGCCAATTTCACCTAAAAAGGAGCTTGCTGAATCAGTAAAATTATTAATTTTACTAAATTTTGACCTGTGAAGCATGCATCTTTTTAATATTCTGTGAGACAAAATAGAAAGTACTCATATAAAAACCCTTTGCTGCATACTGAAAAATTATAGCCATTTGCAGAAAAAGCACTTAGACAGTTGTTTGAGTTATGAGCTCAACTAGCTGCTTTTTTTTTAATGGGACACCAATTTTACTTCACAGAAACACTTACAGACAAACTGATTTTTCAGGCTTGGGTATGTGGCAGACATTTTCATGAAATTGGATGGAGTGAGAATGTCACTTCAAGGAAACCAAGTAGACAGCATTCATTGCCAGTGGATTTATACTCCTACTAACAGTACCTTGGAGTTTTTATTTTCCCATACCTTCACCAGGAATTAGGCACGGTGAAATTTTTTTAATGTTTTTCTAATGGAAGAAAATGCCTTATTGTTGTGATAAATCATACAGATTGATGTGAATGGGTTTGAGCATCTTATTATTTATTGTTCCAAGACAGATGAGCATCCCTTGCTCTCAAAGGATAAATAGGCTGTTCTACTCTACTCCTAGAATACTAAGCAGTATTAATAATAGATACAATGTTTCCTCAGCAGATCTATACTTGCCTTCTGCGTACCCCATTGTCACTGATAGCAGCAAAATCTCTCTACATCGGCAGTTTCTCAGTGTGTTCATGACATAAATAGAGTAATGCCTCCTGACCAGTGCTCTGGTGGGGTCTCTGTGGCATACTAAAGCTAATCGCCACAGTTGACTCTTGCCTAAATCAGTATAAAGCAAATGCCCACTTGAAGCTTATTTTCCTCTGTCATATTGCCTTGTGCAGATACCAGCCAACAAGTCCTCTTAGATAGTTTAAGATGTTTTAAGGCAATTTTTAGCCTAAAAAGTAAATAAATGAGGCTGTACCAAAAGATGTTATATATTCACCAACCTAAATGTGTTTTAATATATGCTAAAATTGCATGTATTTTTGTTTCTAAAAAGTGAAAACCAGACTTTTAAAAAATGTCTCTCAAGCCTTGCTCTACATACCAAATCATGCTGTAAATTTATGCAAATAGCCATGTCCTCTGCCTTTATTTTTATTTTATCCTAGTTATTATATGTAAAAAGGACCTAAACAAGTTTATGTTTTAAGAATTTTATAAATTGATTAAATTGCAATATTAGTACAAGTAGGATAAGAGGAGCATGAATTTGTATATTGGTAGCTCTTTATCCTAACCTCAGCCATTAAGCTAAAACATTCTTTATCATAACTGGAAAATATTCTGTGTGAAACCAAGGCACAGCAGTGGGTGTACATTATATTAAATATTAGCATAAAAAAGAGCAATGCAATTTTTAAGTACTTTTAAAGTTCACTCTCGTATTTTATTATCCTGTTTAAATTTTTTTTCCCACTTCTTCAAAGAAATAGGAATGCTAGGATTTTATAATGTTTCCTCACCATATCCCAGACAAATTTTCTAATTGCCAGAGAGATTTTTGTAGTTCTTCCTGTTAAAACTCTTAGTGCTCTTCTCTCAGTGAAACAAATAGTGACACGAGAGTCATTGTCCATTTGTAGTAGTTTGTAGTAGACTTTGTTGATTTGTTAAAAGTACCTCCTAGTATGAACTGCAAGGATTTGAGAGATTTTTACATATTTAGTAAAGATATAAAAAACATGCTGAGAGATGATTAATAAATACCAAATTCAGAGTAGATGTTATTGCCTCTAGAGAGGAAGGGATTTGGGAGTGAGTGATATTTTTGCTATATCTGTAATGTTTTATGTCTTCAAAAAACAAAAGTCTGAAGCAAAATCTCTGTACATCAGCAGTTAGTCAGCATTTTTAATAAAAATGTTAATACCTGTTTAATCTGGATTTTGACCACACTGATGTTTGTCATATTATTGTCTATACTTCTGTGCTTAGGTGTAAATAAATAGTAAAAACATGTTTATTTTCAGAAAGAAATCCGTAGCTCCTTAGTTCTTTCAATGTTGCAACAAATGTTAATGGAAGATAAGGCAGATTTGGTAAGAGAAGCTGTTATCAAAAGCCTTGGTATCATTATGGGATACATTGATGATCCAGACAAATATCATCAGGTATGTTTTTCAGAATGAACTCATTTTACTCCATTATAAAATTCCAAGTATTATAATATTCCAAATCTCTGATTTAGATACTTTATAATGTATCATAAGGATGGCAGGTGTGTCAACTTTAGTCATTTGGGGATGGCTGCCTGGTTTCAATTTTGCAGCTCAGAGGAGAGAATGCTACAGTTCAGTTATAGTATCTGCCACAGCTTTCTGGCAGGAAATTGGCAAGAGGTATTCTATGTTTACCACTCCCTCTCTTTGGTTTGCTCATCAGTGGATACATGGCAAGGCTAGGATTATGAATGGCCTTCTTTCTTGCTTAAAAATATGTTCTTAATTTATTGAAATTTTTATTACTTTTTATTGTGTTTTATTTTAAGTTTATCCCTTTAAAAATGTACATTTGCCTTTTTCTCATTGACAGGGTTTTGAATTGTTGCTGTCAGCCTTGGGTGATCCCTCAGAAAGAGTAGTTAGTGCTACACATCAAGTATTTTTACCAGCTTACGCTGCGTGGACTACAGAACTTGGAAATTTGCAGTCTCATCTTATACTTACACTACTGAACAAGATAGAAAAACTTCTCAGGGTAAGTTCTTCCTTTGTTTATATAGTTTATAGAAACTTAAAAGATCTGTCCTAAGCCATCTTGAAAGAATGTTAGGGAACAGAGAGAGAAAGTGCCCTTAGCTTAACATACTAATACATTACCAGTTAAAGATGCTGTTGGACTGGAGCCAAGAAAGAGATTTGAGGAAGTTTTGCTTTGCTGAAGCTGGAGGAAGAGAAAGGGCATGATGTGCATTTGTAAGCTTAAATGCACCTTCATGGAAGTAACTCCTACATTATTCAGAAAGCCAGCTCTTTCTTGACCCGAGTACTTAAATATTTTACACAAAGCATCAACTCTAGTTCCAGAATGCAGAGAAAATGAGTCTCTAAAGCTTTCTTACATAGTGTCAAAATTGCTTTAACTGTGGTTATTCCACTCCGGTAGTTCATTTCTCATTTTTAAAATGAACTTTTAATTTTTCCCACATACAAGAATTAAAGAAATGTTGATGGAACAATAGAAACTTCTTGATCCAATTTTTGTACTAAAAGCTTCTTTTAGAGACTAGAAGAGAAATTATTATTTGCATAGTGCATATTATGTGCCAAATCTATAAAAAGAGATAGGAAGTAGGAGAGGGGAAGTATTATAGCATGAAATGCTGCTGGGTTAGCGTTTGAGCATTTCTATATGCCAACAGTGAATAAGCTAAAAAAAAATCAAGAAAGCAATCCTATTTACAATAGCTTTAAAAAAAAATGCCTAGGAATATATATAACCAAACAGATGAAGGATCTCTGCCATGAAAACTATAAAACACTGATGAAAGAAATTGAAGAGGAAATGTTAAAAAAAAAAGATATCCATATTTGGTTGTTCATAGAAGAATTAATATTGTTAAAAATGTGTATACTACCCAAAGTGATCTACAGATTCATTGCAATCCCTATCAAAATGTGGAGGACATTCTTTAAGATATAGAAAAAGCAATCTGAAAATCCATGTGGAACCACAAAAGACCCTGAATAACCAAAGCAAGCCTGAGCAAAAAGAACAAATCTGGAAAAAGTGCACTACCTGACTTCAAAATATACTTCAAAGCAGTAGTAACCAAACATCTTGGTATTGGCATAAAATAGACATATTGACCAGTGTAATAGAGTAGAGAATCCAGAAATAAATTCACACATTTACAGCCAGCTCATTTTTGACAAAGGCACCAAGAACATATATTGAGGAAAGAACATATATTGAGGAAAGGACAGTTTCTTCAGTAAGTCAACTGAAAATGGATTAAAGACTTAAATATAAGACATGAAACTACTAAAAGAAAACATTGTTTTAGGACATTGGTCTGAGCAAAATTTTTGAAGAAAGATCTCAAAAGCATAGGCAATAAAAGCAAAAATAGACTAATGGGATCATATTAAAGTAAAAAGCTTCCACGCAGCAAAGGAATCAGCAGAGTGAACAAACATCCTACAGAATGGGAGAAAATATTTGCAAACTCTCCATCCAACAAGGGATTAATAACCAAAATATGTAAGGACTCAAACAACTCAACAGCAAAAAAAAAAAAAAAAAATCCAATTAATTAAGGAATGGGCAAATGATCTGAATAAACACTTCTCAAAAGAAGACATACGGCCAAAAGGTATATGAAGAAGTGTTTAACATTACTAATCATCAGGTAAATGCAAATCTAAACCAAGATGAAGTATCCTGTCACCCCAGTTAAAATGACTATTATTAAAAAGACAAAAAAAAAAAAAAAACAAAACCGGTGCTGGTCAAGGTGTGGAGAAAGGGGAACCTTCGTACACTGTTGGTAGGAATGTAAATTAGTAGAGCCACTATGGAAAACAGTGTGGAGGTTCCTCACAAAACTAAAAACAGAAATACCTGTAATCTACCAATCCCACCACTGGGTATATATCTAAAAGAAAGGAAGTCAGTATATTGAAAAGATATATACTTTCAAGGACTTACATGTTGAGTTTCAAGCACTCACATATTTCTTACAGCACTATTCATAATAATCAGGATATAGAATCAACCTAAGTGTCCATTAGTAGATGAATAGATAAAGAAAATATGGTATATATAAACAATGAAATATTATTCAGCCATTAAAAAAAGAATGCTATCCTGTCATTTGCTGCAGCAGGTAGCCTAGAGGACATTATGTTAAGTGAAATAAACCAGGCACAGAAAGACAAATATTGAATGTTCTCACTCATATGTGGGAGCTAAAACAGTTGATCTCAAGGAAGTAAAGGGTGGAATGGACCAGAAACTGGAGTCTGGGGGAGTAATGAATAGAAAAATACAGTTAGATAGAATACATTCTAGTGTTTGATAGCACAGTAGGGTGACCATAGTTAACAATAATGTATTATATATTTGGAAAATAGCTAGAAGAGAAAATTTCGAATGTTCCTAACACGAAGAAATGATACATGTTCAAGGTGATGCATATCTCAATAGCTTGATTTGATCATTACACATTGTATGCCTGTATCAAAATATCACATGGTACCCCGTAATATGTACAATTATTTATGTATCAATTCTAACAAGAAAAAAGATAAAGTGATTCCTGTCCCTTACTTTAGTTTCTTTAGCCTGTCTTATAAAATTTCAAAAGATAAGACCTTCTCTAATGAAAAAGTAAAATTATAAAAACTATTCCCTACAAATGGAAATGACTGATGTTTACCCTATAGTTTTCCATGTAAAAGATTCTACCACTCTATAGTGCCTTACTGCTTGTTTGAGTCCAACATACAGGTCCTTAAATCTTTGATTTGCCACAGAAAGGAAGAACATCATACATAAATCCAATTAGCAATGTAACTTCAAAAGACTAAAATTAGCTTCCACCTCCTTATGTTTCAGGAAGGAGAACATGGGCTGGATGAACACAAACTCCACATGTATCTTTCTGCCTTGCAGTCCTTGATCCCATCTCTCTTTGCGTTAGTGCTACAGAATGCACCTTTCTCCAGCAAAGCCAGGCTTCATGGTGAAGTGCCACAGATAGAAGGTACTGAACTTAAATTCTGGAAGAAAAATGTAGAATATTAGCAGCCTAGCTTCCCAAAGAATTATTTTTTATTAAAAGTCTAAAAATCACTTTATATGATAGCATAATTATTAAAATGTATTATGTGTGTAGAATCTCATGGTCATAAGATTATACCTATGGTAGACAATATGGCTTCATCTTTTATGGATAAGCCCCATTGTTTTATTTTATAATATTTATACTTTCCTGTTGCTCTTAATCTATAGCCTTTTTATAGCCTTTCTGGGGAGGCTGAAATAAATATTTCCTTCCATTAATAGATCTGAGTCAACAAAAGATTCTTTTAATAGTTACTAGTGCCAGTATATGAAGCTTGTCATTTCTGCTTTCTTTATATTTTCTTCCCCAACTTTTTAATCTTATTTTTAATAGAGGAAGGTAAATATAATTACTTTTTTCTACTATGTCCTTGATAGAAAGAAATATAAAAGCATCTGTGGCAGAATTTGTGTTTTTCCAAAGAAGAAATGTGACTTACTTTCAGAAGTACGTAAAATTGACAGCAGAGGCCAGTATTTTCTTATCTTACTCTCCGAGTAGCTAGTAAATGACCTTTGAAACTTGGCAGACAATTGATAACCCTGTTGCACCTTAACGTCCAGGACAAATGGCTATAGACAAGCTATTGCTATGTATCAGGCACCTTTGCAGCCTTTTCAGAGTTGTGAAATTATCCATGTCTCTTACTGATGTCTAATGGACAAAGAATTATAACATTGAGAACATCAACAGACACTTAATCTTTCTGAATTTCATTTTTCATGTAAACTGTAGGCTACCTATAATATTTGGAGTATGATGCTGTGTGTCCAAAGATATATGAAGCCACATGATAAAAGTAGTGTATACTATTTGGATGTCAGTTTTATTTGGAAAATTGAGAATGAATGGTGTGGAGTTAATTTAACGTTTTTAAATGATACTATTGAGGAGAATGAAAATTCAGACTTTAGATAAGACTTCATAAAGCCCTCCCAGCTGGCCACTTCAGGTTCTACCCCTTTACCCTTACTCATTTAGGCATTTCATCTGCCTAGGGATTTTCCTGTCTTTCTAATTCCCTTTTTCTTTTTAGTTTTCTGTATTTGTTTACTATGGCTGCCTTTAACAAAGGACCACCAACTGAGTGGCTTAAACAACAGAAATTTATTATCTCACACTTCTGAATTTTAGAAGTCTGAGATCAAGGTGTTGGCAGGGTAGGCTCCTTAGGAAAACTGCGAGGTAAAGGCTGTTCTGGGCTCTCCCCTGGCTTCTGGTGGTTTCTGGCAATCTTTAGTGTTTCTTGGCTTTTAGATGCATCACCCCAAACTTTGCCTGTATCTTCATATGGCACACTTCCTGTGTGCTTGTTTCTGTGTCCAGATTTCCCCTTTTTATAAGGACATCAGTTGTGTTGGATAAGGGACTTCTTCAATATGATTTCATCTTGTCTAACTACATCTACAGCAACCCTATTTCCAAATAAGATCCCATTCTAAGATACTATAGGTTAGGACTTAAACAGAAAAATTTGGGTGGGGGGGCAGTTCAACCTATAATACTTGTTATCATTCTCTCATTTATTTAACAAATGATTCTTAAATGTCATCTATTGCCAAGCATATGCTGGAGATTAGATAGAACAGTATCATCCTGAACATATTCCTTCTAATACTTATGGGATTCCTTCTAACATTTATGTGACCTTTTCTTGTGATTGTCCTTTATTTTTCATTCTTGTTGACTTAGTTTAACTTTCTGACTTTTAACAGTAGCTATAAATGTTAATGTTACTATACCTTCATTTAGGTTATAATGTATTTGTTATAAATAAGGATTTATTATATCCTCACTTAGGGTATATCCATATGTCTATGTGTCCATTTATATATGCACACACATAAAATTTGGGTTATAATTTGTTATGAATGAAGATTTGTTTTCTCATAAAAATGGTAACCCACACAAATATTTTTAGTACCAATTTATTACACAACATGAACAAATATTTATGTCAGGCATTGTTTTAGACACTTAGGACACAATCATGAATAAAATAGATAAAAATTTCTGCTCATAGAGCTTACATTCTGCTGTGAGAATAAAATCTTTTGAGATTTGTTGGATTTGTTCTCGTATCACAAGAATTTCTTGATTTTCCTAAAAAATGACTTAATTAGTGTATTTCAATTTTACATTTAAAATTTACAATAAGAAAGTAATTAAATATAAGGAGAAAGGACCTTATTTTCCTTTCAACAGAATATCTAATTCCCAAAATGCCAATTTCCGTATGATTTATTTTGCTTCTTCTATGTGTAGTGACTAGGTTTCCTCGGCCTATGTCGCCTCTTCAAGATGTGTCCACTATTATCGGAAGTCGTGAGCAATTGGCAGTGCTACTACAACTTTATGACTACCAGCTAGAACAGGAGGGTACAACAGGCTGGGAGAGTTTACTGTGGGTTGTCAATCAATTGTAAGTTACCACCTCCATATTAATTTGAATGGATGATAACTCTTATATTTAGCCTTGGCCCTGAGGACAAAATATAACAAAACTTTTAAAATGTAACTCGGCATCATTTTTGGTAAACACCTTTAGGACACAGAGGATTCACACCATTGGATATGTAATTTATCTGAGAAGAAGATGCTGCTGTATTTTATCCAAATGATCTATCTGCCATCTCGTTTGTCCAATTGTGGTGATGGATTTTAAACTACATCTAGACTTCTCATTTTTGAAGCTAAAATGATGCCATGTAAAGCCAAGCTCTTGTGTGAAGCATCAGATCCATAGATTTGAGTCACATTAACTCTGTACTCAGAATTCTACCATTAAGATTTCATATATTTTCTGGCAAACAGTTAAAATTTATTTTTTTAAGTGTATACAGTATAATGTAATCTTACGACCTATTCAGAGGGTCCCAAACAATGCCTTTCCTTTCAAAGAACGAAATAGAAGAGGTTATTAGATTTGCATTGTTTCAGAAATTGGCAAGGAAACAGTAATTTATATGTATCCCCTGCCTATTTGTCTTTCCTTTCATATTCAGGTTGCCACAACTTATAGAAATAGTTGGCAAAATTAATGTTACTTCAACTGCCTGTGTCCATGAATTCTCCAGATTTTTCTGGCGCCTTTGCCGGACATTTGGCAAAATTTTTACAAACACTAAGGTAAAAACTTGTATTCCATGTTTTCTTATATGAAAAAGACATAGAAATGTAATGTGTTAACACTGTAACAGAATAAATAAAAGCATGAACCATTCTTTTGTCTAATACACTTCTTTAATATCCTAGAATACTATGATAGTAAAAAAAATTTCTAGTTGGTAATATTCTTATCTTTACTGATTTTCAGAAGGTGATTTAGCCTAAGCTTAGTTCATATCCAGACTTGGATATAAGCTTTACTCATTGTAGATATCCTCAAAGATTTTCAATATAGGAACTGTCAGCTAGGGAACTCAACCACAATCCTTTGAATGTGCTGCTGGTACTTACTGTCTATCACAGGTTCAGGAAGCAGCTGTTTGCTCAGCACACTTTGGTAAAAACCTCAAGCGATTGTGGAACCACAGCAACTTATATATAAAACTTGCTGCGAAGATACCACCTCTTAGAATAGCATGGACACTGGAGATAAATTCTACATGTTTCATTCATTACCAAAAGTATCATTTGTCACATTTGCCTATCCAGGTTATTTTGTATTTTCAAATATTAACATTAGAATGTCATTAGATCCTAATTTATTCATTAATCCTATTAATCCGTTTGTCTTCATAACATTTTCTTAAGCCAGTTCTTTAGAGAGCTAATAAAAAACATAAAAAGGTGTAGTTTCTATAATCAAATGTTAATAAACACATTTAAAAGGTAAGCATTTCAATTATTAAATTTAATTTAGTGTAGCTCTTTACTGTTAAATCTGTAGTTGAAACATTTAAAGTAAATAGTATGCTATAAGGAACTGGACAAAATTCAGAAGACTTGGGTTATGGTCCTATTATCTGTTGACTAATGTTCATGATCTTTACTATTTAAGTTAAATTATGTGGGCTTAGTCTTTTCATGTGTAAAATGAAGAATTTGCTTCAGTCTCTTTTAATTCTCTAAATGCGATTCAGTACATGAACCTTTTAACACTGGCCTTTCTCTCAGTTTAAGCTAAATATATAAATTAATGTGCCTCACCTACAGAGAGGAGGGCAAAAACCAGACCTTGATGTTATTGTAGGAAAAACAAAATTTAAATTATTTTGTATTTTTCACTAGCATTCAGTTGTTAAACAAATATAATTTGATTTTCCTGTTATCAATATTGGCAAAAATTGTTTGATATATCCAAAACAAGTAGCTATTTTTTTTTTTTTAGAAAAGCAAGTAGGAATCTACTTATGTATTTAACAATGAGTGGTTGTCTTCAGTGGCCTGAAATCTGTGATAACTTTAATAATAAAAAATTTACGCAAAACCTTTGTTCTAACTTCACATATTAAAGTTAAATTCTGTATTTCATATTTCAATTTGAAAAGTTGTAATAAAAGATGAACATAAATATCATATGATGAATATGTTACTAAACACCTGAAGTGACTGGAATTTCCTTTTCATTTTTTAAAAATACAGGCAAATGCTTTTTTCGATAATTCTAACCATGTAATATCTACCTAAATAATCCTTCTATAACCAAGTTCAGTTTTAGAAATCAGTAATTTCAACCACTTAAAATCATATTGGAAATTATTTTAATATAATAAAAGAAACCAGAGGCTATTCATTTGTCGACTTGAGTTGTTTTTTCAAAAATTTATCTTTAAAGTTTTTATTTTCATTAATTTGACTCTTTTATCCTAAGCCTCATGATTAAGAATTGTTACATTTCTGACCACTTGACTTAGTCATCTATAAAGCTAAATAAATAAATAAATAGTAGTAGCAACAGTAGTAAACATTTCATGTAATCAATTTGCCCATTGAACCTGAGACTTTTTGAATCTTCTCTTTGGGTTGCTTAGGTAAAACCTCAGTTCCAGGAGATTTTAAGGCTATCTGAAGAAAACATTGGTGAGTTTGTTCATTATTACTTTTAAAAACAATTGCATTTCTTTATGCAGGAAAAATACTATATTCTCCATATATGTAAATTGTATAAATGAACTAGCAACTACAATTGAAAAGGAAAATTTATATTATGGAGTTCTTGGTTTTATAACTGTGTCACATCTAATATCCTTCCCATTAGTGGCAGTGAGATTAATCCCTGTCAATCTGATTGTAAATATATACCTTCATTGTAACCAAATTGATATAAGGCTGAGCTTTACAACCTGGGTACTCAACCTTTAGAGGTTTGAAGTAGTATATTCAAGAGACTGACAATTATAAAATAAGCTGCATCTAATTCCTAATTAGTTCTGTAATACTTTTGAAAATTAAACATAGTAGAAAAGAACAGTGTATAAGCATATATGTTTTCAAAATGAAACATGAGAGAAACTACAGGCTTGAATGGGTAGCTCCAGCTACTTCATTGATAGTTTTCACTCATCTACTTTAACAAGTCTAGTTATGGTACCACTGGCCTAAGGACTTGTTTATGTATGGATCTTGTGTCCCTATGTATTTTTCTAGTTTCTAGGAATAAACTGTGGAACATGTGTAGCACCCCCACCCCCATTTTTAACTTGGTTGATTTTGAATATATATATCTATATATTCTAGGTATATATGTGTGTGTGTGTGTGTGTATATATACATATATGCATATATATGCACATATATATACATATATACACATATATATACAGATATATACACATATGTATATACACATATATATACATATATATATATATATATATATATATACCTTAGTGGTTTGAGTTGAATGGTCTAGAAAACACCATTTTTGGCAGTCCTCAGAAGTAGTCAGAGAATGAATAAATTAATTCTTTTAAGCCTGAAGACATTGAAGAGATTTGGGGTTGGGGCAGATGGAAAAATAACTCCCAACGTTTATTTTTAATGTCTTTTTAAAGGATTGATTTTGTAATGCCTAAATTGTTGGTAATATATGTTTATTATTAATTCTTGTGATAAATTAGTGAAGAAAAAAGGTAAATATTTTAAAAACTGACAGCTTTTGGAATTATTAGTTAGCCATGAATGTTTAGCTGTTGAAATAAATAGGAAGTGATTATCAACCCCTGTATATATAGTCCATATCTATAAATATACTTTAAGCTTATGTTCTGACATTAACATCAACATTCCCTCCCCAAAAAAGGTACTCTCACCAAGAGAATAAACAAACCTCAAATACTAATTAATATGAAAATGGAACTGTCTTTTTTGCAAAATTTCTTCAGGGCAGTTAGTTAAATAAATCTTTTCAACTCAATTTCTTTATGTAGTACCCTCAGAAAATAATTTAAAGCCATTAAAAAATAAGTATAGTAAAAAACTATTCTTGAGAATATAACAGCAAACTAAAGCACTTAAAACAGTGCCTCATGATCAGTAAATAAGAGCTGTTGGTGCTGTGAATGATAATTGTCCTCTCACAACTTTTCTTTTGAAATTGTCCACAGAGGCTGTATAAGAAAATCTCTTATAAAGCAGTTACAGGGCACACAACTGTGGTTGCATGCTTTCCCTTTTATCTTGGCTTTACTTAGCATGATTCCTTCCCCCTCCATGAAAATAATCAGGGCTCTGTCTGGCCGAAAACCCTATTGAGGATGCAGGAGGGGCTCAGGAAATCAGGCTAGTACTGAAAACTACCTCGTATCTCAAAATAGATCAAATAACATATATCTGTGTGCTTTTAGGTGAGTGCGTTTACATTTTACTAAACTGAAAATTGAAAGCATAAAAATTTTGGACAACCTGCCTATAGGGACACTTAGAAGACTTTCAAGAAGAAAGTTCTGATTTCCAATTATGGAAATCAAGAGTATACCATCTCATTTGGGTCATTTGCCATTTATCAGAAATGTTTATGCTAGTGGCTCTTCAAGAAACACTAAGTTGTATTTTACAACCACCAATAAACATGTGTTTTTCAAAGTAATGATAATATTTACTTGTAACCTAGTAAACAGTTGTAATTTTAAATATAATCGCATTATGATTTTTTTCTTTACACTTAAAATATACTTACGTTTTTTTTAATTATTTTAATAATTTTAGATTCCTCAGCAGGAAATGGGGTCCTCACTAAAGCTACAGTCCCCATTTATGCAACAGGAGTCCTTACGTGTTATATTCAGGTAAGGGAAAAATTCATACTCTCCAGTAAAAGGCTTTCCATTTAGAAAAATGCCTAGTATTGTGTCTTCTTAATGTAAGTGACATTGCTACCAATAAAGAAAAACAATTTACTTATTTTATTCAATAAATAATTCATAATGGATTGCATATTTGAATAATAAGGGCCTGAGTAAAACCTCAGTTGAACAAATAAATTTAGAGATTATGAGCTTTTTGTATTTTGTTAGAAGTGTTAGATTGTACTTACTTAGCAGAGTTTCTTTGTGTTCCATGATAAGTTTTTCATAAATAAGTGACAAGCAGAACACATGTTAGGTGAACTAAGCTACAACGCACTGTAGAACACTATACCTTATCATTTTTAGCTAAGTACTTTTTAATAATGCAGGTTGAGTATCCCTTATCTCAAATGCTTAGGATGAAAGTGTTTTCAGATTTCGGATTTTTTTTTTTTTTTTCAGATAAAGGAGTATTTGCATATACATAATGAGATATCTTGGGAATGGGACCCAAGTCTAAACACAAAATGTGTTTCATATACACATTATACACATAGCCTGAAGGTAATTTTATACAATATTTTAAATAATTTTGTGCATGAAACAGTTTGTGTACATTGAACCATCAGAAAGCAAAGGAGTTGCTGTCTCAGCCACCTATGTGGACAATCTGGTTAGTTGGCATCACGATCATCATTCCTGACTTAGCATTTATATGCTACCAATAAGCAATCATTTTCTTATGCTTTTTCACATGTAAGTACTTAACAATAAGAAAATATGACATATCATCAATACAGCGAAAAAATAATGTGCTCAGGGTAACAAAGCACGGTAGCATCACCAGAATACCTGTATCAGCTGTTAAACAACAGCCACAGCAAATGATGACAGGCTTTCACACACAGTATCAGTTTGGTACTCACAAAGTTTCAAATTTTAGAGCATTCTGGATTTTCAGATTAGGGATGCTTAACCTGTACTTTATTTTTCTTAATTGTTACTGCATAACAAACTACCCCAAAACATAATGGTCTATTATAACTGTTTCATTTGCTCATGATTCTGAAATCTGGGCCTCACTCAGCCTTCTCCTCTTCTGCTGTTCTTGCTGGCAGTCACTTCTGTTGCTGCAGTAAGTGGGTTAGCTGAAGGGGTCTCTACATAAGTCTCAGGACCTCTCTCTGTCTCCACATGGCTTCTGAAGCAGCAGAGCCAGACTTACCACGTGGTGGCTAACGCCTCCCAAGAATGAAAAGGCAGAATCTGCTAGGTTAAGGCTTAGGCCTGGAATTAGCACAACATGGTTTCTACTGTAGTCCCTTGCTAAATAAGTCACAGGGGCAGCTCAATTCAAGCAAAAGTAGGGAAGTAAGCCAGGGTGTGAACCAGGAGGTGTGGTTCATTGATGGCCACCGATGTAACAGGCTGCCACACTCTACTTAACATTGTTTTAAGTAAATAATATGTGATGTGTCTCAAAGCATAGTAGTAATTTTTAAGTATGAGGCAGTCCCACCAGTAAGGTTTCCGGAAATACTGACTCGGGATAAAGTACTTTTAGAAGTTAGAATGTAAGAATGAAGAAGGAATACCTTTTCCAATGGTTTCCTGAATTTTTACCCACTACTAACTTATTTATTTTGCTCTTTAAATTCAAAGTACAGCAATTCATATTTATTGTACTCTTCTTTCTTTTTTTTTATTTTTATTATTATACTTTAAGTTCTAGGGTACATGTGCACAACGTTCAAGTTTGTTACATCGGTATACATGTGCCATGTTGGTTTGCTGCACCCGTTAACTCGTCATTTACATTAGGTATTTCTCCTAATGCTGTTCCTCCCCCTACCCCCCACCCCACGACAGACCTCGGGGTGTGATGTTCCCCGCCTTGTGTCCAAGTGTTCTCATTGTTCAATTCCCACCTATGAGTGAGAACATGCGGTGTTTGGTTTTCTGTCCTTGTGATAGTTTGCTCAGCATGATGGTTTCCAGCTGCATCCATGGTGTATATGTGCCACATTTCCTTAATCCAGTCTATCATTGATGAACATTTGGGTTGGTTCCAAGTCTTTGCTATTGTGAATAATGCCGCAATAAACATACGTGTGCATGTGTCTTTATAGTAGTATGATTTATAATCCTTTGGGTATATACCCAGTAATGAGATGGCTGGGTCAAATGGTATTTCTAGTTCTAGATCCTTGAGGAATCGCCACACTGTCTTCCACAATGGTTGAACTAGTTTACAGTCCCACCAATGGTGTAAAAGCATTCCTATTTCTCCACATCCTCTCTAGCACCTGTTTTTCCTGACTTTTTTAATGATTGCCATTCTAACTGGTGTGAGATGGTATCTCATTGTGGTTTTGATTTGCATTTCTCTGATGACCAGTGATGGTGAGCATTTTTCATATGTCTATTGGCTGCATAAATGTCTTCTTTTGAGAAGTGTCTGTTTATACCCTTCACACACTTTTTGATGGGGTTGTTTGTTTTTTTCTTGTAAATTTGTTTGAGTTCTTTGTAGATTCTGGATAATAGCCCTTTGTCAGATGAGTAGATTGCAAAAATTTTCTCCCATTCTGTAGGTTGCCTGTTCACTCTGATGGTAGTTTCTTTTGCTGTGCAGAAGCTTTTTAGTTTAATTAGATCCCATTTGTCTATTTTGGCTTTTGTTGTCCCTGCTTTTGGTGTTTTAGACATGAAGTCCTTGCCCATGCCTATATCCTGAATGGTATTGCCTATGTTTTCTTCTAGGGTTTTTATGGTTTTAGGTCTAACGTTTAAGTGTTTAACATCTTGACTTAATTTTTGTATAAGGTGTAAGGAAGGGATCCAGTTTCCACTTTCTACACATGGCTAGCCAGTTTTCCCAGCACCATTTATTAAATAGGGAATCCTTTCCCCATTTCTTGTTTTTATCAGGTTTGTCAAAGATCAGATGGTTGTAGATGTGTGGTGTTATTTCTGAGGCTTCTGTTCTGTCCCATTGGTCTATGTATCTGTTTTGGTAGCAGTTATTATACTCTTCTTTCAAGATAAATTTGAATCATCCTATAGTATTAAAATACAGTTATACGGTATCACATATTACCTTGCAATAGAAGTTACAGCTCTGTTAAAGTGGCACAGTATCCTTTTAAATTTTTCTTTTCTACACTAGTTTCTAATACTACCCTGATATGGATACTTTTCTGTTTGTAAAAGATTTTAAGTCATGTATGTTAATAAATTGTCTCTATTGTTCATAAATTTGTGGAGATCAAAGATATTAAGTCCTAACAGTGCCAGACACAACAGTATGCCTACCATTCTCCTCTTTAACTTTGGAAAGTGTCCTGGTATAATGTGTGATGTCAGTATTTTATTCTCTCTCTTTTTCACCCTCTTGAAGTTTTGTTAATATTTTTATTTTGACCATAAATAACATTTTAAATCATAATAATTAAATGCCAAGAACAAGGTTTGGCTCGTAGTAGGCCCTCAGAATGGATCTGTTGAATAAATGAATAAGGGGCATTTCTTTTGAGTCATTATGAAGTCTAAATATGTTATTCATATCTGTAAAGAGATAAGAACTTTTCAGCTTATTACAAAATAAATAGTATATTGAGGTAGCAATCACAGATTGCCAGTTTTTCTTGTTTTAGAAAGTTATGTGCTTTTAGGAAGCACATACCAGCAGTTAATGTTTATCTCACTAAACAAAAATTTTTGTTAGGGTAAATTACATTAAACAAAAATTATCTTGAATCCAATATATAAGCAGTATTACTTGTTTTGAGATTCCAAAAATGATAAATAAGATTATAGTAAATTTTTAAAAATTGAAAGAATTCATACTTACATAGAAGTCTTATTTTATAGCTCTTATTTCACATTTAGGTTTTTCTCAGATTTCCAGCTTGTTTTCCAAAGTTATGTCTATTTTGTATTTGAAATAGTAGGCAACTCAAAATGGGTGAAATCACCATTCCAGCATTGTTCTGATGCTGATTTGTCAGTTAAACTGCGTGTCCTAAAACTGTTATATTCATCCTTTTTTCATGTTAACCATTACTTTTGTCAATCCTTATCTCTACTTCATTCTAAACTAACCTGATAATGTAGCAAAAAAAAAAAGGGGGGGTAGGTGGTAATCCAGTCTTCCTCATGGATCTATTAATACATTCAGAAGCTATTTACTGTTGACCTCCTGTGTCCCTAATGTCGACTTGACTTTATTATGTATTTATTTTCTGGCAGACTATCAGATTCCCTTCCCATATACATTTAGGTTAATTTAACATACAACGTTTTTTTTTTTACTCTCTTAATTTAGCAGGTTTTCTTTTTCTAACATATTTTCTGATTATGAAAGTAATAATAGTTAGGTGAAAAAAGTTTGAAAAATACAGATTATTTTTTAATCAAGGTGTGCATCTGTTTCTTAAAAGAACACAGTAGTCTGTATTTTACCAAGTGTGCAGTGTTCACCACTAGGATATTGCAAAGATAATTCCTTAGAAATCAATTTTCTACTATTTTTTCTACAAGGGGGTAACTATTCTAGTAGTTTGTATTATATAGAGCAAAAATTTATGGGAACTAAAATTTGTAAGGTAAATTTCAATAAAAGATTATACCTTTTAATGTTCTAAATCAGGACCAACCATCCAAACTTTTACAGTGATGGAAATAATTTACAGCTGAGTTGTCCAATCAGATAGGCACTTGCCACGTGTGTCTATTAAGCCTCTGCACTGTACCCAGTTTGACTAAGGAACTGAATCTTTCACTTTACATAATTTCTTATTTAAATTTAAATATAAGTAGCCACATGTGGCTAGTGGCTACTACTATATTAGACCACAGGTCTAAATTAAAGTATCAGGATAGTCTGTCTTCATACCATTCTGATGATAGATATGCTTAATAAATATCTTTTAACTAAAATAGCTTCCAAATTTGGATATTTTCCCCTTATTTGGTAACATTCTCTAATTATAGATAGGTAAATATGGTATTTAGTTCTACTTGATTGTTTGGAAATTCAGTATCAGTATTTTTCCTCTGTAGGAAGAAGACCGAAAACTGTTAGTTGGATTCTTAGAAGATGTAATGACGCTGCTTTCATTATCTCATGCTCCTCTTGATAGCCTGAAGGCTTCTTTCGTGGAATTAGGGTAAGAAATAACAGCTTATAGTTTGCTAAAAGGCATATAAAGTTTTTCAATTGGGTTTATAGAGTACATATTTTAAGTCTAAAAGAGTTGACATGCACACCAATTCTCTTGGTTTTGAAACTTAAGGGTTTTTTTGTGTATTTTAGTTTGTTTCTTGGTTTTGCTTATTTGTTCATTCTTAATATTTTGTAATCAATACATTGTAATTTAAAAAGTAGGGGAAAGGGTGCAGACATATGTTCTCTTTGAAGCAGTTGGAGAAATAAAATCAAGCACAGATTTTGAAGAAAATTTAGTTTCCCAGAACTGAAAAAGGAGCCCCAAGTGAAAGCCAGCTTCTTTGGCTCCTATTTTCACTCTGTTTGATTTGCTTAGTCCTGCTCATCATCACATCATCTGGCTGCTAAAATAATTTTATCTCAGTCTTTATTGAAAACACACTCATGCATTTGTTAATAATACCACCTTTCATTTGCATAGGCTTCACAGCCAACATACCCTTCCATGTAGATGGTTTGAGTTGATTTTATTTGATTCTACAACAACCATGTGACATACTTAGGACATGTACTGCTTCCCCAATTTTTATAGATGCAGAAACCAAGACCCACAGAAGTTGTAACTTACCCACTTGACTCTTAGTCCAGTGGTCTTTCCTTTTTCCTCATGGAGAAATTTGTTTCTTCATAATTTTAACTTGCGTGCTATTAAAAAGAGTGGAATTATCTGTCACAATTGTGAATTCTTAGAGAAGTTACAAGTGTGATTTCTGAATATGCTAAAAGATTGTGGTTGTATAAGGAAGGTGACATCTTTTTCAGAGAATCTTAGTTGTTTGTTTGTATGTTTTTTGAGATGGAGTCTTGCTCTATCACCAGGCTGGAGTGCAGTGGTGCAATCTCAGCTCACTGCAACCTCTGCCTCCTGTGTTCAAGCAATTCTCCTGCCTCAGCCTCCTGAGTAGCTGGGACTACAGGTGCGCACCACCATGCCCAGCTAATTTTCGTATTTTTAGTAGAGACAGGGTTTCACCATGTTAGCCAGGATGGTCTCGATCTCTTGACCTCGTGATCTGCCCACCTTATCCTCTCAAAGTGCTGGGATTACAGGCATGAGCCACTGCGCCTAGCCGAGAATCTTAGTTGTAACCTATCTAACCAAACAAAGTAATTCCATATGTTCTGCAAATATTGTTATCATTAATATTCCTTATAAATATCGTGTTTTTCAGTACACCAGTAAGGGACTGTGGCTCTCAATTTTAACACTGTTTCTTTTTTTTCTTCTAGTGCAAACCCAGCCTACCATGAGTTACTATTAACTGTTTTGTGGTATGGTGTTGTCCATACTTCAGCACTCGTGAGGTGTACTGCTGCTAGAATGTTTGAGGTATGTCAACACATGCCTCTGTTGGTTTCAATTATGATTTTTTTTTTTTGAGAAGAAGAAGGGAATTTTTTTAAATAAAAAAAGGCTTTGCATATCATGTTATGTTGATATATATTTTATGGCTTTGAACAGTGTCTAGTTGTGTACTGTGTGATGGGGCAGAAATTTAGCTTTAACATATTTAAAAATGTTTTCTTGCCTTACTGGTTCCTTGAATGTTATTCAATTATCACTTTTATTTCTCAAACTATCTTTTAAATCTTATTTTAATTTCTAACTTATATAAATCTTTCTGACTATACTTTTCGATTTACTGAGGTAAATACTAAAATAAACTGAAACAACGTAGGATATCTTTCAACTTGTAAAATGTAGTTGAATTTATCAGTAGCATTAGAAAATCAATTATTGCAATTATGGAAATGTTTATTTTATTGGTTACTCCTACTTCACTATTCCCTAACATTTCATATGTAGAATAACATCCCAATACATTAACCGCCCATAGAGTTGTAAAAGAGGAGACCAGATAATTTACCTAAATTGTATTAAATTGCTACCTACCCAAGTTAAGTATGAAATTGAAATAACTATCTTTTGTACCCATCATATAGCAGATTATGTCATAGCCCTAGTACGTGTGTAGACGGGGAGCAGTGAGGTTGAGGTTTAGAACTTTATTTGAGCACTAAAATTGGTTTACTGTTTCTTAGTGATTTCCAGTCTTGCAATAAATCTAGGCTGCCTTGGTTCAGTTTCCATCTCTGCTACCTAGTGACTTTGTAAATTACTTGGACAAGGTTGAGCCTCTCTGTACCTTAGTTTCCTCATGTACAAAAGAAAGTTGATAACAAAAAGTATCTGTCTCAAAGGATTTTTGTTAATATTAAACTAATTAATGCTTGTAAAGCCCTTAAAACAGTCTCTGGAACATAATAAGTGCTTATATGTTTACTGTCATTATCATTATTTTTTTCATCCATGCTATTACTTCACAAAATATGTGATAGTAATAGGGAACATATACTTATCCAAACTAAAATTGCCCCAATATTCATGTGTTTCTTAAAATACCTAAACATTTATTTCTATAAAAAGAATTGGGTAATTCAAATCTTGCCGAATATCAGAATTTCTCCACAATTTAAGATAAATTGCAATTGGAGATGGGGTACTGATATATTTAAAATATATGCTTTCTAAAATTTTCAAATATGTAAATTAGATTTGTGAATTCAAGAAAATTCCATTGTTATCAGGAAGTTGAAAATTCTCCATCCATGTTATTCCCTTAGTTATCATACAGAAGCAACTTTTAAAAAGCCGTAATCAGGTTTTTTGTGAAGATGAATGCCAAAGTCACTATTTGGTTTTATGTCTAGTACAAGTTCCTTCTGGATATAAATTGTTTTGATTATTCAGTATGCTGAAAAGGGGGCATTACCATGAAAGAAAAGTCAGTCATCAGTCTCTCCTCCCCCCAAAAAGAAAAAAGTATCTTTTTAAATGAAGAGCTATTTCTTTAATATACTCTCTTCCTGTGATTTTATTCTAAGCTCATAAAAGCTATTTCTTTTTCTTAAATCTTTCATCTCTAAAATGTGAGTGTGCACTGGTGAATCATACCATATAAATGAAAATAAGTAAATAAAATGCATCCTCCCTTTTTATTTGTTTTGAGGCTTTTTGCTTGTTTTGTTTGGTTTTCTGCCGTCTTATATGTGGCTTATGTCTGGTTTTGGTTTCTCTGTTTGCTGTCAGTGCTGGTCTGGAAACTATATCTATCTATGCTTAAGCAGTTTTCAGTGTCCTCTCAGGTTGTTGATGAACTTCTGGATCTTGTTTGAGATACTGTTTCAATGTTTTCCAAATTCATTAATGATACATTTCAATGCGCATGTCAGAAAAAGTTATCAGTAAGAGAAATTAAAGTTCCTCTTTTGTCAGTGGTTCTTATTTGAACAAAATTGTATTAAAAGAATAATGGGTCATAAGATTTATTTTGATACCAGTGCTTTATAATTTAGAATTATGCCTGCTTACCCTAAAAAAGTTAATTCAAAATAAAAACATAAAAAAACACATTCTCTTTTTAAAAGGTAAGACCAGAAAGAAAAGAAAATGAGAAATGAGAAGAAAATGAGAAATGCATATACCAGGAACCTAATAAGATATGGTCACTGAAATTCACTAATAAATTTAGGTTAATTTTTAGACAGCAGGGCAAAAAGAGGGAACCCAATCAATCATATTATTCCCATTGTTAAATAAGGGAATATAAATTACTTTTTGAAGTAGCAAATTAATAAAATTATTTTATAAGAGGAATTTATCATGTGTTATAATAAATTTCCCAAAAGATGCAGAAAAGAACTTCATATATATTTTCATCATAAGGAAACTGAGCATGTAACATTAGAACACAACTCAAAGAAGTCATGGATTTTAAGTCAGATGGGACAGAGTTCCTTTGCAGGCCGTACAACTTAGACTTGGACAAGTTACTTCCCTAAGCCTCAGTTTCTTCATCTGTTAAAATATTGATGATATTTGTACTTACTTCATCAAGTGAAAAGATCAAATGATATATTGTGTTAAAGTGTATAACAATTGATAGCTCTTAAATGTACTTTGTGATTTTCTAGCTTAGTAAAGAAATTGAACTTAAAAACCCTACACCAATGAAAAATTAATTTGTCCCCTACATTATCTTCTTTTTTAATGCTTTTGACAGACTCAAGGTAGCAGAAATTTCAAGATGCTGATTCAAATCTAAGCAATCTTACTTATAAAATGATACAGAGAAGAAAGTTTTATTTAACAATATTTGAACTTCCTTGTCCTATTTCTTTCTATCCAATATCTGTAATGTTTAAGATATTGAAAGTTCTTTGTCATTTTATTCCTGGTTAATTATCTTTTTTATAAAAATTATTTCAGAATATTGAAGTAGATTCTAAAATGAATCAATTGGTAAATGGTGAAAAATCATTGCAAAATTAAGAATCTTCACGTAAAGTGAGTTACTTTCTCTGATGTGTTATATAGGAGGAATACCTTCACATATGCACACAATGGTAGATTTTTGTTACTAAAAATTCTGTGACATCTTTGATCTTCTGTGAGGACTAAGTACTAGTTACTAGGTAAACAGATTGGTGAGCATTTAGGATTAATATGTGCTTACATTCTGAAATTGAGAAAGGGATTGCCCTTCTCGGTTGAACTCATAAAATTCAGTAATATTTATCAAACAAAATGTATACGGCTCAGTATTGTTCTCTTGTATTGCAATTTAGCATTGGTTGCTAAATGAATTGTTTTGTGATTAGATTATAGAGATCTAGTTCTACTCTTTTTTATTTTAAATTTTATTTGAATTTATAAGAAATCTAAAACAAAGACCTATTTGGATATTAACTAAAGTTTTTTAAATTAGATCATTTCTTCCAAACATATTACAAATCATACATTCTTGCAGTAATCAAAATAATTAAACTCTCATTTCTTGAATGCCTGTTTGTCAGGCACAGTATTTAGGTATGTTATTTGCAAATTCATAGCACAACAGCCCTTTGAGGTAGATAATAATATCACCATTTTCAGATGAGAAAACTTGCGCTTCAAGAGATTATGGAAAATACTATATATCTAAGACCACACGGCTTATATGTGGAGAACTGGCGTCTGAACCCAGATCTGATTCCCAAGTGTAATACTTTCCAATAGGCAGCCTTATATCTCTGTACCTCAAAAGAGAAAGCTATATTATTTAAAAGGTTAGGAATTTTCCTATATGGTTTTAAAATACACTTGCTATAGCACAATAATAAGTGGTTTAGTAGTGGTTGCTACTCTTGTGAGTTTAGTTTAAAAACAGCCCAGTTTGTACCCTGTTGGTCATAATAAAAGCATACCACCCTTACTTTGAGAATTTTAACCATAGAGCACAATATGTGTCAAAGAAGCTAAAAAAGTATTCTTTTCAGTTGCATTTTGATGGACATTGAAATTGCTTAGACTCTTTGACCAAAAGTACAAACTGCTGTTGACAAAATCTGTTTTCGTGGACGCTAGGCTACTTAAGCTTTATTTTCCTCCTAAGCATTCTCTGCCTTTGTAAAGCACTTTAGAAGCAGTATTTGCTTAGCTTCTAATTTTGGTTTTGCTTTTGTGTTTTCTCTCTTTCTCTTGGTTGTTCCTTCCTTCTTCCCGTGGCACACTGTGTTTGCTCTTTCCGTGCATCACCTGTGAATACCCCCTGTGCTGACCAATCAGCTGTTGGTGAAGGGGGTGAATGAAACTCTGGTAGCTCAGAGGGTTGTTCCTGCTCTCATTACTCTCTCCAGTGACCCTGAAATGTAAGTGTCATCCCTGCCTTTTATATTCAGCATCCCTTTCAAAATGTGCCTGTCAAGAAATAACCATCAGCTCTTAAATGTATTGAAGAATCTCTTTAAATTAATAATATTGGATTATGCTGATTTGATTTTAAACTTTATCATATTATTCTTTATATATCATGGTTCTTTTTAAATAAACCCTCACCATAAGTGTAATTTGGAGGCCATGTATTGAAAAAATATATTAGTAATATTAGTACTCAATAAATACTTCCAGAACCTAAAATATGCTGATGGACTGTTTCTTTCAAGCCAAGAAGGGATGCTCTCCTAATCTCACTAACAGGTTGTTACCAGTAAGTGTAGTAGCATGAACCAATGGCCTAACATTTTAATGTCTCGTGTGGATGACTAAACCAAGAAAGGCCAATGAGTCTGCCTGCCCATCCTCAGTCACAGCTAACCCAGTTCTTATTCCAGTTTACCAAACCATTTTTTATTGCATGTTGACTGGTTTACAGCTGACTCTTCGAGGCATGAGTGAAGCGTTAGTTGACAAGCGGGTTGCTCCGGCCCTTGTTACCTTGTCCAGTGATCCTGAATTGTGAGTTTCACAGACTGCGACCTTAAGTTATCCTGTCTGTCTTTTTGAGCATTCTTCTTGGTCTGCTTTTTTAAAATTTATTTAATTTGTCATTGCTAGAGACTAATACAGTATATTTACCTTGTACTTACTTTAATATACATTTTAATAATACTCGTTGTTCATCTCAAAGCTTCAGTTTCTTTCTGTTTTAATTCTAACAGCTCTGTCAGGATTGCCACAATTCCAGCCTTTGGCACTATTATGGAAACAGTAATTCAAAGAGAGGTAGGAATAATTGAAATTTATTTATGTCTGTGTAATACTGATGTGATCATGATACATGTATCTGGTGGTAGGCTGCAGGGAGCATCTTACCTTTTATTTTGTGCCCTATTTAGTTATAGGCCAGAGGAGGATCTCACGGTGTGAAAACATGGTAGCCTAACCAAGGTATATTTCCATATCCTAAGGAAATCTCTAGTCTTTCCTCTCAGTCAGAACATTAAGTATAGGCCAAGCTTTCAGGGATGTCCGAGGGAGAGAATATAGTCATGGATTTTTAGTTTCTCTTTCTGATTGGGCCAGTAAAGCCCCTTCCTCTTCCCTCGTTTCTACTTATCACTAGAGACAGAAACTAAAAACCCCGGCTTCAGGCTGCTAAAAGCCTTAAAACAAAATAGAACAACAACAAAATAAGGTGTATTGGACAAGCTTGCTAGATGTTCTATTGTAAGCTGAGCTTGATATTGCAGTTTTGAATAATCCTTCAAATCAGGTCTAGTTCCAAAGCCTTCTATTATCCAGTAGGCTTCTGGCCAATCTACATAAATTCTTGATTGCCAGTTTTGCACAGATTTGAGGACTGTTTTCCCAGATAACATTAGGAACACAAATGTATCTCAGTTATAAATGAAGGCAAGAGGGCACTTGTATTCTGATAACTGTGTCATTGATATGAAGCTGTAAAAGTCAGTTAGTAGACTGGTATCCTCTTGTTGCAGAGTAGATCTCTGGGCAGACCCTCTGTCATGCCTGTTTCAGGAGACCACCAAGGTCTTCCTTCTTAAAGGCGTATTTTGATTCTGAAACTGATTTCAAGTTTTTTAGATTCTATTTGCAACACTAACTATAAGACACTTCTCAAAATTGGTATCAGATTTTTATTTCTTTGTTATATTGGATATGTCTTATACAAATGAAAAAACCCTGTAGATTAGAACATAAATTATTTGTGGACATATTACCCAAAAGAAAAAAGTTTTAATAAAACTCTTTTGTCATATAGATTTTTTATAACAAAAACTAAAGTTTTGTTAGCTACAGAATGTTTTCCATTTTTTCACTTATATATTTCACTGGTGAAGCCACAGAGGAAAAGCACATCATTCTGCAAAGCTTGCAGTCTTGGCAGAATTTCAACATGTTCTCAAATCCTAAAATAAAAATGTCTTTTAGGGAAATGTGAGTAAGATGTAAGTCATTAATGACTCATTGCTTTCAGAAGGTGAATAATTGGGTAACTTACAGTGTGATTTGTTTTAAGAATTATAATTTAGATACAAAATAATCATAAACTTACCTATTTTTCCCTAAATATGGTGGGATTTTTTTTCTTTTGTTGTTATAATTTGTTCAGGAATATTTGTATTTTTTAATTAAGAATTTATAAGGATAAGCAAAAGTAGGAAACCTTCTCTGAGCCAAAAGATTAAATAACTATTTATTTAATTCCAAATTTCTACTGTCATTGGACTATAGGTTGCTTTAATCCACTGCTGTAAGTCATGTTTAATGTGTGTCTTTAACAACACTACTCAGTGTTCAATATTCTATGAAATGACTGTACAATATCCAATTTTAAGTTGCTGGAAAGAGTGAAAATGCAGTTGGCTTCTTTCCTGGAAGATCCTCAGTATCAAGACCAACATTCTTTGCATACAGAGATCATAAAAACATTTGGTAGAGTTGGCCCTAACGCAGAACCCAGGTTCCGAGATGAGTGTAAGTTGCATTTTTCTACCTTTTTCCTGAATTGTAATATAAGATCAAAGCTAGACACTCCTCTGAGGCCTTGTCATGTATTAAAATTTTGGTGCATTTGTCATGTATTAAAGCCTTGTGTACTGAAAGCCTCGTGTACTTTTGTGTACTGAAAGCTGAACATGAAACAAGTTAGTTATTGTGAGTTAATCAGTATTGATATTAGTGGATGGTTTTGTTTTATTTTGTTTTGAGACAGTCTCGCCCTGTCACCCAGGCTGGAGTGCAATGGCATGATCTCAGCTCACTGCAACCTCTGCCTCCTGGGTACAAGTGATTCTCCTGCCTCAGCCTCCCGAGTAGTTGGGATTAGAGGTGCCCACCACCACACCCGGCTAATTTTTGTATTTTTAGTAGAGACGGGGTTTTGCCATGTTGGTCAGGCTGGTCTCGAACTCCTGACCTCAGGTGATCTGCCTGCCTCAGCCTCCCAAAGTGTTGGGATTACAGGCGTGAGCCACCGCGCCTGCCCTAGTGGATGGTCTTATACTATATACTGATTGCTGTAAGACATATGAAGAGTAACACAAACTTAATTTCAAGTTATTTTAGAAATATTTCTTAATAACTAATTGCTAAATACTATGCTGCCTTAGAGTTTATATTTTATTTTTAAGGAAATTTTTGTGTGTTTCTAGACATGTTCTTATGAAAAATAGACATTTCTTCCACCTAGCATGCCATTCAGCATGATACATAACTTTGTTTTAATTCATAGCTTGTTGATCTGCCTTTTTTCTCTAGATTTTACAGAGTCTCTTTTACTGTGGGCGTCAACATTTATGGCCACAATTTCTTTGGATAGCATCAAAGCATGAAGAAATTATGACTCCAAAAGCATATCAGTTATCATAGCTCTTTTATTTTTAGGAATTTGACGTGCTCTAGAGAGGGCCACAAGTTGGGTCACTTAAATCAGCTTAGTTTCTAGTACATTATTTTATTCTCCAGCAGACTGTTAACATATCCAGGCTGGCATATGACTCTAAGATAAGAGTCATCAACAAAAAATACTAAGTCAGGATTTGGACTGCAGTGTCCAAAAAAATCGGTTGAAGGCATGCACGCTGATGAAGCTATAGAAACACAGTCATGACATTTTTTTTCACTGGGTAAGTGTCTTTATAATTAGCCAACTAACAGAAGAAAGTTGATATTTTAGTTAGCACTAGGGATAGTTCCACATGTTGCAGTGTCAAATTTACAGGTGATTCCCTTAGGTAGGAACTCTGAAGGTGCTTTGACTTTTCGAGGCTGTAGTTGCTCTGAGGCAAGGAGACTAACTCTTGGCTGCTGGATTAAAGGATAGGCTCAACAGGCAATGGGTCTTTGGTGTGTGCCATGTTGTCAAATTAAATGGGTATTTGGTATGTTGTCATGTTAAACGGGTCTTTGGTGTGTGCAATGTTTTTGCATTAAATGGGTCCTTGCTGTGTGCCGTGTCGTATAGTTAAAACTTTTCTAGAGCATGATCTGACCTTTCTGTGTACATTCAAAAGAAAGACTCATGATAATCTGGGAAGAATCCATCTGGATTCTTATAGGATCTGCTCCAATTATTTTGTTGATTCTTCGGAATCTTTTTCAGTAATTCTGGGACTATAGTTATTTTTCAAATTAAACATAGTGTCAATATCTTAATTTCTCTGTCTAGAATTTTCAAGAATATCTAAAAATAACCCTTCCATTTTATTTGACAGTTTTTATTGTAGAGTAGATACCTACCTATCAAATTTGTAGGAGTTGTACAAGAGGAAAAAATGAATTTTCTTCTCATAATGGCCCCCGAATAACAATTAAAGGTTGTTTTGGGAACAGATTGAGGTGAGAAATTCCCACTGCTTGAATAGTTCTAGTAAACCATTATCCTTGAAGCCTCCTGCAACTTACTGTGTACCCACAAGTATGTCTTATACAGTCTTCTTTCACATTTTGGTACAACCAGATTTATCTTAAAGATAAAAATTAGCCTTTTTCCCCCTTTGTACTTACTTCCCAGTCAAGTGGCTTCTCTTTTGCTTTAGAACTTACCCTGAGGAATTTAGTACTCCATATTAATAAGATAAATATTGAAGTAGAACCTGTATGAAGAATGCCATAGTGTTATTCCTAAGTATTTATAGACAATTGGCTTTGGGAGTTTGGAGGATGGACAGAGAATCTCTGGGTGGTAATGTCTCTTTTGGAGTGGCATTTTGGGTATTTAGGTATTTGCCCCTCTGTTTCTTGGCTAATAGGGGACATTAGTTCTTTCAGTGGCCCTTATTCTTTCCCAATTATTAGTTATCACAGGACCTTTGGTCTTGTTTTTATTTTTAGGAACCAGTTGTTTTATCTGGAACACCATAGGGTTGTTTTTTGTTTTCAGCTATTTTACTTAGTAAGGCTCTCTGAAAATATTCAGTCGTATACTGGAGATTTTCTAAAGTGGCAGTTTTCCATTTCTGATTTTTTTCCCCTAAGTTCCTTGTTTGAGGTCTGGGCCCATTTATTCAAACAAACAAACAAACAAACAAAAACAGGACAAGATTCCCTTTATGACTATTGGATCTACCCCAGAATATTTTTTGAACGTTTTCTGAAATACAGTTTTTTTGTTTGTTTGTTTGTTGTTTTTGAGGCAGAGTCTCGCTCTGTCACCCAGGCTGGAGCGCAGTGGCGCCATCTCGGCTCACTGCAACCTGCGCCTCCCTGGTTCAAGTGATTCTCCTGCCTCAGCTTCCCGAGTAGCTGGGATTACAGGCACGCGCCACCACATCTGGCTAATTTTTTGCAAAATACGGTTTTATAAAATCTCCTATTATCCTTTTTTCATTTACAATTTTAAATCTTTGTTCAATCTGCCCTAAAGAAAAAGGCTTCTGCAGTGACCTTATGTTATGTATTTCCTCTTTTTCTTTCCCACTGAAGGTCAGTTTTAGAATTAGCCTGTCTAAGTCAGGCATGGTGCCACGTGTCTATAGTCCCAGCTACTCAGGAAGCTGAGGTGAGAGGATCACTTGAGGCCAGGAGTTCAACACCAGCCTGAGCAACATATAGCAAGACCAAGTCCCTACAGAAGATTTTTAAAAATTAGCTAGGCATGGTGGCACATATCTGTAGTCCATCAGCTCGGGAGGCCAAGGCAGGAAGATAACTTGAGTCCAAGTGTTCGAGGCTGTGGTGCACTATGATTGCACTTGTGAATAGTCATTGCATTCCAGCCCAAGCAACAAAGCAAGACCCCATCTCTTAATAAAAAAGAAAGAATGATATCCATCTGGGTTATTATTAAATCATCTCCTGGTCCTTCATCTCCTACTGCTTTTAACCATCTGTCTACATCTGAGGGGTTAACAGTTAAATGAATTAATTAATACATATGTGGTATCCCAGGACAATATGTGTGTAGTGAAATCTGAATTCTGTAGTAAAGCTCTGTCTGTCTTCCTGAAAATTAGGAAGATCCTTAATTAGAGCCTTTAACTTCCTTGAGACTACAGTTTAAATGAACTTCTATAGATTTGTCTTCTAGTCAAGCAATTTTAAGGGGATATTATGCAGGGTGATTGTTGCGTTTCTGAGAAAAATCTTGTAAAAAGGTCAGAGACTCTGGAGAAGATGGAATAAAGGAACCATATATGAATAGATAAAGCGCAAGAATGATAAGTTTCTGAAGGTTTTGGCAGAAATGAGCTAGTGAGTCTTAGAGAGAGACTTAGAGTCACTATTTTGTTGAGGCCTCAGCATGCCAATTAATGAAGCTTTCAATTGAACGTTTGGAGTTTTTGTTTCCTAATTTGTTCTAGAGCTCCTCATAAATACACTGTTATTAATTTTGACAAGTCAAAAGGTCCCCTAAAAATGATCATTGTTATTTTGAGTTTTTGTGGGGTTTTACTAAGCTAAGCATGAAAGTTGTGATTATTGCCCCAGCTTATTTAGGATGCAGGAGTTTTTCCAGCAGAAGATTATGACTTTTATATACGCAAACTCAGTGCAAACAAGAAAGAGGTCACTAAGTTGGTCAGCAGTTGATGCTTATGAGTGGTGTTTTGTGATCCTCAACCAAGCAGAGACTAGATTGGTCTTGTGATTAACAATTTAACAATCACTGACCCTGAAGCCATTTCTTCAAAGAGCCCTGGTTTTAGTGGGAAATGGTATCCAGAAAACACAATCTTAGGCTCTAGAGGTGCTCATTGCTACTGAATTGGTTTTTGTTTCTTGGACCATTGCTTTTATTTAGCAGTAGGTTGAAATTTTATGTTACTCTTTGAGGGTATTAAACTCATTGAATAACTTGAAAACTCAGCCGCCAGTGCTGTTTGACACTGGTCTTTGCTAAGAATTTGAGAAACTAAAGCTAATAATAGTATTCTGAAGGAGTGAAATAATAGGTTGTTGAAAAAGAATATACTCTATTTTGATGTAATAGCAATGGTAATATTTTATTTTTATGAAGAAACTTACCTGCAAGTGTAAATAATACAAGAAGTAGGTTGTTTATAATTATTTGGGCTTCATTTTTCAAACTGGGAAACTGAATTATAGTGAGGCCAAATAATCTATATACATCCTCATAATTAGGTAATAGTGACAGTACTACAATTTGTTTCTCCCAAATGCCAGATCACTTTTTATTTTGAAAAACTACTTTCTTCCCTAGTTAAGAAAAAGCAAGTATCAGATATGGGTAATCTTTTGAAGTCATTCAGAATTAAAATGAAATTTCATAAATTAAAGTGATAAATTATTGTTAAAGTGTGTCAGGGTTTTGTATGCATGTTTTGGATAAAAATTTAACCCTTTCTTTTTTCTGTTTTCAGTTGTTATACCACATTTGCATAAGTTAGCCTTGGTGAACAACTTACAGATTGTGGATTCTAAAAGACTGGACATTGCTACGCATCTTTTTGAAGCCTACAGTGCACTTTCCTGTTGTTGTATCCTTGCTTTATTAAGGTGTATCTACATTTATGTAACCAATCTTAGAGTGGAACTTGGTTGTTAAAGATTGAAAAGTAGAACTTCTTTTCTTCAACTTACATAAGAATTGTAGAAAATTGAAGATTTTATTTATCTCACTCCACTTCTTCTTCTAGCCGTCTCATAATTTTAAAAGATAATTTTAAGTCCTCTGTGCTTTTATGTTCTATAGTTTTGAGAATTTTGATGAAGTTCTTAACCTGAAGTTTATATTTATATTAGTTAGCTACATAACTGAGCAAGAAATAAAGGACAGAAAGAATTACAGCTGAGACTTCTGTTAATCAAAAGGAAGCCTTGTATATATGGCTTGGCATTTAGGTTTTTCAGTGAATGTTTAACTCTCAGTATCCAGTGGAATATTATGAATATCTCTTAGAGAGATATCACACATTGGACAAGTACAGGGCCAACAAAGCTAATGATCTCCAGTGATTGTAGAACTGGGAGAAAACTTAGAGATCATGTAGGTCCACCTCAGTGACTGTAAATGATTAAACTAAAGCTTAAAGACATGAATGGCTTCTGTTTTTTATAGTTAAAAGCAAAACTGTGACTGGAACAAAGAACTTTAGCCATTCTGTTAAATGTTCTCTTTACTATCCTATGCCTATAAGATAAAACTAAGAAGGAAGTAAAGATAACGATGGGCAAAGTGAACTCCCAACTTTTAGGCTCTTTTATTTAAAAGGCAGAAGGGTTGAAGAAAGGGGAAATGAGAGATTGAAAAAAGAGTGAAAGGCTAAATACTAAAGTACATGCTAAACAAAAAACAGAGAACAAAGGAAGAGTTTCAGGATGATTATATGTGGTTCACATTGTTATATACCAGTTTGATGTAATAAGCAACATGAACAGGTAATTTTCAATGAGATAAATATGCCATAAAATATTACTAACAGTCATTGACACTGGATTCTGGACGAGAATGTACCAATAAGAAGTTATTTTTGTTCAGGATAAATCAAATAGAGAAAGTAGAAAAGTAGAGCTATCTGTGAAGTAGCTATGTGTCTTTGGAAATACTAAAACTGAAAGTTGGATGCATGGTTCAGAGCAGTTTATGTTGGAAATCTATTAAAAATGGCCTAATCTTGAGGAGGATATGAGCCATGTTTTTTAAAATATAGATGGCACCATATTTTAATAATTTAATAATTTTGTAACCTCAACTATTCATGTCTTCTATAAGTTTAGTTCCACTAAAAGCAGAACTTATCATTCTTGATTTCTTGTTGGCATTTTCAACTTAGGGAAGATAGAGGAAGCAAAAAGAGGAACTGATATTCTGAATTAGCAAGTAAGAATTCTTTAGTACTGGAGAAGTGATAGGACCCTTGCAAGAAAGCAACAGTGGCGCATCGCAGAGTTTGTATCTCAGAGAAAGAAAACATTGGTGTGTTTAATTGGACTTTGTGAAAGTAATATTTAAAACTTACACAAAACATTATGTATAATCTTATATAGCAGAGAGTTTCTAAAGGAATATGCCTCAAGGAAAATGGGAAAGTTAAAAGATCCAAATGTTTGGCTCTGTAAAACCAAATTTTCCAAGTAGGGAAGGCAGTGGTTTCCAAAAGGCATAGAAATCTATATAAAAGGAATATTATTGTGTGTTTAGATATGCATAGAATATCACTAGAGTAAATACAGTAAAAAGGCTACATACCAATACGGTAAGGGGAAGAACTATCTTAACAACAGTCCCTGTTCAAGTACTAAAAGTGTTACTTCTACATGAGTCAGAACTTGTACTTGAGTCAACAGTGCTGCGGCCCCTAATAAAATCACGTTGTTCTAATCTGTTCTGCTCCATTGTATTCTAAGCTGATCAGAAGAGTGCTTCTTTTAGCCTACCATCATGTTTTAAACAGACATTAGAAAAACTATAGTGTATAACATTTTTGCATAATAATAAGCCAAGAAGACATGTTTAAGGAAAGTTTGAAGGAATTTAGGAATGTTTAACCTGGAGAAGAGATGGCTGGGGGATGAAAAGATATTTTAAAGGTTTTTAGGTAGAAGGATGATGAGGCACACTGTGCAGCTAAGGTACAGAGCTAACACTAACAAGCACAGATAACAGAGGCTGATTTCATTTATAAGAAAAAGTTCCTAATTGAGCTATCTAAAATGCAGTGATCTCCCTTAATAAACTGAGAATCTTCTTTCATCGTTAGCAGTCAGAGGCTAACCATCATTCACCAGTCAGGTAAAGGTGGTTCCTAATATCTGATGGAACTAATTACCTTTAACTTTCAAATCCTTGAGAAAGATTGATCCATAGGGAAAAGGTAGGTCCCCAACAGTGAGTAGAAAGAGGAAAAGAAAAGTGACTTCCCTCTTCTAAGTAGGGCCATATTCAGCTTCTCATTCCATGCCCGTATTTCTCTAGATCAGACTCTTAAACTACTAATTCAAAGGTCATGCACAGTTATATTTTGGTGCCACTTTCCCCATATCTAGAAAGCAAGACTACATAATCATTAGGTTGTAGCCCTCTATATGTCTGTAGGGATTTGGTTTGACCAAATGATGTTTATATTTTTAATACCTATTAAATTTATAAATCACTCATTATAGGATCCATGTTTGTGAATATTTTTTATTTATAACTGTATTTTCAAAGCAGTAGTTACACTGATTTTTTTCTTAGTGAAATTCATTTTTTCAACTAAGTCATCTTTATAAGGGAACTCATTTAAATCATCTAATTTAATCATCTTTATGGCTGGGCACGGTGGCTCACGCCTGAAATCCCAGCACTTTGGGAGGCCAAGGCAGGCAGATCACCTGAGGTCAGGGGTTCGAGACCAGCCCAACATGGTGAAACCCCATCTCTACTAAAAATATAAAAAATTAGCTAGGTGTGGTGCCGCGCACCTGTAATCCCAGCTACTCGAGAGGCTGAGGCAGGAGAATCGCTTGAACCTAGGAGGCGGAGGTTGCAGTGAGCTGAGGTGGTGCCACTGCACTCCAGCCTGGGTGACAAGAGCAAAAAATTCCGTTAAAAAAAAAATTATAAGGGAACTCATTTACTGGCTTTTTTGTGGTGTGATATTAAATAGGAGCTAGCTTTACAGGCTAGAATAAAGGGAGAATGTATCAGAATTGACGTGAATGAACAAGATGAATTGTTTTCTGGAGAAAGTTTTCCTGATACCTTTTAATGTCAAGATAATCAACTAAAACTCAAAGATGACTGAGAACTACAAGTAATCCTAAACTTAACAAATGCTCTTATTAGAGTCAAAGCTCTGTTATCCAACTCAATCAGGACCTATAGTAGGTCAGTTTAACAGGATAGTTAAAGCAAGAAATCAGGAATGGTATCTACCTTAGATAACTTATTTTAACTTAAAATGTATATATGTTATTTTCTTTTACCAGCCTTTTGATGTAGGCATCTCTTTTGTGTGAATCTGTTGATTATAGTTAAACATCTTCTTTCTCAGGTAAATCACATCTGTAATGCAATTGTATATGATTTGCAGTTTAAAGTTCTTTAAAGAGGATCCAGAAATATTTCTGATATGCACTATAGAGTTTTTCTAGATTTTTATATTTTTCTCAATCTTTTACAATTGTCTTATACATAATAGTTAAACAGCAGTGTTTTAAGCAATTTGCATTTATCGGTTTTTCCCAAAACTTTCAACTTAGTTGTCATGGAAAACTTACTTTTTATACTTTTTTCATATTCATTGAAACATCTGATTGGGTTACATGACTTAATTGTTATGCTCACTTTATACATTTCCATGACATTCTGTAATTTAAATGATGAATACCACTGACATAAATAGATTTGTGTGAATAAACACAATTGACTCCTGATAAATAACTTACTCTGCAAATGAGGATTCATGCTTGAGGGGAGCCTGTTTACCCTGAGTGATCACCATGCCATAGGTATCATATAAGAAGGTTTCTCTTTTATATGGTAGTAACTCGGTTGTTCTGTTGGACATACCAGTTTGGTTTCGTTTAATTCCCTTAACTACCTTGTCCCAAGTCATTTCAGAGGATTTAATGGTTAATCACTTTTTACCTGGTCTCAGATGTTTACGGAATGACATGGAACATCTCTCTCCAGAGCATGAGGTGAGCCACTGTGATTACCAGTGCCATATTCATGTTTTAATACCTCATATACAGACTTGCATTCTTCTCTATGTGAGGCTTATGATATGCTATAATTTTTTTAAATCTAGCTCAATGTCATTTTATCAATTTATTTACTAGATGCGATATCTTGAGCAACTCCTTTCACATCTTTGAGCCTCTCTTTAATTGTCTACAGTAGGGATAATACACTCTCCTTCACTTAATATAATGAGACTTTAATAAGATAATGTATGTGAAAATTTTTAACTATAAAATGTTAGTTATCTCTGACCATCAACTTTCTTAAATGCAGTTTCTATTTTCTGTCTTCATTTCTTCATAACTATTTTATTTCATTCTATTTGTCTCCTGTTTCCCCTCGTTTCCTCCAAATCCCTGTTTATCATTTATTTTCTATTCTGTATCTTCACCCTATTTTTCCATCAGCTTTTCCTTTTACGATGTTTGACTCTCCACTCCTAAATAGCAAAAACTTCCTTTCATCCCTCTCCAAGTCTCTTATTCTTCCTGATCATCCACATTTACTCTCTCAACTTTTACAGTGTCTATTGGTACATCATATTCCCTGCATCACACTAATCCATTGAAACTGCCATCTTTAAGATCAGTCGTGACCAAGCTGCCACCCTGACAGGACTTTTTTTTAGTTCTGATAGCTTCAGGTCTCTCTGCAGCATTTTCTAATTCAAAACTCCTGTGGCTCCTGGGACTCCACTTCTATTCCTGTTTTTTTCTTACTTCTCTAGTCAGTTGTTCCCAATCTTCCCTCCTTTCTTACCTCACCTTTTCATTCATTAGAATTACTCTCCATGAACAAGTTCATCCATACTCATCATCTAACTTGCCTTTACTATATGTTAATATCACACAAATTTCATCTTCTGCTCTAACCCCACACTGGAGCCATAGAACTTCATGGCTCGCTGCCACCTGTCTATTCCACCTGCATGTCCTACAGGCATCATTTAAAATTCAGCATGGCCAATCCCCTCAACCAGAATTACTCTCTGTCTCCCACTTTGGCTAATGCCATACCGCTTTCTCCCCAAGTCATATACCTGATAGTTAACATAGAATATGTCCAATTAGTCCTTTAATTTCATAATGTCTTTCTAATCTCTTCCGTTTCTTTATACCTGTGCCACCCTGTTAGTTGAATCCTTTATTGTTATCTCATTGAAACCATTGTAGAATATCCTAATTTTTCTCCATTCTTAGCTCTCTACTGTTGTTCCTCACTACAGCCAAAGTACTTTTTCTAAAGTATAAATCTCTTCATGTTATTCTCCTATTAAAAACCCTTTTACAAGTTTCTTACATACAAGGCCTTTTATCATCTGACACCTGTTCATCTTGATAGTTTCATCCCGCTCCCTTTCTCCTCCATCACACACTCTGCCCCAAGCCATGCCAAACTAATTCATTTCCACCATATAACATCGTCTTTTGCTTCCATGCCTTTGCCTATTCTCTTCCCTCTGTGAAAAGAATACCATTTCATAATGTAAAGTGTAGAATATACACTCAAAGGCTATATTACATATGTGTTTGTATTAGTCAGGGTTCTCCAGAGAAGCAAAACCAAAATGATATATTAAGAGATTTATTTTAAGGAATTGGCTTATGCAGTTGAGGGGGCTGGCAAGTCCAAAATATGTAGGAGAGACCATAAGGCAGAACACTCAGGCAGGAATTGATGTTGCAGGCTTCAGTCCAAAATATGGAGGGCAGGCGGATAACTCAAGCAGTATTTGAGCAGTATTTCTTCAGGAAACCTCACTTTTTGCTCATAAAGCCTTCAACTGCTTGGATGAGACCTACCCATATTTTTTAGGGCAATAATCTCCTTTACTTAAAATTAATTTATTGTGATGTTCATGACATCTACAGAATACCTTCACAGCAATGCCTAGGTCACTGTTTGATTAAATAACTGGGTGCTATATCCTAGCCAAGTTGACACAAAAGACTATGACTATCAGTCTTGTTTAAAAAACAATTATACTGTCACAAAGTTGATGAGGGAAAAAAGAAGGAAAATATTTTAAAATAATAATAATTAAACTAACGCCCATGTAATTACTACCTAGCTTAAGAAATAGAAAATTACCTATCTTAAAAGTTCCATATATGCCCCTCCCTAATCATGTCCCTCTCCTGTGCTCCTCCAAGTTTAACACTTGCCCAGAATTTTATATTTTCATACTTTGTTTTTCTTATTGTTTTACCACATATTTATTTATCCCTAAACAACATATTGTTTAATTTTGCATATTTCTCCTATCCTGTATATATGGAATCTCCTGTATGTATTCTTATATGATTTGCTTTTTTCACTCATTTTGTTTATAAATTTCATTCTTATTGATATTTGCAAAAGTAGTTATTTTATTGTCCTTACTGAATAGCATTCCTTTGTATGATTATGCCATAGTTTATCCATTCTTCTTTCTGGGAAAATAGGTGATATTTCCACTATTTTGTTATTATAAACAGAATTACAAGCATCTTATGATGCACATGTACAAAAGTTTGTGAGATACAAACTAGGAGTAGAATCAACAAGTTGTACAGTGTACACATTTTCAGTTTTGCCTGCTGATGCTAAATTGTTTTCCAAAATGCTAACAATTTATACCCCTATAGGCAGTGTATGGGAGTACTCTTTTAGTTCTTATGTTTGCCAACACTTGGTATTGTTAAACTTTCTAATTTGGTGGATATAAAATTACCATTATGTTTCTGACTTGCATTTCTCTAATTACTGTCAAGTTTGAGCATCCTTTGGTATGCTTATTGATGAGTTGTGTTCTTCTATTAAAGTCTATTTAGGTTTTCTGCCTATTTTTCATTTAGGCTGTCTTAACCATTACTTTTTAGAAGTTCATTATATATCTGGAATATACCAATACTTTGCCAATTTTATGTTTTATGAATATCTGTTTCCAATTTATGATATGTTTTTTCATATTTTTGGCATCTTCGAACACTGGTTCTTAATTTTTTAATAGTCGGATCTATTGATCATTTCTAAAAGACATTATTTCCTATACTTCTGAAATTTTTTTAAATTGATTTTATACAATAAAATTATTAATTTTACTAGAATTGGTTTTTATGTATGATGTGAGCTAGCATTCCAATTATATTTCTTTTCCTGTATGGACAATCTGTTATTTCAGTATGTTTTTTGAACAGTTCATCCTTTTTGCACTGATTGGCAATGCTGCCTCTGTCATATATGAAGTTCCAGTGTATGTACGTGCCTGTTATTGGGGAACATTCTTTCTCACTGGTTTATTTGTCAATTATTATAAAAATGATATGTTGTCTTCATTACAGTTGTCTTGTTTAAAAGTCCAGAAATCCAGTAGGACAAGTCCAGCATCCTGTCCTTTTTTAGAAATGTTTTGACTGTTCATGACCCTTACCTTCCTCATGTAAAGTTTAGTATTATATTGACAGTTTCCAAGAAGGATCTTATTTAGATTCTGATTGAAATGAATTGACTCTGTAAATTAATTTGGGGAGTCTTCTCTATGATTGAGTCTTGCTATGTAGAACATGCTGTATCTTATATTTATTTAGATCTCCTTTCAACACGCTGGGACTACAGGCGTGAGCCACCATCCCCAGCCTGGTGTTTTTTTTTTTTTTTTCTCTTTCTTTTAAAGTTAGTTTTGAATAGGGATTTATCAGTTTCATTAATCTCAAATATTGAACTTTTAGCTGTGTTGATTTTTCCCTACTGCTTTTTTTTCTATTTTACTTATATCTGTTTTCATCTGTATTTCCTTTTATTTTGTTTAGATTTGTTTTTCTATTTTTCTAACTTCTTGAGGAGGAAGCTTAGGTTATTTTTAAACTTTTCTTCTTTTCTGATATATGAATTTAAGGGTTTTGGTTTTTTATTTGTTTTTTTGAGACAGGGTCTCACTGTCACCCATGCTGGAGTACAGTGGTGCTATCTTGGCTCACTGCAACCTCTACCTCCCAGTGATCCCCCCACCTCAGCCTCCCAAGTAGCTGGGACTACAGGCGTGCACCACCATGCCCAGCTAATTTTTTGTATTTTTAGTAGAGACAGGGTTTTGCCATGCTGCCCAGGCTGGTCTCAAACTCCTGAGTTCAAGCGATCCACCCACCTTAGCCTCCCACAGTGCTGGGATTACAGACTTGAGCCACCATGCTCGGCTATGAATTTAACGTTTTAAGTATTGTTTTAGCTGTATCCCACGCATTTGCTATATTTTATCTTTATTATCATTTAGTTCAAATTAGAGTTTTATTTCCAGTATTTCATTACTGACCCATGGGGTTTGTTTAATTGGGGGGCAGGGCGAATTATCTTGTGATATTTTTGTTACTCATTTCTAACTTAACTACAGTCAGAGAACAGTCTGATTTCAGTCCTTTGAAATTTGTTAAAGTTATCCTAATGACCCAGAATATGATCAATGTGGCATTTGAAAAGAATATACATTCTGTCATTATTAGGTATATTATTTTATATATTTCAATAAAATAAGGTTAGTTCATTTTATGGTTCAATTCTATCTTTGTATCAGTTTTTTTGTGACCTACTTGTGTCATCAGCTGTTGAAAGACGTGTTAAAAGTTACGATTGGCAGCCAGGCACGGTGGCCCACGCCTGTAATCCCAGCACTTTGGGAGGCTGAGGCAGGCAGATACCTGAGGTCAGGAGTTGGAGACCAGCCTGACCAACATGGAGAAACCCCATCTCTACTAAAAATACAAAATTAGCCAGGCGTGGTGTTGCATGCTTGTAATTCCAGCTACTTGGGAGGCTGAGGCAGGAGAATCATTTGAACCCAGGAGGTGGAGGTTGCAGTGAGCCAAGATCACGACATTGCACTCTAGCCTGGGCAACAAGAGCAAAACTCTGTCTCAAAAAAAAAAAAAAAAAAAAAAGTTATGATTGGGGAGTGTCTACTTCCCCTTTTAGTTCTTTTCAGTTTTGCTTTGTATGTTTCTTAGATGCCCTTTATCGGGTTGAGGAAGTTTCCTTCTATCCTAGTTTTTGAATGTTTTTGTTATGAAGGGATGTTAGATATTGTCTAATGTTTTTTTCTACATCAATTGAGATGATCATGAGGTTGTTTTTTCTTCTATTGATACAGTGTATTACATTAATTTATCTTGGAGTACTAAACCAACCTTGCATTCCTGGGATAAATCCCACTTGGTTATGTTGTATAATTCCTTTTATATGTAGCGGGATTAAGTTTGCTAGTATTTTGTTGAGGATCCTTGCTTCCAGGATAAATGCTAAATCTAAGTCTTTAGTACAGAACATTTAAGAAGCAAGCCTGTTTCACCACAAATTTCCCTACCTCCATTAGGGTATGGTGGGACTGGATAAGAGGAATAATTTAAAGACTTTAAAAGGATCAGATTCCCAGATTCCCTTTGCAACCTTGAAGAGAGACTGGAGCTTTACTCTGTAGACTTGAGATAATCGGGCATAGCTGAAAACCATACTGAAAAGAGGGAAAATAAGTGACAGCTAGTTAATGATGGGACACCTCATTACCCTTCAAATGCTGGCTGTCAGGTTTACACCAACAGGGGAAAAAAGATCAACAGAAAGTTAGGTTTGTGCCAGATTTAACTTAAAGTGAAGTCTACACATGCATAAAGAGATTCTAATCCACATTTTGGGGCTCCAGTCATTAGTAGACATCCCAAGATTACCAATCATTTAGAAAAGCCTGGAATACCAAAGATAGAGATGAACATATAGAAGAAAGAAGGAGGATGCTGGAGGAAACAGAGACAATGCAAGGAGGATAAAGAAAAATACAAAAAATTCCCCTTAAAAACCAAAAAGCAAAAATCTAGCCAAACAAACAAATGCTATAACCTGTGAGACAAGAGAGTGGGGAAGCAGAGAATACATTCAAAAAAGGGTAACCTAGAATTTCCCACATGATGCATGATAAAAGTTTCATTCTCTCAGAATAATCCCCAAAGTCCTTATCATAATCTCAAGGCACTATAGGATCCGGCCCTCTCTTCTAGTACATCTAAGGCTTCATCTTCTATCCTCTCTCCATTGCTCACCCTGCACCAACTCTGGCCTCTTTCCTTAGGACATGGCAGATCTAGTCCCACCTCATAGGCTTTGAGCAGCCTCTTCCTAGCGTCTGCAGCATTTATTCCTCCATCTCCTTCATTATCGCCATGAAGCCTACCTTGAACACTTCCATGTGAATTGTACCATTCTCCACTTTGGCCTTCCTAGTACCCCTTATCTTACTCAATGTTTTTTCTAAAACCCTTAATCAGTTTCTAATACACTACATAATTTACCTGCTTTTTATGTATCTATCTCTCTTACTAGAACATAAGCTCCACAATAGGGGATATTGTCTGTTTTATTTGCTTTATCCCCCCCATCTGAAAAGGTGCCTAGCCCATAGTAGGTAGACAATAAATATTTTTTTAGTGACCTCCATGCCCAAACATGGGCCAAGAATATTCAGAAGAGCCATTCATTTTCTGGTGTGGTTGCCAGATATTAGAGCAGCAGTTTAGATCTCTCTAACCTTTCTATCACTCACTCAGTCTCCCTGCAGGAATGGTGTTAACTTTTACACACCCAGCATATCCCTCATTATATTTTAGTAGCCATGGTGCTGTACCTAGTCTCAGCTCTAGACATTAAAATAAGGGATCTTGCTTTTTGCAACCTGGAGAAAGCAAAGGGGCATAGAACAGGACAGCTTTTACTGGGAAAATATGTGTGTGACCATAGTGTGTGTGTATGTTAAATATATAGATGTATATAAATTTTACTTTTAACATTAGAAGATGGTGGGTAAGCTAAGGGAGAATAGAAAACATTTAGAAAGAAGACTAGTGAAAATCAAAATAAATTATTGTTATATGATTGAGATTTTTTTAAAGCTACTTCTGTACCTAGTCTAGCACTCTAATATGAATTCCTTTAACAAAGTAACTGCCAAAACTAAATTTTTAATTAACATATTAGCTTATAGGAATATTAAAAATTAAAACATTAGGTTAAACCGTAGTATTTTACTATGTAAACTGTATTTCACTAAGGTAAATTTTTTTAATCAGGTTATTTTAAGTTCCATGATAAAAGAATGTGAACAAAAAGTTGAAAACAAGACCGTCCAAGAGCCTCAAGGGTAAGACATTAATTCTTTTTTTAAGGCTACATGTTAACCTTAATTTTTCTATCTAAATTTGCTGTCAATCAGTGTAATGTGTCATTTTGTGTTATGTTATAGTCCTTTGTTTGGAAGACAAGAAAATGATTTAAGTCATTGGTTCTCAAATCCTGGTCCATAAACCATCTCATCAGAATTATCTGGGGAATTTAAAATTCAGGTCTCCACCCCATGCCCTGTGCCTTCTCTCAATATTCTCAGTCAGCCTAGGGATCTGTATGTTTAAAAGCTTCCAAATTCTGATATGTAGCTGGGTTGTTCATTCACTGGTCAAAAGAACGTCTAGAAACTTGTGACAGGCGTTATAAGATGAACAACGTACTGCATAAAGGATTATCAACTTGGAAATGTTCTAGTCACATGCTTCTAATCAAACTAATTAGAATCCAACGATTCAGTAAAATTAAAATATAAGCATAGACGTGAAAGAGTATAACGTTGGAGTTTCAGGAGTGGGAGTTATTTACAAATGAACTCTACGTACTCTTACTGAAGTAACCTTGAGCATCTTAAGAGGACTCTGTTAGACATAAAAAGCTCAAAAGTATTTTCTTTAAGGCTAACTACTGGGAATAAGTGTTTCATCCTATCGGTCTAGAAACACACACACCACACACACTCGCGCATGTGCTCCTCCCTATTCCCCATGTGCAACACGCATATATCTTTGATGTGTTAGAACCCGTACTTTATAAAGCCTCTTAGAATGGAAGCAGTCTTCTCCATATATAACCATTTTAGCCACAGAGGATTAAAACAACAGACACATTCACATCTTCTATATTATTAGTGGTTTTTTATAGAGGTTTTTTACAGGTTTTTCTAACAAACACAAAAATAAACTGAAAATATAATGAATTTCTATACATGTTATAACTGTAACCCAGCTTCAATTTCATCCATACCCGACCTACTTCTTCCTCCCATTCTCTGATATGTATCTTTTAAAGATAAGTATTATTTTAAAAAAACATAAACAATATCATTATCACACCAACATAACAATAACAACTTAATATCATCAACTATCTGGCTTTTGTTCAAATTTCTCCTGGTTTCATAAATGTCAGTGATTTGTTGTTTGTCTTCCTTAAAGTTTGTTTGAGTCAGGATCCAAATGAGTTCTGTACATTGTAGTTGGTTGCTGTGTTGTCTCCTTCAATCCATAGACAGAATGTCACCCTGTTATTCCTCTTTTCTCCATGCAATTTACATATTGAAGAAACTGAGTCATTTGTCCTATAGAGTTTCCCACAGTCTGAATTTTGGTGATTGCATTTCTCTTCTGTCTTTTAACATGTTCTTCTCTATTTCTTGTATATTTGGTAGCTGGGTCTAGATCTAGAGACTTAATCAGATTCACAGCAAGATTCTGTTCTCCTCAGGTTTTTACGCATATGATTCCGTCTGCCAGGAGTATTCTTACTCTGCCTGGCTAGTTCCTGTTCATCCTTTAGGACAGAGCTTAGATGTTGCCTCTTCAGGGAAGCCTTCCTTGACCCCACCCTTCCTCTGAAGTCTATTGTAGATCAAAAGCACAAGAGGAAAGCCTTTTACTTGAAGCAGTAAAAGGAACTGTTTCTAAAATGGAAGGAAAAGCAAGAGTGGGTGCAGATAAAGATATCTGTATCTGGGAGGAGCTCTGCCTTTTGTTGTGGGGAATACAAAGATGACGCATATATGGATTTCACCTTCAAAGAGCCTGTGGTTAAAAGCAGTATTTTTCAAACTGCAGATCATTGACGTTAGTACGTTGTTTAATTAATTCAATTGGTTGTGACAGGTATTTCATCCCAAGAAATAGAATCAAATAGAGAGTACATCCCAAGTGGTAAAGATGAGTCTTTCTTATGAAACATCAGTTACCTGTGTAAGTACTACAAGTCATCACGTAAAATGTGGCACTTACTATGGATCTGTGTCAGAAAAGTTTGCAAAGCACACTGATCTGCAGGCAGAAAATGTATGCATAACTATTTTGGTACCCTTCTTATATTCATTCAGCAGTAAGTAAAATTCAGAATGCTTACCATGGGCTGTTCACAAAGATGAGCTTGAGCAAGTCATAGTCTCTTCCCTCGAGGTATTCACAGCTGAAAGTGGGAAAAAGAAGCAGTTAAAAATAAAGATAAACACTAAAACAATGCCTGCAAATGGTTCCAAGGATAAAGGAATACGGGAGTCTTCAGATATGAATGGCTGACTAGGGAGGAAAAAAGGAAGAGCAAAAGAGGATTACATGCAGAAAAATCAGCACTGTGCAAAATGACAAAAGTTACAGAAGAGCGTATTTGGGAACTGTAAGTAAAGCTAGAGTGCAGAGTACATGTGGGAGAATGGTAGAGATAAGTATATAAAGGTAGGCAGGCACCCAACAATAAAGAAGTCTGTGTGCCACACTGGGAGATTTGGACTTTATGTTATAGGCCAGGTGGTGGCAAGCTTTTTTGTAGAGATAGTAAGTATTATTTTAAACTTTGGAGACCATACAATCTCTGTCACAGCTACTGAGCTAGACTCTGCTATTGTAGCAGGAAAGCAGCCTTTGGCAATATGTAAATAAATGTGTATGGCTGTGTCTCAGTAAAACTTCATCTATAAAAACAGCAGGCTGGATTTGGCCTGCTACCTGTAGCCAATACTTAAGAACTTTGGTTGTCTAGCGTTAGTGTCCATCAGAATCACCTGGAAATTGCTGAGTACCATCCCCAGAGTTTTTGATTCAGAAGATCTGAGTGGAGTCTGAGAATTTGTATTGATAACAAGTTCCCAGGTGGTGCTAATGCTGCAGGTCTGGGAACCACACCTTGAGAATCACTGCTTTAGGAACCAGACTCTAGTGAATAGAGAAGTGGGTGGAGCAGATTAGAAAGCTGTTATAGGAACCCATGATAAGATGAAGCGTGGTCTTGGATGGGAAGGTAACAGTAAGTAATGCTTATGAACCAGATACCATTCTAAACATTTTTCATATATTTGCTAATAATTGTCATACTAAGCCTACAAAGTAGATACTTTTACTATTCTCATTTTACAGATGGCAGAGAGGTAGGTATGTTGCTCAGAGGCCACCTAGCTACTAAGTGGAGGAACCAGAACCCAGGCATTACGGTCCTTGAGACCATGATTTTAACCACCATGTTATAATGCCAGTGTATGGCAGTGAATATGAGAAGATGGATTTGAGATCCATATTTCAGATGTGAACTCAGTTTAACTTGGCAGCTGATTGAGTGAAGGAGAACAGAATCAAAAGATTCTTACATTTCTGATCTGAACATTTAAACGGATGATGATAAAATACAACAAAATGGAACTATAGGGGAAGACCTATTCTGAAGAGGAATATTTAAAATGTGAGGCACAGGTAGAGAAACACTATAGGCAGTTCATTGAGATTTAAGAACCATCAGCAGCATATGGGTGGTAATTAAAGCCTTACGGTTGGAGCTGTGGTAGATAAATGATATCACTTGAAAAGGGGGCTCTGATGGGGAGAAGGTGACCAGGCATGGAATTAGAGACCAGCATTTCAGATGCATATGGAAGAACTTAACTGAGAAATAGAAGGCAAACCAGAATGGTGTTAGAAATCAAGTGGAGATTTTATTTTTGTTTTTGTTTTTGTTTTTTTCAAGATAGAGTCTCACTCTGTCTCCCAGGCTGGAGTTCAGTGGCACCATCTCGGCTCACTGCAACCTCCGCCTCCCGGGTTCAAGCAATTCTCCTGCCTTATCCTCCCTCCCGAGTAGCTGGGATTACAGGCGTGCACCATCACACCCAGCTAATTATTGTATTTTTACTAGAGAGGAGGTTTCACCATGTTGGCCAGGCTGGTCTCAAACTCCTGACCTCAAGTGATCTACCCGTCTTGACCTCCCAAAGTGCTGGGATTACAGATGTGAGCTGCTGTGCCTGGCCCAAATGGAGATTTTAAAGAGAAGAAAAGAGATAAATAATATAGGACATAAATAGTTTTAAAGAAGATAGGGATATTAGTTGCAAAGAAGAGATCTGAGATTTGCTTGAAAACTTGCAGTGAGGATACACATTACAAGGCAGCCCATTTCATTTTAATAACTCCTTTTAAAAACTTATCTTTCCCTGTATTAAAATCTCCCTTTCCAAAATGCCTATGCCCTCTAAAACAAGTCTTTATCATCTGGTAGAGGGGTGGGAGAGTGTTACAAACCCCTTTATAAAACTGATAAAAATTTACACTCTGTCTTGGGCTGGGGGCGGAATTGCTGTAATGCAATGTTTTGTTTTGTTTTGTTTTGTTTTTTAACTGAAAAGCTTTGTAATATAGACCTGGGCCTCCTACCTCAGATGGAAAGAATCAGAAGTACTGGATTAGGCCTAGGCATCTGCATTTTCAGAAGTTTTCCAGGTGACTGTGATGTGTATCAGTAGACCTATGCAGATATATACACCCCTGCAGATATACATTATATATCCAATTTTTCACATATGACATATGCAGATACCAGTTAAGTCACCTAAATCTTCTTCAAACCAAATATTCTTCATTCCTTTCATTTTTACCTCTTATAGTTTTCAGACTCCTTAACATCATGGTTGGCCTCCTCTTAGAATATCATTAAAACTTGATATCTCAACTATGGTCTGACCCATACATCCCCTTTTTGTAGATGTAAATTTAAATCATACTTATCTTTTGACTTACACTGAGTTTTCTAAAGAAAGGAAGAGCACTGAAAAGCTAGAATGTTAAGGAAAGGCACCATAGGACTTCAGCTGGGCTTTGAAAGATGGGTAGGCAATGGATAGAAAGATTTGAGAGTGATTGAGCAATAGACTGGACAAACCTGACTGAAGGGGGTCAAAGAGATAGTCAGTGACAGTGGTATGGAAAAACAAGAAATAGATTGCCACATTTCCTGAATGCAAACACATTTCATCTTGTAGGTGGTATGTAAGCATTAAAGAATTTTGAGCTAAGATGTGATATCAAGAAGTGACTTTTAGAAGTTAATCTGATAATTAAAGATGGAAGACTGTTGGAATCACTGAGTTGTGAAGTATTAGCCATGGAAGTAAAAAGAAACAGTAGAGGAGATGCTTCAAAGAATAAGGTCACAAGACTTGTGATTGGTTTGAAATAGAAGTAGAAGAAGCTATTAAATTCACTGTTAGAAACAGAGGAAAATAGTAGAACCACTGGCAAAAAGAGGGGGGAATTAAAATGGGGAGTGATTTCTAAAGTTAGGGTGTGAACAAAAGCTTGAGATGTTGGCTTTATCTAGCAAATAATAGTAATGTGGGACTGACCCTCAGGAAATGGGATGTGATTCAATTTGAAACTTGGAGAGTAAGTTTTATAATTGAAGAATCAAGAGCCAAATACTGAACCTTAGGGAAGATTACTTTGTGGGAAGAGAAGCAGCAGGAAAGAGAACCCATTGGTGTACTGTCAGAAGAGCAATGTGAAGAAGATTTTCAAGGTGGGAGTTGTGGTTTGGTTTTTAACTTGAGTAATTCACAGTGCACACCCTTATAGACTACATAGACCCAGGTGTCCTCCATGGCAGCACACGCCTCATGCAGTAGATTCGACAGACATGTTGAGCACCCGCAGCTTGCCACACGTTGTCTTTGACATGTTCAAACACATTATCTTACTTAATCCTCAGAATATTTTACAACAGAAATTGCAAGCTGTGTTTTACAGATGAGGAAACTGAGTCAGAGAGATCTAAAGCATCTTGACCAAAGCCACAAGGCAATAAACTGGATTCCAAGTCTATTACAGGACAGTTGTCAGGTCATTGAAAAATTGTGCTTGATCAGTATTCTGTTTCTGTTCAGTACTATGATAAATTAGCAATCTTTAGAGGTCATTTAGATTGTGTTTATTCCCTACACAGCAGGTTGGTGAAATGGATTCAAAACTGTTGATTGAAATCAATGCAACTGGCAATTCAGGACATCCCCCTAAAAAGGAATATCCCCCTAAAAAGGAATATACCATAGGATTATTATCAGCACAGCACAAAACTTCATTGCAATTTAATTTACTCATTTGTGAAAATACTGATAATATTTATCTTCCAGGATTGCTGTAAGAATTAAATGAAGTGATAAAGAATAACTACTAACAATTACATCATGCTATTATGTGCCTAGCACTATACTGAGCACTTTACAGTTGTATTAATATAATCCTAATAACCCTAGGAGGCAAATACCAGAATCATCCTTGTTTTACAGATGAGATTAAATAATTTACCTGAGCTGGTAAACAGAGCCAACATTCAGTCCAGTCCCAGACTTGTTCCTAACCACTACACGTACTGCTTCCTTTACTATAGATAACGAACATGAAAGCTCCTAATCTAGTATGGCATATACAAACTACCCTCCATAAATATTAGTTTCCCTTTTGTGACGCCAATTCAGAGTGTGTTCGTTAATGATATGCTACTAAAGAAATGAAATATTATTATTTTTTAATTGCTTTACATGAATTTTAAATTTTCTTTCCTAGCTCAATGTCAATTGCCGCAAGCTTAGTGAGTGAAGATACAAAGACCAAGTTTTTGAACAAAATGGGCCAGTTGACAACATCAGGTGCCATGTTGGCCAATGTGTTTCAGAGAAAGAAGTAGAAGCAGGGAAGAAGCCCCCAGTAAACACTAAGATGGACCTCAAGCCGACTGGTTCCTTGTACTTGAAGTACTTGCCTTTTTTATTTCCTCAGTTTTATGTTCTTGCATTATAATTTTATCCTAATGTCCAAAGATATTTGCACTGCTTTTAATTACTGCTGTATATTTGTTGATTTTGGAGTTACAACCGTGGTGATAGAAAATTGAGTTGATGGTCTGTACCAAGTCCCTTGTCTATGTTCTTGTCTTTCAGAATAATTTTTATATAAATATATATATAGTGAAGAAGTTTTTTTTTAATTTTTGGATGGGATATTCGCAAATATCTGTATTATACACTAAGCTATTACAATGGTACTTAAAATAATGTAAATTTGAAGTCATTGTTATAAAATAATAAAGTGGAGATTACTTAAGTATTTAAATTATGAAAGAATAATGCAGACTTTTTATTGTTTCTTAACTGACTAGAAAGAGCCACCAGCATTACTCTGTGCCTTTTGGACATCAGTTTGTGTGTTCTGTAGGAATTGTGTGCATTCCATTCACACAGTATTTCTTTAGGATGCTGTGATGATTTGAATTACAAATCCTACCGTAAATAGCTAAAGACAAAACCTTCATTTCAGAACTCTCATGAATATTCTTTAAGTGCTATTTAAACCTCCCCAGCACTTAGATGCATATAATGGACTTACCTGAGAAAAGACAGCACATAGGCATGGGGAGAGGTAACCAAGGTGAATTTTACAAACTGGTGTATAGTAGATTTAAATGCTCAAAATAAATGTAACTGAGAAGAATTAATAATTGTGAGAATTTTTTTCCCAAATTGAGATACAGAAGAAAATATAGTTTGAATCTGAAATTTAACACTTATTTATGTAAAACATTTTATTTAAGATATTTTCTAATGATTTTAATTTTAGAGAGTACCTTTTCATTCTGTGTGTTACAGAGAAGTACTGAAAAGTTAAGGACACTTGGGGGCTACTTTTTTTCCCTCTAAACTAAAAAAGACCGTGGCTAAATTATAACTACTTAGTTATCACCTTGTCCCTTAAAGTCAGTGACCTCCTGTGTTTGATGTATATTACATACAGTCTTAAGTCGGTGTACAGTTCCACTGGAATTTGACAGTTGTCTATACAGTCATGCAACTTGAAGTAGAAAAGAGTGCTGGACATAGGAAGGGGGTGCTTGGTTTGAGGGGTTAATGTGAGGCCTTTTTGAAAAATGAATATTTTGATAAAAAGAATTCTTGTTTTAGCACAGTTGATGCACAGAGGTGATTCTCATATTTGTTGTATAAACTGGTTTAATACATTTGGAACATAGTTGGATTACATTCATTTCCTGGGAAAGCTAGCTTACCATACATTCAAGTTTATAAAACAATTTGCCATAGGCAAAGCCATTTAAAAAGTTCATTCTGAAATTATTTCATTTACCTACAGTGAAATAATTGTGAACTAAGTAGTCTTTCTGAAAACTGTTGGGTTCTAGGCATTACTGAGAAATTGAAAGTGGCTACCTTTCATGTCAAAAATGTTGATCTATTATAAATAAAATGTTTTTGCATATGTTTTTGTTTTGGTTTGGGCTATGTGTTTTACTTTCGTTTTGAAACACTATACTTTCTGTTAAGCAAAAAAGTGAGAAAAGCCTATGTTCATGAGAATATACTAATATTTTGTAAATATAATTTATATAAATTTACCTATTTTGGTTTATTTTTACTAAAAAGGGACCATGTTGCTATAAAACTAATACATTTCAGAGGTACCTGGAAGAAAAATGTTTAAACTCTGATTTGCTTCAAACTATAGTAGAATATGTGTATGTTTGTTATCAGGTGAATGAGTAGAATGTATTTTTATTGTGAACATTTTTCTTAATTAATGAATATATTTAAGTGCTAATGTTTTTTTAAAAGGCAACAGTAGGCAAGATTCACGGTGTATTTCAAGTGAGAGTCTCTTTTCTTAAATATTTTAATATCATTAAGATTTCACATTGTGGTTTTTGTTTTTTGTTTGTTTGTTTTTAGTAAAATATGTCTTGTTTTTACAGACAAGACACACTAATCATTGAGACCGAGATTTGGACTGAGTCCAAAATAGGGCATAAAACTCCCATACTCATTCCTTTTAAACAGAAGTAAACTTACGGTACAAGTTTTTAAGTGTTCAACTTAATGAAAAACTAAGTTTGCAAAGTAATGAAAAGCTAATTTGAAATTATACCTGTGTTTCCAGAGTAATCCAGAGATTAATTTTTTTCAGAAATCCAGAAGTGCCATAATTACTAATTTAGCTGAATTCTTCCAAGAACAGTGCCTTTTTTTTTTTTTTTTTTTTTTTTTTTTTGAGACGGAGTCTCGCTCTGTCACCCAGGCTGGAGTGCAGTGGCGCAATCTCGGCTCACTGCAAGCTCCACCTCTCGGGTTCATGCCATTCTCCTGCCTCAGCCTCTCCGAGTAGCTGGGACTACAGGCGCCCGCCACCACGCCCGGCTAATTTTTTGTATTTTTAGTAGAGACAGGGTTTCACCGTGGTCTCGATCTCCTGACCTCGTGATCCGCCTGCCTCGGCCTCCCAAAGTGCTGGGATTACAAGCGTGAGCCACAGCGCCCGGCCTCCAAGAACAGTGCTTGAATGATGGCCGTATCTATCTCTATACATAGGTGTCTGTGACCTTCATTGGTTTGCATTATTCACCCCTTTAGAGAGATTATTTTGCTAAACATCAAATTGATTTTCAACCTGAACGAAATTGTAATTTAAGTCATGCTATCCTCATTATCCATGGCTTTTAGGATATGTCACTACTATACACTATAATTCTAATGGGGGTCTCAAGTCAAGGTGCTATCACATTCTTGTTTTTAAAAAATTGGTTCAAATAGTCTCGTTAAAGTGTAGAGAGGTGAGATCAGTAGGTATTGAATTGTCTTTTCATCATCCCATTTTTCAAGACACCCTATTTTGGACCGTTATTTGAACTCCAAGGATATAACTTTCTCTAGTTACTACCCTGCTGATCATTGAACTGCAGTAGCTAACTACAGCTAACATTCTGTGCTGGTTATACTTTCTTAACTATTCTTTGTGTAAAGATTGCACTAATTTTTTCAGTTCATTAAACAAAGTTACACTTTAGCTCTTCAGTGTTACACTTAGAGAGCTTTGGACTGTGTGCCATGGCTCACACATGTAATCCCAGCACTTTGGGAGGCCAAGGTGACGAATCACTTGAGGTCAGTAGTTCAAGACCAGCCTGGCCAACGTGGTGAAACCTCGCCTCTAAAAATACAAAAATTAGCCAGGCGTGGTGACGCGGGCCTGTAATCCCTGCTACTTGGGAGGCTGAGACAGGAGAATCATTTGAATCTGGGAAGCGGAGATTGCAGTGAGCCGATATTGCACACTGCACTCCAGCCTGGTCCACAGAGCAAGACTCTATCTCAAAAAAAAAAGCTTTGTAATTAGCAATTCTAATTCATGAAATACTCCAGATTAGCCAGGTAACAAAATTCAAACTTCAAGGTTGGATGTTAATTCTCTTATAAGAAAACTACAAAATAAATTTAGCCTTTTGTATGAGTAGACATCTATTTCAAAGTTCTACTGTAACTTTACAGTATGCTTGGTTTTGATACTATTTTTTTCAGTACATTAAAAAGAAATAGAGACTGGCCGGGCACAGTGTCTCATGCCTGTAATCCCAGCACTTTGGGAGGCTGAGGCGGGAAGATCACTTGAGGCTGGGAGTTCGAGACTAGCCTGGCCAACATGGTGAAACCCTGTCTCTACTAAAAATACAAAATTAGCCAGGTATGGTGGCACGCACCTGTAATCCCAGCTACTCTGGAGTCTGAGGCAGGAGAATCACTTGAACCCAGGGAGTGGAGGTTGCAGTGAGCCAAGATGGTGCTACTGCACTCCAGCCTGGGCAACAGAGTGAGACTCCATCTCAAAAAAAAAAAAGAAAATAGAGACAAACTACTAATCAAAAATAATTTATCAAGTAAGTTTCTGCATATTGGTAAAATAATTGAATTTTAGACAATTTTCATACTACATAAGAATGTGTTCTGTATGCATTTTGTGTGTGAGCCTACACTGTGATCACAGTCTCCAAGTGGCACATCTCATCATTCATATTTTCTCTTCGGAACCAAGTACAGGAAACTGTTTTGATTGTCTTTTTTGTGGTTTACTTTGCATGTTTAAGAAAAATCTTAAAACATCCTATTCTCTGTAAGGCCACACCAATCATAAAGTACATAACAGTTAATATAAACTTAATACTGCACCAAAAACAAATATATCTTATTTTGATAGTATATAAATAATATCTTCAGTTCAGTGTCATGAGGAATGTAAACTGTTTGTTTTTCTCCGGAGAGGCTTCAGTAAATCTGGGAAATTCTGTCCCCCGCATATCTACACGGAAAACTATGTTACTATTTTAATTCCTTTTATTCCATTACAGACTAATCCACCATATTTATTTCAGTTAGATCATTGCATGAATAGATTTCTGGAGGGACTTTAATGTAGTAAAATATATGTAGTTTATAAACTGGCATTTTGTGTTGTGTGTTATATATATTAAATTCTTGGTCAGTGATGTTTTTAGGGTGTCATTTGTTGATAGTAATCTGCTTTTTATAATTTTAACAAACTGCTTCCCTCCAATTGTTGGCATTTTAAACCTTAGATATTTTCAGGACATGCATCTTCAATGAAGCTGGAAATGTTACAGATAATCTCTCTATAAAATATACATTGCTGAGTAATATAAATCTAATAATTTCTCATTTATTTTATGATTTCATAGATGCTTTATCTTCATGTCTGATCATTACCTGACAGTTCTTTAAATTCTTAGCTTTCTCTGTTCATAAGCCTTCCCATCATGTATTAAATAATGAACCTTAAAGGTGACTACTTTCATAATGTAAATTGTTTTCTAATTTATTTTTCATATGGATTTTCTAAATATGGTCACCTTTCTGTCAAATTCTTTTCTTACCCCCAAAGAGCATGAAAATGTGTTCTCTATTCCTCACAGGACTTTATTTATGGAAATTACATAGTAATAAACCTGAAAGTGCTTTAGCACTTAGGGAGTAGGAAATAAAAGTAAAATCCTAAGCCCCCCAGCCAACTGAACAGACCTCCTCTTGGCCAAGGGGACCCCAGAGAAACCTTCAAAGCTAAGGTACCAGCATGACAGGATGGGAGGTCAGACACACCTCAGTATGCCTCTTCCTTATTAACCTTTAACCAGAATTCTTTCCTGAGGATGCAGAAACTAGCTCTGGAAAACAAGAAACCAACGACTTATTCCTTTATTGCCTTTAGCGAATAGTCTGAGCCTGCTACTGGATGCCCCCTCCCTCTTTGCAGCCACCTCTTTGCAGCTTCAGTGTGACTGCTCACCAGTTTCACAATGCATCCCTTCCTTGAAACTGACCACCATCTCCAGACAAGTTTTGGCCTACTTGAGGAGGATGTGCAATAAGGGTTTTTGTGTCCTCTGCTTCGCCTTTTGATGTCAGAGGGCCAAAAATGCCACCCTCAGATCATGTTAATGTTGCCATTTTTTTAACATGCTGTCCATGAAGAGGCATGAAGCCTGTATGTGCATGTTTCTCCTTTCATTAATATTCGTGACTCCTCCTACAGCTTGTTGAAGTTGTATATGGCCACGCCAGTCAACATCGATTCCTGTTCCCTTTACCCCTCCCTGAAAGTGCTTGCTCCTGCCTTCTGCCAGAGGCTGCGCTTCCCAACCTGCAGGATGGCCAGCCTGAAGGCTGCAACCCTTTATGAGAAAGGAAGCTCTTGTTTCCAAGTTTATGATCCTCATGATTCTTCACTTGACAAAGGTATTATGAAAAGTTTAGGGTGGAGTTAAAATTTTTAAATCACTGAATAACTAAAGCATGAATAAACATGGATAACCCTCTTCTCCATATTTTTGTTAGATCTCATGTTCCAGCAAGTAAATAGGTTATCACGCCAGGCATAATTGATGAAAAATTGCAGTAGCAGGCAGAAACCACTTTGATTGTTACTTTTGCCTACTTTAACCTCTCTTTTAGAGTTTCTAACCTAGTAAAGACTAGCAAGGTTTTTTTTTTATTTACCAAAACTTGTGATAAAAATTAGTAGTCAACGTAAAATTTTCCACTACATAATTTATTTAGGTTTCTGAAAAATATTTTACCCTTTATAACTGCACTCATGTCTGTTCATATATATTTGATTCTAAGAGTAACTGGCTTCCTTTGATACGAGTTTGAGTGTGTTGGCTCCTTCCTTTAATGTTGCAACTAAACTTTTCATACTAGTAAGGAAAATCAGAATTGACATTTCTTGAAAATAATTGGCTTCTAATGTTATCTTAAAAAACATTGGCTTCTAATGTTATCAGTTAACCATTGACCAATAATGAAAAAAGTTAGAATCTAGGTTTCTTGCTAAAGCTATAAATGTGTTCAGATCTTAGGGGATAAATGCTACATATCAAATGTGGAGACCATTTTGTTTTCTTTGCCATACTACTCAAACCCTTATGGCATTGTAATGTAATTATTATCCTCAACAAATCATGGAGAGGTGACAGAAGACTAGAGCTGGGCAAATGTGATTTTCAAAAATGAGAAGCCAATAGATTTTACAAAATATGGATTACCATTTGATTTTCAATCTAAATAAGCTCTTCAGGTGTATCTTTTCTGACCACCCAATCTAAAGTAACCCCCTGTAATTCCCTCATATCACCTTGGATTTTCTTTTTTATGATTACTTTTTACCAGTACTCATTTTCTTGTTTTGTTTTGGTCTCTTTTTCTCACTAGTCTCATCTCCCTAAGAGGAAATGATGTCTATTCATTTCAACCAGTGTCTTTTCAGTAAAGAATGCCTTTTATATGCTAGGTACTCAACAAACATTGAATTAATGAATTATTGAGCTTGATACCAATTCCATGCAAGATTGTAGACTAGATTAAAAGGATGGTTTGTGAGCATAATTAGACATCCCTGAACGTCCCCCAAACTCATACTTGAGTTTGCTAAGACCACATGTCAAACTAATCCAATGTTCTTTCGATAGAGCTATTATATATCAGTCAGGAGGCTGGTGTAGTATTGTGCATCTTGACCTCAGCAAGTATTTGACTGTTTCTCATAATGTCCTTGTTTTTATCTGAGGTAGAAAATGTGGGCTAAATAAGAGCACAGATAAAGAGTGTCCCATCTATGTGTGGCCTAAAAAGCTAGGCTGAGCTTATATTCATATCTGGCTCTCTGGCAGCACCCCGATCAACAAGCCTCACCAAGTTTACCAAGGGATTTGTAAATGCAGAGAAGCCATTTTTTTTTCTAAAGATGTTCAAGTAATTCATCATTCACCATGTATTTATGGAGTACCTATTTTATGCTAGCCATAGGGATAGAGGGAATAAGACCAACACAGAGCCTACTTACAGAGCTTTCAAGCAGGCAAGGAAACAAATAGGTTGAGAGAGAAGGACTAAGGAGGATTTACTCTAATTAAGGTGATTATGGTTTACTTTGGAAGGCTTTGCTGAGGTGACATTTTACTTGATAACTAGGAAGAATAGGCTTTAACCATGTGGAATTAAGAAGAGGGGGAAAAAGCAGTGTGTGCATAGACCACAAGGTGAAAAACTGTGCTATGTTCAAGGAAAAAAAAAATATATATATATGGCTAGAGTGAGACAGTATAAGAACATGATATTGGAGAGAGGCATGTAGCTGGATCATACACTATGGTTAGAAGTTAGAAAGGGAAGCCTTTGAATAGTTCAAGTAGTGAAATGATTGATCCAATTCATATCATGGCTAGATATACTTCTGCTAAGAATGTGTTGCAGAAGGTCAAGAGTAGAGGCTGAAGGCAGAAGTGAATACAGTAGTCCAGGCGAGAGATGATGGCCTACACGAAAGTGGAAGGAATAGGGCAGATTTCAGATATACTGTGAAAGTAGATTGGCATGATAGATTGGATATGAAGAGTGAAGGAAAAGGAAAAACCAAGAACGTCACCTAGATTTTTGGCATGAATAACAATAGTTGATGACAATAGTTACAAAGTGAAGTAAAGAACAATTTTGTCTTAGATGTATTAACTTTAAGATGTCTGGGAGTTGCCTGTGGAAATGTCAAGTAAGAAGTTAGCCAAATCTAGATCTCAAGAGAGGTCAGGACTGAAGATTATGGAGTCATCAGTATTTTGATAAACCCATGGAACTAGGTGAGATGGCCTGGGGAGAAAGTAACAGTGGAGAAGAGGATTCAGATCAACTCTGAGACACTCACATACTTGGGGATTAAGCAGAGCAAGGGGAACTACTGAAGGAGTCGGAAGGAATAAACAATCAGGTAGGAGGGAAACCAGGAGAGAGTGGCATCATGGAAGCAAAGAGGGGAGCATTACACCAAAGGGGCCAATTAGCTGTATCAGTTGCCACTATCAGTCAAGATGGGAAAGATCTGAGACCCACTGGAAGATGAAAGTCACTGATGACTTCAGTACTAGTTTCAGTGGATTGGTGGAAATAGCCTGATTGGAATGACTTAAGGAAAAAGAGTAGAGATAACAGCTCTTTCAAGAAATTTTGCCTTGGGCCGGGCAAAGTGGCTCACACCTAAAATCCCACCACTTTGGGAGGCCAAAGTGGGAGGATCACCTGAGGTCAGGAGTTTGAAACCAGCCTGTGTCAGGGTGAAACCCTGTCTCTACTAAATATACAAAAATTAGCCAGGCTCCGTGGAGGGTGCCTGTAGTCCCAGCTACTTGGGAGGCTGAGGCATGAGAATCGCTTGAACCCAGGAGGCAGAGGTTGCAGTGAGCCAAGATCACACCACTGCACTCCAGCCTTGGCAACAGAGCAAGACTCCATCTCAAAAAAAAATTCTTTTTGCCTTGAAGAGGAGCAGAAGTACTGGTAGCTGGAAGGGTCAAGAGAGGGTTTGCTTCGTTTTGTTCTATAATGGGAGCAATTAAATCATATTCGTGCACTGATGAGAATAAGCTGGTAAAGTGGGAGGGAGTGGTGATGCGGCAGCAGCAATGGGCAATAACAGAGGAATCCTTGAGAAGGCAAGGGGGGTGAGATTCGGAGCATAAATGGAGGACTGGCTTCCACTGTAATGAGAGAAAGCAGAGAATAGATAGACTTGCAGGTAATTAGTAGATTTAGTGGTGGGAAGATTAGGGGGTTTCCATCTGATTCCTTCCATTTTCTCAGTGACGTATGAAGCAAAGACATTAGCGTGGCTGTATATGGGAAGTATTGGAGGTTTGAGAAGAAGGAAGGTAGTAATGGTTGTCTTCAAGAATGGCCGAGTAGATTATAGAAGGAAATATAGGATTGCCGAGGAATTTTGAGAGCCCATTTGAAAATAGTAATTATGAATTTAATGAGAAGCCGGTTAGCACAATTGTTTTTACTTTTCTGGAGCTAGGATCAGCCATTCTGGAGCAGATGCAGAGAATAAAGTATAATCAGGGCTGGGGTTTTCCAGGTGTGTAAGATGAAGAGCAAGGACACAGGCATTAAAGGTGTTTGCAAAGGAAAGATTATAGTGGTTAGCCATAGAATCTAAACCGGTATGGGGAAAATGAGATATTGGGGTAAATGTTGAGGGAAAAATTATCTGATGAGTGGGTCTCAGTAAAGCCAAAAAATATGTTCTAGTGAGAATATGCAAGTAAAGTGAACTGGAAGGATACTTCCTTTTGAAGTAAAAATGAAAAAGCAAATAAAGCTATTTTACCTATAGTCCCTAAGATAAAGACGTTTTTGAGAACTCTTTTTTTTTTTCCATACTTTCTTTTTTTTTTGAGATGGAGTTTCACTCTTGTTGCCCAGGCTGGAGTGCAATGGCGCAATCTCCGCTCACTGCAACCTCCGCCTCCTGGGTTCAAGCAATTCTCCTGCCACAGCCTCCCAAGTAGCTGGGATTACAGACATGCGCCACCATACCCTGCTAATTTTTCGTATTTAGTAGAGATGGGGTTTCACCATGTTGGCCAGGCTGGTCTCGAACTCCTGACCTCAGGTGATCCTCCCACCTCGGCCTCCCAAAGTGCTGAGATTACAGGCGTGAGCCACCACACCTGGCCTTTTCTTCCATATTTTCTACTTCTCTCATTTGTTCTACTTTCTGGAATCCTTCCTGGGCTTTATCTTTCAACTCTTGTATTGTGTTGTTTTCTTTTTTTTTCTTTTGGCATTTATGTTTATTCCAAGAGCTCTAGTGTGTTCTCTGATACTCTTTCTTAGCATTCTGTTTTTGTTTCAAGGATGCAAAAACTGCTTTGATCTCCTTGAGGATACTAATTAAGATTATTTTTTATTTTCTAGCTTATTACTTATCTCTGTTTCCTTCAGTGTTATTGTTCTATTTATCCATCATTTTCTCTTTTGTAATGGACATTTCCTCAAACATCTGGTCACCTTTGGTTATTCATTCATATTTAAAGGTGAAATAAGGCTGAGCATGGCAGCTTATGCCTGTAATCCTAACACTTTGGGAGGCCAAGACTGGCAGATTACTTGAGCTCAGGAGTTTAAGACCAGCCTGGGCAAAATGACAAAACCCCATCTCTACAAAAACAAAAATTAGCCAGGCATGGTGGCACGTGCCTGTAGTCCCAGGTAGTCGGGAAGCTGAAGCAGGAGGATTGCTTGAGCCCCAATATAAGCAATGTACTTCTAAAAGAAACCACAGGTGAAGGAAGAAATGACAATGGAAGCTAGAAAACTTATTTATTAAATAATAAAAATATCAAACTTGTGAGATGATACTGAGCTAAAGCCATGATTAGAGGGAAATGTACATACAGCTTTAAATACAGATGCAAAAAGAAGAAAGGCTTAAGATCAATTATAATCCCAGCACTTTGGGAGGCTGAGGTGGTTGGATCACCTGAGACCAGGAGTTCGAGACCAGCCTGACCAACATGGTAAAACCCCATCTCTACTAAAAATACCAAAAAATTAGTTAGGTGTGGTGGCGCATGCCTGTAATCCCAGCTACTCGGGAGACTGAGCCAGGAGAATCGCTTGAACCCGGGGAGGTGGAGGTTGCAGTGAGCCAAGACCACGCCACTGAACTCCAGCTTGGCGAGAGAGCTAGACTCCATCTCAAAAAACAAACAAAAAAAAGATCGATTATCTAACGTTCATTTCAAGAGGTTTGAAAACAGCAAAGTAAGCTGAAATAAAGAAGCAGTACAGATTAGATATTAGTGAAATAGAAAACTCAAACACACAGTCCAGATCAACAAAGCTGAGTATTTTATTCTAGCTAAACTAATAAAATTGATTAAGCCTGGCAAGACTTAGCAAGAAAAAGAAAAGGCATAAATTACCAATATGAAAGATTAAAAAAAAATCTACAAACCCTAAGATATTCAAAATATAATACGAAGATATTATGAATAACTTTATACCAATAGATTTGAAAGTTTAGATGGAATGGATATTATATTTTAAAAATATTCCTACTTTTACAAAAAAGGAAAACTACTTACCAAAACTAACACAAGGAGAAATGTAAAATCTGAGTAGTTCTATGTCTAGTAAAGAAATTGAATTTGTAATTTTAAACCATGCCACAAAGAAAAAACAATGCTCAAATGGTTTCATTAGTGAATTCTACCAAGTATTTAAGGAAAAAATAGTACCATTCTTTTATACACTTTCAAAGCTCTCCACATATTCCACAGTCCTGGCCAGCAAATCCCTGACTTCAAAACCTGACAAGATCCAATTCAGAAGGAAAGTAACAGGCCAATCTCATGAACACAGATGTAAAAACTCCTAAACTAAATATTAGCAATCTGAATCCACCAATGTCCAAAAAGAATAAAACAGCTTTACTATGTTCAATTTATAAAAGGTATTCAAGGTTGATTTAACATTCAAAAATCATCATATTAACTGAACAAATATGATCGTCTCAATAAATGCAGTAAAAATACTTGATAAAATTCAAAATCTATTTATGAAAAAAAAACCTCAGCAAACTAACAACAGAAACTTCCTTACTTTGATAAGGATTATTAGCTATGAAAAACTATAGCAAACATCATACTTCAGAGTAAAATACAGAATTAGGAATGAGTCAAGGATACTTGCTCTCACCACTTTTATTCAACTTTGTACTAGAGACCTTGTTCAGTGCAACAAGGCAAGGAAAAGAAATAAAAGCTACAGGAATTGGAAAAGGAGAAATAAGACTGTTGTTATTTACACACAACACAATTGTGTACACAAAAAAAATCTTTTTAGAATCTACAGATAAAGGCTAGGCATGGTGGCTCACGCCTATAATGCCAGCACTTTGGGAGGCCAAGGTGGGAGGATTGCTTGAGCCCAGGAGTTTGAGACCAGCCTTGGCAACACAGTAAGACTCCTGTCTCTCCAAAAAATTTTAAAATTAGTCAGGTGTGGTAGCACACACCTATGGTCCCAGTTACTCAGGAGGCTGGTGTGGAAGGATCATTTGAGCCCGGATGTTTGAGGTCGTAGTGAGCCATGATCGCACCACGGCACTCCAGCCTGGGCAATTGAACGAGACCCTGTCTCTAAAACGAAAAAAAAGAAAAAGATTAAAAAAGAAAATCCACACAGCAGAAGAATATATTTGTAATACATACAACCAACAAATCATATCCATATTATACAAAGAATTCCCACAAATCCATAAGGAGGACAAGAACCCAATAGAAAAATGGGCAAAAGACTTGAATCAACACTTCGCAGAAGAGGATAACCCAATAGCCAATAAATATATGAAAAGACACAGGAAATAAAATGATACTAATGATACATCATTAGATGTAATGTTACATTATTACAATGATGCATCATTTATAATGATGTATCATTAAAATGAAATAATAATACTCTACACCTACTTAGAAAAACCAAAATTTAAAAGTCCAATAATATCAGATGTTGACCAGGATGTGGAGCAAGTGCAACTCTTCAGACCCTTCTAGTAGGAGTGGAATTTGTACAACCACATTGGAAAATTGGCAGTACCTACTAAAATTGAACTAGGCCTCCCTATGACCTAGCAAAACATGCATTTCCACAGAAATGCATACATATATTCACCAAAAGACATCCATAAATGCTCATAGCAGCATTATTCATAAGAGCCCCAAACTGCAAATAACCTTAATATCCTTCATCAGCAAAATGATGAGTACATTGTGATACATTCATACAATGCAACACTATCCAGTAGTAACAGGAATGAATCTCATAAAATATTAAATAAAAGCCATACACACAATACTACATACTACAGTATAGACTTTATGAAGTTCAAAAGCAGACAAAACTAATTCATGATATTATAACTTAATCTACAAGGATGAAGGATACTGACTTGAGTGAGCATAAATGGGCTTTGGGGGTGCTGGTAATGTTCTGCTTTGTAACTTGACTGCTGGCTATAGGTATATTTTCATTTTCTGATGATTCAGCAAGCTTTACACTTTGTGTGTTGTACTTCCAATAAAAAATATTATTTTAAAAAACAATTCTATCTCAATCTAGATAGCAGCATCAGTTGTCTATTAAGGCCAGTCTGAACCTGACCAGTCTGAAGGTAGAACTTCGCTGTCAGCCTATAGGATAACACCTGTGCTTCTGTTCATGGATAAGGTGTGTACAGCCACATCCTCCAAATGTGGCATAAGATCATTAGAGTTAAAAAAAAAAAAAAGGAAACAAAGGAGATGCAAATTATGTCTGTTTCCACTAGATACTACTTTATCTGTAATAAAATATCCAAAAAGTATGTGATAACTACTAATATTACTCATACAGTTTAGAAATTCATGTATTTTGAATACCAAATCTGCACAACTAAAGAAATTATTGTCTACCAAAGTGAGGCAAGACAGGTGTCATGTATACAGTTTAAAAGTTTTCATGTTATGTTTGGGTATTATTGTGGGATAGTATTGCACCTTGATTAATCTCTGAGTCAACACAAATTTATCATTGGTTTGCCTTTGTAAAAAAAGAAAAATATTTCTTACTACTAGGAGATATGAGAGGAAGAACAAAACATTACAAGGTGGTTGCTGGGTGCAGTAATCACACCTGTAATCCCAGCACTTTGGGAGGCTGAGACAGGCAGATTACCTGAGGTCGGGAATTCGAGACCAGCCTGGCCAACATAGTGAAACTCCATCTCTACTAAAAATAGAAAAATTAGCTGGGCATGGTGGCGCGCATCTGTAATCCCAGCTACTCAGAGGCTGAGGCAGGATAATCACTTGAACGCAGCAGGCGGAGGTTGCAGTGAGCCGAGATCGTGCCATTGCACTCTACCCTGGGAGATAAGAGTGAGACTGGGTCTCGAAAAAAAAAAGCCCGGGCACAGTGGCTCATGCCTGTAATCCCAGCACTTTGGGCGGGCAGATCATGAGGTTAAGAGATCAAGACTATCCTGGCCAACATGGTGAAACCCGTCTCTACCAAAAATACAAAAACTTAGCTGGGTGTGGTGGCGCGTGCCTGTAGTCCCAGCTATTGGGTGAGGCAGGAGAATCCCTTGAATGCAAGAGCGGGAGGCTGAGGCAGGAGAATCCCTGAACGCAACAGCGGGACGCTGAGGCAGGAGAATCACTTGAACGCAGGAGGTGGAGGTTGCAGTGTGCTGAGATCACGCCACTGCACTCCAGCCTGGGAGACGAGAGCAAGACTCTGTCCAAAAAAAAAAAAGTTACAGGTAGGTAATAAGAACATTTTTATTTATTAATATGTTTTCACTATATGAAAGATTCGTAAAGTCTTACGTTTGTGTAATTACTTTAAGTCTTTTATGCATTCTCTTTAGCTCTATACCCAGTAACAGCAACTATTTATATAGCACCACGTGAAAAAAAAATACATAAACTGAATAATTCTTATTCTTGCCGCTATTGATAAGCATCTCATTAACAAGATTGTGCCTATGTTTTCTGGTGCTTAAATGAAGACCTGTTAAAATGTAAGATAATCCTTGCAAGCCATCCACTAGAAACAAAAATTATGGCTACATTTTTATTTTACTTTTTTAATTCTGAAAACCAAAGACTTCGTGCAGAATTGAGAAGTGGGGATTTCCAGCATAAGGTGCACACTATCCATGTAGAAGAGTTTTCATATCAATCTATGATTCCTGAATAGGTATAATGTGCTCTTTTTTTCCCCAGAGACAAGTAAGGAAGTTCGTTGTCAGTTGATTACTTTTTAAAAATGGAAAACACTTAGCTTTAATAATTATTAAAGCTAATATTTTTAAATATTGTTTAAAAATATTTTAATTTTAAAAATTGTTTAAAACATATTTTTACATTTGTTACATATAACCAAAATTTAATTGTATATGTGCTTATAAGTGTGTGTGTGTGTGTGTGTGTGTGTGTGTGTGTGTGTTGAGACAGAGTCTCATTCTGTTACCCAGGCTAGAGTGCAGTGGCGCAATCTCGGCTCACTGCAACCTCCGCCCTCCTGGGTGCAAGCAATTTTTGTGCCTTAGTTTCCTGAGTAGCTGGGATTATAGGTGTGCACTACCACTCCTGGCTAATTTTTGTATTTTTAGTAGAGACGGGGTTTCACCATATTGGCCAGGCTGGTCTCCATCTCCTGACCTCAAGTGATCCACCCACCTTGGCCTCCCAAGGGGTTACAGGCATGGGCCACCATACCCGGCCAAATGTTGGTTTTTAAAATCACAAACAACACTGAAACTAGTTTTTGCAAATGAAAGCAATCACCTTAGCTATAATGTGTTCATTCTTCAGTGAATATAGAAAAACAGTATTTGAGATCAATTACTTCCAAGTTTCTCATAATAATGCTCTATGTATAGGAAAGATAACATCCTCAAGCCTATTTTCTTGGATTTTATTATTGTATTGTATTATACATTAATATTTATAAAATATTAGAATTATTTGAGTGATAGTTCTGTAGAGATATCTTTAAGAGTAATTTAAGTTTAAAAAATTTTAAATTCTTAGTAGATTTAATGTGTTAACATAGGCATTCTGCTGTTCAAAAGCGCTTCCAAAATCAGCGCACTCACCTCTGGGGCTTTCCAAGCAGAAGTTTTAAGTCCCCTACTCTTCTTAGAAAATAGAAAGGGGTAATGTTGGAAGCGTGCCAGGAGTAAGCCTTGGTATTTTTCATGAAGTGCCACAATGAAAGTACCTTCTCCCACAAGTCAGTTCCTTTTAGCAAAATCATAATCTCATCTAGCTTTCCTAACCATGCTTTTCCCAGAAAGCCTGTCTCCTCATTGAAGATGGTAACACGATAGATAACTCAGTATTATTTTGTCTGTGCTCGTGACCATTCCTGTACTTCATTTAGAGTTTTAACATCCATTTACCAAGTTTACACAACTGCCAGTTAAAAATGCAAAAGTGCATTTTCCTCAATGTAAATAGTTTAGAAACATCAAAAATAAAAGTGTGAGTTTCTCCTTTTCCTTCTGCCGCTCACCTGATGTTAAAAATGTGGTGCTTGTAGTCCCAGCTACTCGGAGAGGCTGAGGCAGGAGAATGGCGTGAACCCGGGAGGCGGAGCTTGCAATGAGCCGAGATTGCGCCACTGCACTCCAACCTGGGCGACAGAGCGAGACTCCGTCTCAAAAAAAAAAAAAAAAAAAAAAAAATGTGGTGCTTAGTGAGGCAAGACTCCCATCCCCGAGTCAGAGAACCAGGATTGGAATCACAGCTCTGCCACTTATTGGCAAGTGACTCCAGGTAAGTTTTTAATCTCACTGTACCTCAGTATCCTCATTTGTAAAATGGAAGTAATGATTGTACTCTTTACACGCCTGTTGTGAGGATTAAATGGATTTTTAAGTGTGAATATGCTATTAGTGTTTCCTATTATCCTTTCTAGAAACTTTCTTTGCTTATATAGATAAAATCATGTTTACGGTTCTTTACAAACATGGGATGATATTGCCCTGTAACTTACTTCTTTTACTTAATAATCATGAACATCTTTCCAAAACTACATAATATTCTTAAGTAGCTGCATTATATTCAAAACTATGATGGGCAATAATACTTTCCACCATTTGTATATTAACAGATATTCACATTTTTTTCTTTTTGTGGTTTTATAAAAATGCTACACTAAACATCCTTTTGTCTCTTTCTTTATGTATTGATATGTTTGATTCCCAGATACAGAATTGCTTCATCAAATGATATTTGCAATTTTTAATTTTTAAAATCAACACTGCCAGATCACTTTCTAAAAAGCACAAAAGTAACTCAGCAGTGCACCAATTAGGCTGTACAGTAGGGAGTTAAAAAGCCAGCCAAGTAGTATGACTGCAGTAGCACAAAGGGAGGGAGGGAGAAAGTGGCAGAATTTTATCTGAAGGTAGACTGTGATAAATTATGGATGTGCATTGTAAACCCAGAGCTGCCACCAAAATAATTAAACAAGGATGCATATAAAATAAACTAACATGAAGAGAAAACAGAATCCTAAAAATGCTCAAACCAAAAGACAGTAGGAAAAGAGGAAAAAAGGGAACAAATAGAAAAATGGATGGGAAAAATAGAAAAATAGCACAACGGTAGACTTAAACTTCACCATATCTATAATCACATTAAATGTGAACAATCTAAACACTCCAATCAAAAGGCAGAGATTGTCAAAATGGGTAAAATGGGATAAAAGTGCCAAATGTAATGCTGTCACTTTAAATGATATAGATAAATTAAAAGTAAAAAGATAGATTGAGATATATCATATAAATGCTATTCATAAGAAAGGTGAAATGGCTATATAATTAATATCAAAGTGGACATGAGAATTTGATTTTACCACCAATCAAGGAAGACACATAATAATGATAAAAGTCTCAATTCATCAGGAAGACATAATAATTCTAAATGTTTATACCTCTAAGTAGAGCTTCAAGAATATGAAAAGACTGACAGAAATAAAAGGAAAAATAGACAAATCCAGTTATTGTTGGAAATTTCCACACTTTTTCTCAGAACAAGAAACAGAAAATCAGTATGGATATTTCAGCCTATTTGACCTAACTGACACTCATAAAGTACTTTACTGACAACAGCAAAATACATAGCCTTTTCAAGTGCACATGGAATTTTGACCAAGATATGCCATGTGCTGGGCTAACAGTAAGGCAAGTGAATAGTTCTGGCAATCCAGGAATTCAAAACAGGTTATATTCTATTGGCATGGGACAAGTATCTTCATATAAATAGTTACCTTATGATATGGTTTGGCTCTGTCCCCACCCCAAATCTCATCTTGAATTCCCATGTGTTGTGGGAGGGACCTGGTGGGAGGTAATTGAATCATGGTTGCAGGTCTTTCCTGTGCTGTTCTTGTGAAGTGAGTAAGTCTCATGAGATCTGATGGTTTTAAAAATGGGAGTTTCCTTGCACAAGCTCTCTCTTTGCCTGCTGCCATCCATGTAAGATGTGACTTGCTCCTCCTTGCCTTTCACCATGATTGTGAGGCCTCCCCAGCCACATGGAACTGTAAGTCCATTAAACCTCTTTCTTTTGTAAATTGCCCTGTCTTTATCAGCAGCATGAAAACGTACTTATACATGATACAAAGGAGAGATTATACGTATGGATCCAACATCGACCTAGAATGTGAGGAAAGACACAATCCTAAGCAAGTGATGACAAACAAAAACAATAGGATGCTATCGAGATGGAGCAGGAACCCATCTTAGGAGCCTGTGGAGCACCCCTAAGCGTGGAAATAAAGGAAAATCTTGAGTTCCTTCAAGGGAAATTCCAGGTACCTAGCTAGCCCTAAGAAGTAAACAAGTAACTTGATAAGTAAGAAGGTAATTGTAGCTTAAAACAATAACCAAGGAAGTTAGATTCCCTATAGAAGCGAAAGATAACATCTTAACATGTGTCCCTGAGTTGTTTCTCAGAAACCCAGACCCCCACCAAAACAGATCCACTGGCATGCAGACCTCAGACAAGGGGGAAATGAGGACTGAACTGACCACCATTCTTTCTTCTAAATTTCTTCCTGAAGGGCGAGGAGGAAGTCACACCCAGGAGCCAGAGCTAACGTTCGTTTTTGCTGACCCCAAATTTTTCACAAAGCTTCTCTTCCTTCACTGATGGCAAGTCAGAAAATCTTTGAATGTATAACCTATAAGCACCCTCGCTTTAAAGATTTTCAAGATATCCCAGCTTGTTAGACCAAACTAACGTGCAACCTCCGTGTATTATGATTTTGCCTGTAACTTCTGCTTTCTTGAAATTAACCCTGCGTTTAAAAATCCTTACTTGCAAGCCAACCGAAGCTCAGGATTTAAGCAAGAGCTGCCCCATTCTCCTTGCTTGGCGCTCTGCAGATAAGCGCCCTCTTTTCTTCCACTGCAAACCTTGTTGCGGATGGCTTGGCCTTACTGCACCAGAAGAACGGACCTCAGTTTTTAGGTAACACTGTGCCCCAGACATCTGGCCACTTTATGTCTGAAAGGGCCCATGTGATGATGGGGGCTGGGGGACGCCTCAAGGCTGGTGGAGCCTGGTGCCATTCTGGAATTTGGTGGGTGCAGGGCGGGTGAGGGGCGGAGGCAGAGGATCAGGAGAAGAAAAAGAGGTAGTGGCTGCTGGCCCCAACATTTTGAAGCAAAGAACAAGAGGAGTATTTTACGAAGCTTGGCGGATGGTGTATTGTGTTGATGCCTTAACTGCAGTCTACGAAATCTCCAGGAAGGATCCTCCTCCCATTCATTCTCGACGGTGGCGCATCCACTTTCGGAAGGCCGGGCCTCGAAGGGTGGGCGCGCGGGGCCGGAGCAGGGCCACCCCGATGCCCCCATTCCTTCCGGGGAGGCGGGGCCCACAGGCCTGGGGTGCGGTAAGGCGGGAGCCAGTGCCGTGAAGGGCAACCCAGGGCGGGTCTCCCGCCAACCTGTCTGCAGCCCGAGCACCTGGGCCAGGGGCGGAGACCGGACCAAGGAGGCACCGGGCGCGGCGAACACCCCCAGGGGCCCTCTCCGACCGGGGCCCCGCGTCCCACCGCAAACCAGGGGAGCTTGGGCACCACCTGGCTGGCACCGCCCGGCCCGGCCGGTGGGGGGCGCAGGAGGGCGGCGCTGGGGCAGGTGCGGGGCGGGGCACAGGGGCGGGACCACACAGGGCCACGGCAGCCGCGCCCGCTGGGCCACAGAGGCCGCTGAGGCCGCGGCGCCCGCCAGCCTGCCCCGCGCCATGGCCCCGCGCGCCCGGCGGCGGCGCCGCCCGCTGTCCGCGCTGCTGCTGCTCTGCGCGCTGCTCACCCGGCTGCAGGTAAGGAGCGCCCGCGCCTGCTGGGCCGCGCGGCCCGACGCCTCCTCGGGAGGCCCGGGAAGGGCCGGGGCCGGCGGCATCCTGGCTCCTCTGCCTTCCGAGAAGAGCGGGAGTTTTGGGGAGCGGAGGCCGTGGGAAGCTGGGGAGGCGCTTCCAGAGTTGGACGGCGGAGGGCGGGAAAGGGCAAGCGGAGGGAAACGGGCGCAGAAGGAGCAGGTTGGCGGGACCGCAACACCCGAAACGGGCTCTTCCAAAAGCCCCTCTTAGCCGCAGACTTTGATGCTGTCATTTTCTCCAAACGCTTCTTGAGCACCTACTAAGCGCTTGCGCCGGGCGGTGCTGCGGGAGACAGCGGCGTGGGGACCGCACCTGCGAGAGATAACCGTTCCCGATACGATTTCTCCCAGGTGGCCTCCGTCCCAAATTTCCACCCGGAAAGGGACCTGATTCCCTCCGTCCCTGAACTGCGGGCTTGCCTTTGCCTCCCCTGAGCCCCTTCGGGGACACCCCTGCCAGCTCGCCTGGAGGCCCCGCACGGCCAGGAGAGGCTGCGCGCGCCCCGGGGATGCTGGACTTGCCCCTCGCAGACCCGAGTGGCTTCCCGGTCCTCTTGGAACAGGTTTCTCAGTACAGTTAGCGAGCGAATGCAGCCAGGCACGGACTTACTGCCTCCTGGAGGAGGGCCGCAGAGGGAAGCACACCCAGCACAACAAACGCTTTAAAAATCGTTGATACGAACTTGAAAGCTCTCACAGGGAAGGGCGAGTGGTGGTTTTCTTGGTTTCGGCAGGGTCAGATTTCCCCTCTGTTAACACTAGCTTAGGCTGCTGCCGTCCCTCCGCAGCCGCGCACGGAACCCGGAGAGGCGTGGGGAGGGACGCGTGGAGAATCGTGTTTGGGTGAGAAGAGGGGAAAAGCCTTGACAGAAATAATGTGGGTGCACTGAAGGCTGAAGCAAAAGATTCTAGGGAAGATTCATTCCCAATTGTATGGGTCTCTCAGTATGGTTGAGGGAAATGAAGGCGGAAAAATCTAAAGGATTTTTTCATTTTAAGCACTTCAGGTGTTGCTTAATTAAGTGTTCAACAGGTTGAACGGGGTGCTACCTTATTTGAACCAAAGGACCAGGGTTTCAGCGAACAGCTAGCCACCTAAGAAAAACCTGCCTGATCACGCAGTTGCAAAATTATCCCACACTGCTCTTGCAAAATGACATATTCATATGTGCATAAAAGGCGTTCGGTTCTAATATGAACAACAAATGCTATCAAAATAAGTTTATTTTTCAGGGAGACCTTTCAACAAGTGCTGTTTCCCGTCTTTTTCCCTTTAAGCCCCTTTCGTTATGCATATTTGAAAATGTACCTAAACTTGCATCGATCAGTTCCAGTTCTAGGGGAGCGGACCTTCTAGGAACCTTATGAATTCCTTGGCTAGGCCACGAATTCAATTGACATAAGACAGACTAACAGGAGAAAAACTGTACTTAATTGCCTACATAGACACAGGACTCCTACAAAATAAGAGACTTGAGGAAGGGTCAGATGATTGAAGCTCATTATAGCATCCATAGGGGTTTCTGCAGGGTGCTGCAAAACAGGTTTTGGGGGGTTTGGGGAGGAAGCATATGGTGAGTAAAGGACATCTTGTCAGGCATATAAAAGATTCTCAGGCAATAAAAATGGTCTCTGACCAGCCCTTGGGAGAATAGTTGAGAGTCTGTGTGGGCTGGTGTCAACCTCCGGTCTCCTCTCCTGTAATCTGAGTTAATCTTCTCTGGGTGAGAATCTTCTCTGGGTGAGAAGATTCCCACGGCGGAGATTCGAGACATTTGAGTTCCTTTTGGAGGATCTTTCTTCGGGCAGAGTTCAGAGAAACCTCTGCCCGTGGCCACTACCACCTGCCTTCAGTTCAAAATAATCAGCACACCATAGTGGCATATTTTGGGGTGGCATTTCTTGAACTCCTTCACAATCAAGTGACATTGGAATGCTTTTCTGCTTATTTTACTTGGTGCCCAACCTTCCCAGTAGAAATGCATTTTCTCTCAAAGGTGAGACTAGATGCAGCCTTAAAATAATATTTCCTGGAGATACTGTGGTTATCTAGGAAAAAGCACTCTCTGTATTCAATGACTGCTTCTTTGGCCAGCCTATTCCATTAGCTCACAATTTAGGAATGGCATTGACAGTTCATTGAGGATGTTAATGATCAAACACCAGGCAAGGCTTCAGGAACTGCCTAGTGGGGAAATTGGTTTTGCAAAATAGTTGGCATAAATGGCTTCCAGAAAGTGCCTTATCTGTAGGGATTGTATTTAGTTTCATTTTTATTATGTTAAATAGATTCAAACTTACCTGAAAGGCTATAAGTTTTGCCCTTTAAAACATTTCTATGATTATATGTCTGCCTGCTTGTATTTGTGAGGGAATTCATTTTCAGATAGAATAAAACTATTTGCCTACAGATAAAAACATTTTGAATTTTTGTGTAGCTAGTCCTGCTGTTTATTCCAGGTAACAAAATATAGATGCACACTGTTTTCATTAAGGTAATGGATTGTACATGGTCATGTTTACCTGGGGTTATAAGATGCAAGAGCAGGTGCGTGCATATGCAGGACAACAGACATTGGTGGTGTCAAACACTGTGCTAATGAGGAACAAGGGGAAGGCGCATGGGTCACAGTCTAGTGGAGAGCACCAGAAGGGAAAAGCTGTGATGATAAGAGAGCAGCATATGATAAGAAAAGTACAGAGGGTGGCAGAGGAAGGGAGAGAGGAAGGGAGGGAGAGAGGGAGGACCACTGGAGGAATCCCTAAGGACTTCGGGATGAAGAGGTTTCCCAAGTGGTCTTGAAAAGATGTGTGGGAAACCAGAGGTCAGGGAAGAAATGATTCTAGGAGGTGGGAAGAAAGCTCCCTATGTTGGGAGGATGGTGTGAGTGGTTTAGACCTAAAGGAATCTTTACAGGAAAAAAAAAAAAAAAAAAAAACCATATATTTTTATGACCTTACAGATAGCACAAATCACCTAATTCAGGAAACCCCCACCAAACAAATTGGGCATTGAACTTTTATAGTTTTGAGATAACTCTTGGATGGCCCTTACTGAGGTGGTAAAGTCGACTAATCAGAAACAGGCCACAGGGCCCTGGAGTGCCCGTGGGGAGACCCCTCTGAAGAAATCCCCCAGGGTGCGGCTCTGGGTCGTAGGGTGGGTGGGTGCTCTGTGCCACCTTTCCTCCTGCCCCCCATCCCATCCGAGAGGGGAGACATGGATATATGTAGTAATGCCTTGTTTGGAGAGCACAGACGCAGATCTGTGGGCTTGCAGTTCATTTTGCTGAGAAATATTTCAAATGCCTCCCCTGTTATTTCCTTTCTACCACTTCCCCCTCAAATGGCAAACCTGTAATAGGAACATACTCTCTGTGTTGATAAGGAAATAGCTTGCTTTTTCAGTTATCTACCAGAACTTCTTACATCAGGAAAACTGAAACAATAAAAATGTGCCTTTGGAGGTCAATAAATCAGTGTTTTATGAGGACATGAAAAGGGGAGTTCCAAAGCAGGGCCTCCTCTGCAAAGAGTGTTGTTTTAAGCAGGGGTAGTGTGGACTTCATCTGCCATGTCAGTATTAAATTTTCCCCCTTTGTATTTTCCTATTTTTGAAGTTCATGGAAAAAAAAAATAGTGTTTTTCCCACATGCTGTATCCAGTGGTCTCTAGGAATGTTGTCTAGGCCATTTTTTGGTTTGTTTTTTGGTTTTTTGGCTGATGTGAGTCTGCAGCCCATCCTGATGGTACGCAACTGTCCAGGTGGTTCACTCCCTAGGGCATCTGCCCCCTGGCCAGGTGGCGCATGGCCTGTCTGCTGTCTCCTCACAGCGTCCTGGCCTTAGTCCACAGGGCAGTACACCTGCCTCTGAGCACACAGGCTGCTGACTGCAGCTCAGTGCACCCCAGGACTGGCATGGGTAGGATTCTGCCCAGCAGGTGATTTTTCCTCTGAGTACCCTTTCGTTCTCTGCCCGGGTTGTGGGAAGGCCTTTCTGTGTATTTCCCTCTAGTTGCAGTGTGGGGCTTTCTGTGGTGTCCACTGCTGGAAACACAGTTTAAGTTCAGCTCACCCTTTCTGCCCCAAAACACTAAGCTTGAAAGAACCAAGAAGGAGCCGTGGGTTTCAGCAAAATAGCCTTGATCCCTCTGAAGTTCTTAGTGAACTTTTGAGGTTTAAAACCGAGTGGGCGTGGAGCAAGATTACACACAGCCCCATATCTCTGTCCTGATTCTGAGAGACGCTCTATTTCCTGCCAGCGAGACCAACCTGGCAGCGCTCCCCAGGCAGGCTGCCTGTCTGCCTGGGTCACCAGAAGCTGCTTGTCAGAGGGCTGACTGGCGCTGCTGTTCTCACTGTGTCACGTTCCAGTCGCAGTGTGCTCTCACACCAAGAAGCCCAAAGCAGCCCCAGTCAGCAGTGGGAAGTACATTCTTTAGGGCCATGTGATGATAACTTTATATGTGTGTTTGTTTTATGAGCCACCGTCGACTTCCAACCTTTGAGTGCTTTGGGTCACCGCATGCAGGCCACAGCATTCGATAATGAGAAACTAAACCTGAATTTGTGTTCAATGCATTCAGTGACTGCAACAAATGGAGTACCCACAACCTGTAGCACACTCTGCAATGGGCTGAGGAAGCAGAGACCAAGGGCCACAGCTCCTGTCTTCAGATTTGCAGTCCAGGTGTGTGCAGACGATGAAAAGACAGCAGGATCCAGTGTTCTGGGGAGGGTTTTCAACTTGTCGTGGGCACACAGGACAAGAAGCGCCTTCACCTGAAAGTGTCAGAGAGGACTTCCCATCCCTCCTGCATGGTCACATGTGTCTAAAGCACTGCAGAGAGCATGAGAGAACAGCACTTAGGCTGGGGATTCCAGAATGACCAGTGCTTTGTCTGGCGGCGAGAACAGCAGGGACTCGCATCAGGGTGGAGTGTTTGCAGGGAACTGAAGGAAGGACAGGATTCCTGGACTCAGGGGTGTGGGGAGAGAAGAAGGCAAAAGCCAGCACTCAAAGGCTTTAGGTACAAGTAAATAGTTCAGATTTAATCTTGAGCTGTGAGCCAGAGAGGGCCATGATCAGTTTTGTGTATTAGGGGAAGAGTGTCCAGGGGTGGGCCTGAGGGGGCCAGTAAGGAGCCCACTGCCTTGGTTTGGGAAAGGGCCTGAATCAGGTCAGGGCAGTGGCGAGAGAAGGAGAAGCTGAGTACGGGGGCGATTTCAGAGCCAATGGGGCTGTGCAGGGGCTGAAGGCGCCAGGGGCAAAGGACGGATGTGGCTGGTTATTAGAAAAAAAAGACATGGCAGGCTGGTCTGAGTGCAATGGTGTTTACAACTAATTAATCACAACCAGTTAACAGATTTATTTGTTCCTTCTCCGCTCCCACTGCTTCACTTAACTAGTAAAAAAATAAAATAAGGCCGGGTGTGGTGGCTCACGCCTGCAATCCCAGCACTTTGGGAAGCCAAGGTGGCAGATCACGAGGTCAGGAGTTTGAGACCAGCCCGACCAACATGGTGACACCCCGTCTCTACTAAAAATAAAAAAATTAGCCCAGCGTGAGGGCGCGTGCCTGTAATCCCAGCTGCTCGAGAGGCCGAGGCAGGAGAATCGCTTGTATCTGGGAGGTGGAGGTTACAGTGAGCCGAGTGGTGCCATTGCACTCCAGCCTGGGTGACAGAGCGAGACTCCATCTCAAAGTAAATAAATAAATAAATAAATAAATAAGACATGGCAGATGTCAGGACAAAATAGCTGGCTGTTTGGGTTATATTTTTCACTTTATTAAGGAAATTGCCATCTTAGTCCAAATCAAAATGTTGTTCTGGTTCAAGTGAAGAAGTGTTGTTTTTCCCAAACAAAAAAGAAGGATTACGTTTAGGCTCTTGAATCTCCCCTTGTTTGGGTTCTCTTATTGGGAGGCAGAGACAAAGTTCCTTAGACCCTGTAGAGGCAAACATGCTAAAAGCCCCGTGGCATTGTGCTCTGCAGGGAACTAGCAGGCTCTGGAATCGAGAGAGCCATGGCCAGACCTAGAGATGTCTTGGAATGAGAAGTTCAGCGTAGAGACAGAGCTCTTAACACACACTGAAGAGAGATAAACAGCCAGTGATCCCCAGAGAGTCACATCAGAGCAGAGGCAGGTGTGACCTGACCTGTGCTCTTCCCAACCGGCCTCAAATATGTCACCTAACCCCAAAAGAAGCAGTGTTTATGTTGGACCAATAGCTGCGCAAAAACTGTTTGCTTGCATGATACACATTTTCCTGGCACATTGCCGCTGCCTAAGATGAGTGTTTCCCTTCCTCTGTGTCCAGTGCCTCTTAGACTTCCCCATACCCCCAAAAAATCCTGACCCAGCAGGTGACACGGAGGCCTGTCTGGCACCAGCAAAGGGACAGAGCTGCCAGATTTCCAAGTATCAGGAAGACCTGACTGCAAAAACCACCCTTTTAGTTCATCAAAGTAATAATAACTTATTACATTTCCTGTTAAGAGTGTTGAGAGTACAAGAGCCACTTCCTCAAGCTATCAGAAATTTGAAGACTTTCCATGAAAAATGAGGAAGAAAAACTCTGTTTAGCTCTTGGTGAACGTGATGGCTAAGCTGGGCAATGGGGAAAGGTTGTGCGGCATTGCCAGAAATCCTACTGGCACCACTGTGTTGGCTGGGTTGGGGTTCACATCACATCCCACAGATGGGACATGAACCACTTCTCTGAAGTATTGACTTTTTAAAAATATGTATTGCTTACCTAATGCAGTTAGCACCTAACTTAATAGTGTATCACGTAGTAGCACAAACAGCTGGCAAATTCATAGCCAGTAAAAGAGATTTTTAAAGGCCCCTATCTTCTCTCAACTTCATAGTCAGATATACAAGCAGGATCACATCTAACACTTTCATGGTAATTGAGAATCGATTCCATTTTTAAAGCTTAGTAGAGATTATTCACTTCCGCCCTTGCTAACCCGTTTCCTTGTTGAATAATTCCTGATGTCAGGAACTTCCCTCTAACAGACCTAAATCTAACATGTCACAGTTTGACCCCATTTCCTCAAATTCGTTCTTTAATGGGGTAAAAACCAGTTGGTCAATGTCTTCTTTATTTTAATATTTCTATTGTTGAAGATTGTTAGCCCACAACTTCCCCTTCCCCAGGGTTATTCATTCCAGTTCCTTTAACCTCTTTGTAAACTTTTTTTTTTTCTTTTCAATTCAACGAGATACTTTTTTGGATTTACTGGCAAAAAAAGCCAACAACCCCAAACCAAACAAAACCCACCAAGTATTTTGGGAACATCAGACTTAGGACGTTGCTGCCTCTGACTTCAGAGAGGCTGAGATCTGATGGGGAAGGTCAGATATCCCATTCTTTGTTCCCACGGAGCCCCACAGGAGGAACACATGAGATGCCTCTAGGACACAGGCATGGGAAGGATGAGTTCCGAGTGGAGAATCGGGCAGGGGGTGTTTGATCTGGTCCTGGAAGGATGGGTGTGATTCTGAGAGGAAAAGAGAGCTGGAGGGAGAAGGGCAAAGGTGGTGACAGGCATGAGAAAATCATGTCCCGCCCGGATTTATGGAGTCCAAGGCCAATGACAGGGACCAGGGAAGGATAAAGCCAGCTGGGAAAGTCCTGGGGGTCTGGGTCACAAAGGGCTTGCGAATAAACCTCCAGAACTGAGACTGTGCCCTGAAGCCATGAGTTCTCCAGCTGTAGTGTCTGGGCCCAGCATCAGTCTCCCCTGGGAACTTGTTAGAAATGCACTTTCTTACGCCCCCCCCACCTACCGAACAGAAACTCTGGGGGTGGGGGCCAGCAGTCTGTGGCTTCACAACCTCTCCGCTGATTCTGACACGTGCTCAAGTTTGAGAACAGCTGCCAGAGACCCTGGGATTCCATGAAAAGGTTTGCACTCAGCTCTGACAATATTAGAAGATTAATATATTACAAGTACCTGCCATTTGTTGAACCCCTCCTGTGTGCCCGGCATGTGCTTTACAAGGATTATATCTAATGCTCACTCCACCTTGCTAGTAAGTTGAGAAAACTGAGGCACAGAGAGACTGATTAACTTGCTTGAGTTTGCACAGCTCGTGCGTGGCAGGGCTGGAGCTCCTACCAGGCAGCGGTCCGGTGACTGTGGTCTTAACCCCTCAGGTAAACTGCTTGTATAGTCAACTCTGTGATGGGGTAGGCAGTAGAGAAAGGGACCTCCCAGAATGGTGGGACAGAAAGCTTTTTGGTATTTGGGGACAGCCATGCAAATGCGTGCCCAGTCTGCATTTGTGGGAGTCTGTCTTGTCTGCTCAAGTATGTACTCACTGAGGGCTTTCTAGAACTTTTTTTTTTTTTTTTTTTTTGAGAAGGAGTCTCACTCTGTCGCCCAGGCTGGAATGCGGTAGTGCCATCTTGGCTCACTGCAACCTCCGCCTCCCACATTCAAGCAATTCTCCCTGCCTCAGCCTCCCGAGTAGCTGGGATTATAGGTGCCCATCACCATGCCAGGCTAATTTTTGTATTTTTAGTAGAGACGGGTTTTCGACATGTTGGCCAGGCTGGTCTTGAACTCTTGACCTCAAGTGATCCACCAGCCTCAGCCTCCCAAAGTGCTGGGATTACAGGCATGAGCCACCGCGCCTGGCCTCTAGAACTATTCTTAAGCAGAAATGGCAATGCTGTGTCTTTAAGGCTAATCCAGATAAAAGACAGGCACTCCGGGCACTCTTGGCACAGGGTCCATGTGCCAGTTGATCCCTGACTCAGGAGGAAAAGAAGTGTATGTCTTGAATCACCACCACTTCCTGAAGCCAAGGCAGCACTGGCTCGTCTATGCCCCACACCCCAGAGGTAGAAATAGACTATACTGTACCACTGTGCTGTAGCCCTGGGTGCACCGCCTCAGAGGGTCGCATCTCTCCACGCGTGTTCATCCCACTCCCGCCACCTGCCAGGCTCTGTGTAGGGTGGGAGGGGGGAGAAGGATGGCCTCGGAGCCTCAGGGCAGCAGACAGTGATAGGTTAAACCTTTGCCCTCATAAGCTTTTGGAAGTAGGTAGTTATATTTTTAAAGGTCCTTTATGTCTTAGTCTTACTATAATTATAGCTAATCTGGGGACTCTTCCCTTGATGAGAATAACCTGAGTTCCTCTTTTGACATGTCCCTACCATGGAACAAATCAAAATCATTTTCTATTACTAACATTTTTTTGATCCCTTGAAAGACACTTTCTAAGTAGTAAGAGAAAAGCTCAAATAAGAAAGAGGGTCAGAACACCCATGGCCTCTGGGTCACGGTCAGTCTCAAGCTTTTACTTGGAGTGAGATCAGGAGACACTAACGGGGTTTAGGGGGAGAATGACAACATGGTGTCACTAATGCACAGTGGCCAGAAATCTAGCAGCAGACCCCAAAACCTATGACAAGGACTGTGAGATCGAGGGGGCAGTTAAATTCAGTGAAAACACAGATGGAACCTCTGTCTTAAACCTTAACCTATTAACTTCTATGGGTCACAAGGTTTAAAATTGGAAAATTGCCCCCTTCTAATGGGCTGAAGTTTCTATGCTCCAGTTGGGTCCAGTTGGGGGTCCCTGTGAACAGGCCACTGTGGTCGGATTTTTTTGTTGTTGTTGTTACCCAGGCTGGAGTGCAGTGGCGCGATCTCAGCTCACTGCAACCTCGCTTTTCGAGTTCAAGCAATTCTCCTGCCTCAGCCTCCCAAGTAGCTGGAATGACAGGTACCTACCACCATATTTGGCTAATTTTTTTTGTATTTTTAGTAGAGACAGGGTTTTACCATATTGGCCAGTTTTGAACTCCTCACCTCTGGTGATCCACCCGCCTTGGCCTCCCAAAGTGCTGGGGTCACAGGCATGAGCCACCACGCCTGGCCTGGGATCCAATTTCCATGTAAAATTGAAAATGACCAAAGCACCAGAAGCCATAACCAGTCATCTTAACTGTGTGGGGCAGTCCTCATGGGTAAGAGGACTCAAGGTGGTGGGCACCCACCCCTTTGCACCCAAGGGGTGAGGTCACTCAGAAGAGGCCTCATGGGAGGCTCTCCATTTCCTGGCATGAGTGACGGGCACAAAGAGTCTGAAACAGCTGTGTCTCCTGTTAGGCAGCCCCGTGTTCAGTCCTTATTAGAAAAGAGAGTTCCAGCCCAGAAAGAGATTGCTAATCTTGATTTTGCAACCCCCTTCCCTCAGGGTATCTCGGATTTTGTCCCAAATTAGTGGAGTCTTTCCAAGGGCGTGCTTGGGAGTGTGAATTTGATTCAGTGCTAGAAGGAAACTGTTACAGTCTTCTTTATAGGGAAGTTATGAGGTTACAGTGGTCTTTTGGGAAAAAATTATTCATTAATTTATCAAGTATTTGAATATTTCCTACATGCCCAGCACTGTTCCAATCTCCTTATCACCAGCCATCTCAGCAAGTTGATTAATCTCTCTTGGGAGGATGCAGGAAGGGAAGGGAAGTCAGGTCTCCGAGCACAGTGCCTGGCACATAGTAGATATTTCACTAGGGCCAATTCTTCCTATGCCCCCATTCATCAATAGATAAATAGATAAAAGGTATCCAGGGATGGGAGAGGTGGTTCTCAGTGTCTATTGTGTAGTCAGAGATGACTATGCAGTGTTTGGGAATAGGAGAAAGTCCTGGCTTTTGGTTTTCAATAAAATCTCTAGCCTTGCTCCTCAGAGACCGGCATTGACATTGCCTGGGAGCTTGTTAGGAATGCAGTCTCAGGCTCTGTTCCAGACCCAGTGAATCAGAACCTGCATTTTAATAAAATTTTCAGGTGATTCTGTGCACATTTGAGAAGCACTGGATTTCACCCTGAAAGCTGGGCAGTGAAGGAAGGGAGGGCAGCAGGTAAGGGGAATACTTCCTCCTTCAGTCACTTTGGGGACTCCTGGCCTGAGCAGTTCGTGCAGCCCCAGCATGGAGGCAGAGCCTAGAAGGACAGGGCCTCCAGCCGGCAGGTGCACTCTCAGAAGTGACCACAGGGCTTGTTGGCTTCTATTACAGAAAAGAAGAGAAAGCAATTCTTATCTGAAGTGAATACAAAGTTAAAGAAAAAAACAAACCCCAAGAATGACAATGTAAAAAGACTTTCACACTGGGAGAATAAAGGGGCATTCACTGGAGCCTGTGGAAATAGGGGTGCATCGGAACATAAGGACAAGTCAAAGCCATCCTAATTACTGTACTGAGGAAACAACCGGCCTTGCCCTTGGATTCCAGGTGGCCCAGGGCTGCAGACTCTTCACTCTTATCTCTCTGGAAGACAAACTTGCAATTAAAGTTTTGAAATGCAAGCTTGTTTCTTCATTTTCCCTTGGGCCATATGTTTTCTTTTCAAGGAGCAGAGATAATAAATGCATTGTGAGGGGAGTAAGGCAAAGGGCTGAGTAAAAATCAACAGACCATTGATGGGCGCCTGAGTCAGTGCTGTGTGCTTTGTTTCCTTTAAGAAGCACATCTGGAATCAAGGTGGTGGGGGTGGGTTGCGGGGGGAAATGCTGATGGGCCCAATAACAAGCAGCTTTCAAGATGGTATATAAAGTCAATTGTGCAGTTTGCTAAATCGGAATGGTGAATATGTCAGGACTTCCAATCACAGTTACCCTATATTTTTAAGGTTGTTTTTTATTTTAATCAAACCTGACCTAAGTTAGATTTTTTTCCCTGCATATTATATATTCCAAAAAAGAACTTGTGACAAAATGGTTAAGATGGCAAATTTTTATGTTATGTGTGTTTTATCACAATTAATAATATATGTTTTAAAAATCTGGTGGCAAAGGAGGTAATTCCTGCCTGCCAATGAAAATACCATGAAGTGCCTAGTATTTAAACCTTTATGGGGTAATGGCAACGTCCAATATGATCAATACCACACAATCCTGACAGTATGGGTATATATTAACTCACAGTGCGTATAAATTAGTAATCAGTTATGTGACCTTATACCCTACCCACCTCGCACTGCACTTAGTCACATGGGCTATCTTGCCGTTTCTCCACCAAGCTGTGCATGCTTCCTCCAAGGGCCTTGGCAAATATGTCCACCTGTAATCCTCCTTCTGGCACGTGCTGTAAATTTGGCTTGTTCCCTGGCTTTAAGCAGGACTCCACTCAAATGCCATCTTCTCAAAGAGGCTTCCTGTAATCATACCATCACCTTATATAGATTGTTTCATTTTTTTCATGACAATTGTTGCAACCAGATTTCCTTATCTGTTTACTTATAGTTGTTCTTCTCCCCTGGACTGTAAGCCAGGACTCTCTTAGTTGAGTTCTATCCCCTGTATCCAGAGGATCTGAAATTGTCCCTGGCGCATAGTATGTGTTCACTTAATTGGGAAATAAATGAATGTATATCTAACTGGTCGACTTTTAGGTTGTGAATTCAGTCAGTGTTGTCAGCAGCTAAATCAAATCCTGTGAACAGAACTAGGCAAAATTAAATTACCCTATAAAAACGGACAAAGGACTTAAATAGACATTTCTCCAAGGAAGATACACAGGTGGCCAATAAGCACAAGAAAAGATGCTCCACCTCATTAGTCATTAGGAAAATGCAAACTGGAACCACAAGGAGATACTACTTCACACACGTCAGGATGGCTATTATTTTAAAAACCAAAAACCAAACAAACAAAACCAGCAAATAACATGTGTTGTTGAAGATGTGGAGAAGTTGGAACCCTCGTGCAGTGCTGGTGGGAATGTACGATGATGCCACCCCTGCGGGAAACAGTTGAGGGGTGGGTGCCTCGAAAAGCTAAACATAGAATTAACTTAGGATTCCTAGGTATAGACCAAAAAGAACTGAAAACAGGGACTCAGATACTTGTGTGCCAGTGTTCATTGCAGGATTATTCACTGTAGCCAAAAGATAGAAACAACCTAGGTGTCCATCAATGGATGAATGGATAAACAAGATGTGGTCTATACGTGTGGTGGAATATTATCCAGCCATAAAAAGGAATGGCATTCTGGTACATAATACAATATGGATGAACCTTGGAGACATTATGCTAAGCCAAATTCGCCAGACACAAAGGGAAAAATACTGTGTGGTTCCACTTATATGAGGTATAGAGAGTGGTCAGACTCAGAGACAGACAGTAGAAAGGTGGTTTCCAGGTGCTTGAGGGAGGGGGAATGGAGAGTTACTAGTTAACGGTTACAGAGATTCTATTTGGGGTGATGAGAATGTTCTGGAAATAGATAGTGGCAATCGTTACTGCTTAATGCCACTGAATCAAACTTTCAAATGGTTAAAATGGCAAATTTTATATCTATTTTCCACAATAAAAAATGTTAAATTGCCCCAAAGTTTTTTTAAAAAGGCATTCAAAGGACAGGCATAAAAAGAGCCAAATTCAGTGTTTGGCAGTGGGAGACAGCCCTTTCTCGCCTCCCGAAATGAGCTGCATTCCCGGCCTCCTGCAGATTTTGCCATCCAGAGTTGCCACTTTGCTGTCTGCTCCTGCCTGTACTTTTCGTCTCCATCTCTGTTTCCTCCGTGAGATCCTAGCCCAGGCTCTGTTCTTGTCTAAAACGAGTTTGCACCTTCTTGCGCTTTCTCTTCCCAACAGTCTTTACAATATGTTTCACGGTGCTGCTAAAAAAAGACCCTCCCTTCCTTCTACAACTCACTGACTAGCTGCCCTTTCCTGGAAGCCCCGAAGCAGCCCCCACCTTTTCCTTCTACTGTCAGAACATACCTGCCTACCCCTCCAGGCTCTCCGCCTGCACCTGCCCGAGTCTCCCATTTGCTCTGTCCTCTTCCTCCTCTCGAATCCTTCTGTCTCTGCCCCGCACCCTCACCCTCCCCAGCTTGTGCACTTCCTCTTGTAAGTCCTTCCCTATCTCCGTCTGTTTCCCTGCCCATCCAGAGCCAAGGAAGACGTGGACGCCAGTCTGAGGCCAGGGTTGCGTTTCTCCTTCCTCGTCCGCGATCAGGGAGTATCTTTCCAATGCATCAGTTCTGGCACTGCTGTGTAGGGCTCTGACTGGTCACAGTTTTCCTTCCTCTCTATATGTGGCTGTGTCCCCCTTTACAGAAGGTGTGAGAGGGCAGAGACAGGTCCTGCCTTCAGTCCTGCAGCAAGCCAGGACCTCATGCAGGTATGGGAGAGAGCTCAGCGAAGATGCCTTTGACAGTGTGATGACAGCAGAACTTTGTAAAGAGACTGATACTTCTCCTGTTAAACTCTGACAACATCAAACTATATCTTCTGGAGAAAAATCATTTTTCGAGATAAAGATGAATGACTCAGGCAAAGGTGAATGACTCAGACTCGCTCTTACCCGGTGATTAAATGAACTCACAGACTCTTTTGGGGGGAACAGTATCTGTGGGGGAGAGGACTGATTCATTATTTGTGATTTTCAGTGAGACCAGTAGGAGCTGACCAGCTGTGATGAGTGCCTTTAAGTTGGAGTTTTGAATACTTTTTATCGCTAGATACACATTCATAAAATGCATTTTAGAATGTCCCAAATCCCTAGGCCCTGTAGTCCCAGCTACTCAGGGGGCTGGCATGGGAAGATGGCATGAGCCCAGGAGGATCACTTGAGTATGGGAAGATCGCTTGAACCCAGGAGGTCACGGCTACAGTGAGCAGTGATCATACCACTGCACTCTAGCCTAGGTGACAGAATGAGACCCTGTCTCAGAAAAGAGTCCCAAATCCTTTATCAATCGTTTTGGGTTTTTTTGAAACAGGGTCTCACTCTGTCACCCAGGCTGGAGTGCAGTGGTACAATCACTGCTCACTGCAGCCTCAACTTCCTAGGCTCAAGCAATCCTCCTGCCTCAGCCTCCTGAATAGCTGGGACCACAAGCACACGCTACCACACTTGGATAATTTTTAAAGTTTTATAGAGACAGGGTCTCAAACTCCTGAGCTCAAGCAGTCCTTCCACTTCTGCCTCCCCAAATGCTGGGATTACAGGCGTGAGCCACTGTGCTAAGCTTTTTTTTTTTTTTGTAACCAATTATAATATTGTTTGTGACAGTCATAGTTTCTTCATGATCTTCTCCAATAAACTAGACACATATTTTCATATTGTACAAATCACAAAATATATGAGCCTAACTTTTGGCAGCAGAATTTTTTTTCAAGAGCTATGTGTAAAATATATTTCTTAGAAATGAAGTATATTTTAAACACTCAGGGCATTTTCTGTTAAACCCTGTGATTCTCTGTATCTACCTCTGTTATGACTTAGGCCATGTACCTGACTGGTATAACTTAGGACCTCCAAGTTTTTAATGTGTTCCATGATTGACAGGTTTCCCAGGTAGGGTGAACACACCCATGGGGTGTGCCAGGTGACCCAGCAAGGTGAGCGGGGGATCCTAAAACACTGCCCCTTTATCCTCATGGTTTCTTTATAACACACCATCTTGGTAGGCACCTATGCAATGTTGTTCTGAAGCTTGAAATGTGAAGCTCTGGTTTGTACAAAAGAAACATGCCTGATATTTTCTCTGTGAATCTGTAAGACTGAAATTCTATCTGCCGAGCTTATTTAAAATGAGAATGTCTAGAAGGATATTCGATCATAATTCGTTTATGTCCTAGTTAACAGAAATCACAGATATAATCTGGCAGCAGCTTTATCAGCAGACGGACTGAGTAAACTGTGTCTGCCTTCACCCAAGTGTGGCTCGTGGAACTGACTGAACCCCCAGACAGAAAGGCACTGAAATGACTCGGACCACTCATCGCCAATTTCACATTGATGCCTCAAGTTTCCAATCCCATGATAAAGGACTTCTTTTTGTTAAATCAAACATGCCTTTTAAAGCATGCATTTTTTCCTAGTTGTCCTGCTAAAATACTGTTATGCAGCTTTGGTTTGTCATAATCAGGTTAAAAGTGCACAAGGATGGTTTGTGCGGGAAGATTGTCAGGCCTTGAGAACTTGTCTCTGGGTGCCCAGTTTATCTTTTCCATCGTTTTTCCCCTTTCTAGAGACACCCTTTTCCCTCTCTCCCCTCAGGGAATGACTGGATGGAAGTTATGTATACTTTTACTAATTCCGCTCGGCTATGCCCGTGAATATCCCTCCTCTATTGGATACAGACCACTGCACTGGGGTGTGATACAATCACATCTCCATTTCTCCCAGCAGCCTGCCAGAAAGGTCTTCAGCTTTGAATTGAGGAGGTGGAAGCTTTGTGTTTGTGCAATATGGCCATTTGCCAGTGCCACACCATGTATAGGAATCCTCACGTCTGCCTCTCAGTGCAGCAGGATAGGCACCGTTATTAGCACTATTGTACAGGTGAGGAGACTCAGGCTGGAAATGGCTTTTTTTTTTTTTTTGTCCTGAGATTTTAGAAATGTAGTCAGTTTTATTAAAGAAATATCAGGCATTCTTCTCTCTGGGTCAAACTGGGTCAAACTGGAAGCCCAGTTTCGAGGGCGGCCCTGGGTAGAAAAATCCTCCTGCCCTGAAGCCCAACTCAGCTCTTGGGGTCTGCCTGGCCAGGCAACTTCATACTCTTGTCACCAGTGCCCGAGGTACCTTGTCCCCTCCTCCAACCTGAGTTCTCCCGGCCCTTACCTCCGCTTTGCTAAAATTCTCATGTTCAGACTGGGTGTGGTGTCTCACGCCTGTAATCCCAGCACTTTGGGAGTCTGAGGTGGGCAAATCTCTTGAGTTCAGGGGTTCAAGACCAGCCTGTGCAACATGGTGAAACCCCGTGTCTACCAAAAAATACAAAAAATTAGCCCGGCATGGTGGCGGGCACCTGTGGTCCCAGCTACTCGGGAGGCTGAGGTGGGAGAATCTCTTGAGCCTGGGAGGTCAAGGCTGCAGTGAGCTATGATCATACCACTGCACTCCAGCCTGGGTGACAGAGCGAGACTCTGTCTCAAAAAAAAAAAAAAAAAATCCTATATTCTATCATATCAGACTTTCTTTTCTGTGTCATTTAATTTTTTGAATAGGAATCCGCCCTAGCTGGTCTCTGGGCCTCACGTGATTCCTGCATCATTTCCACTCCTGGTTATGAATGTTTTGCTGAGAATCACCATGGTGGGACGTTTTCCTTACATTCACAGGCACAGGACTGTGCCATGATCCAGAATAGAAAGCTGGATAAAATAGAGATAAATTTAGCTGGAGAAAGCAGCTAAGGAAGGGGCAGACCAGGAACGATCGCCCAGAACATCTGAATTCAAAGGGTCTATATTTTGACTCATTAATGGCAACACTTGTGACTGGGAGAAAGTGAGACCTTCTCGCTGGCCCGTCAGCCCAGCTGGCTGAGAAAAAAAGACATTCAAAGAAATGGACGAGAACCAAGCGCATTTGTTTGTAGGTTACTCTGATGTATTAATACCACCTTTTGTATGTTTGTTGTTTATTTACTTCTAAAACAAAGTGCTTCAAAGAGAAATAATTCCTTAGGGTAAGATTGTCTTATTTAAAGAAGCTCTTTTAGTGTTTGGGGTACACAGGTTGCTAGTAATTTATTTGTATTCTATTCTGGGCAGGATCAGTTTCAATAGTGACTTTCTTTAAGGATATTTTTTTCCAGGACAGCAGGGCTGTTAAGTGAAGTGTTATTTTCACATTTAATCATTTCTCTCTTAAGAAAAACCACATCTTTCGACTGTACTGTAACATTCAGAAATTTGATACCATCCTTACTGAAATTATAGCCAAATTCTGAAATATAGTCACGGATGATATTTTATAAAACAAAATCTATGGAAAATCCCTCATTTGTTCTAGGTTATGTTCTTTTCTTCTTGATTTGACAAGAGGGGCCAAGCCTCTTTCTACATCGTTCGATGTCAGCATGAATTTTCAGTGGAGCAAGAAAGTAATTTTAGTATCCGTAATGACTTGCACTACAATTGGGTTAACAGCATGGAAAATAAATATTGAAGTCAACCTTCCCTGCAGGATTCTAAATACAGATCCGCTCGTCTCTGTGGCTCCACTGGCAGAAATGTTATGTTTCTTCAGCTTATGGTTTTTCAGAATTAGACTCAACATGGCTTTGCGTAGGGAAATAAATCCACATTGCTTTATAAAGGGATTTTTTAATTTCAAATTTATTATCTCCCCCCGCCCTCCCAAAGCCTTGCACAGACTGTGGACATGGTTATTCTAGAAGAGTCCATCAGCCGTTAAGATAAACACCAGCCTGTACGCCCTGAAACAAAAGCGTAGAAGACACAAAAAGACACAAGAAAGCGAAGCAAGAAAAATCAGATCATCTTGCTGTTTTAACTCCTTTTTTTAGACTAAGCAAGGAATTTGCAGGGGGAATTTGTATGTGCAGAGAATATTTGCTATAAACAGACTAATGTTCCATATTAATTCCGGTGAGTTCTGTCAGAATACAGGTTAGTTGATACAGATTCTGTGGACCAAAGAGAATATTTGTAGCTTATTGATTAAGAACTATACTCTATCAATACATGGCTGCTTTTCTAAACAAGACTTCTAAGAAGTCAAATTATATTCCCCAAAACACAAGAGCAACCTGATCCCAGCCAGCCTCGAAGGCAGCTGTGATGTAGAATAGGCCCTAGATTAGATCACAAGTTCATTCTCCTTTCACCTCCAGAAGGATGCACCCAAAAAATGACCGGTAACATGGGTTACCTATGGAGAAGATTGACTGGGTGAGAGTGGGACAGAGTTTCCTAAACAAGCTGTTGTTCGTTTTGAATTTTGTATCATGGGACTATATTCCCTATTCAATAAATAAAAAAAGTATTTCTGCTTTATTTGCTTCATGAAGACAACTGCGATTCCAAAGTTTTGACTCTATCAGTCTTAAAGGTGAACTAGAAAAATCTCAGTAAATAAAAGCCTGTACATCTCAACTCAGTCATCAAAGGCTTTTCCTTGCTGCATCTTAGGGAAAAAGAGGCAACTGTAAGTGGCTGACAAAATCACTCTATTAACTGAAGATCTGGGGCCTTATGCCCAAATTCCCCCATTCCCTGGGAGATTCCTTAAGAACACTTAAGCAGGAACATGTTTTTATCAAATGATTGCTTTACTAGGGCTGCTACCAATAATAATACCACTTTGCAACCCTAGGAAGCTTGGTCTGGCTGATAGAGTCTGGAGGATAGAGTCTGGCTGAAGTTCTGGGCAGGTGAAAGGGAAAGGCAGAAGCCTAGAGGGGCTACTGCCAAGGGAATCTGGAGCCATCTTCAGGCTCTTGCCAGTTGCTGGCTGGCAGGGCAGTTAATGGTGAAATGGTAGACATCAGAACCAGAATGCTATAGGCAAAATGAGAGGTCAAACTGGGAGGGGCAGGGACACCTATTCATTCATGCACACAAAAAAATGACACCCAGAAGATGAACCTGACAGGCCATGCAGGCAGAGGGAGACTGGTTTAAGGAAACAGATCCAGGGCAGTCTAACGGGAAACTGAGCCCAAGCATGTGGGACTCAAGACAGAGTCTGGGAGTCAGGAGCAGGGAGAGAGCCAGTCTGGCCTGCAGCATCGAGGGACAAGTCGGTCAGTCCTCAGGTACCTGGCAAAGCAAGACAGGCTGGATTGACAGAAGCACTGGATTTCCTAAGAGTTACAAGCACAGGGCTGCAGTGCACAGCGCTCACCAGGTGGTTTGTTGCTGGAACTGGGGCATGAGATTAGAATGAGACCAACACAGGGCACGCTTTATGGGCTGTATGGGGAGGAAAAGGGTCTGCAAGTGGAGGGAAAGAACGTTGGAAGCAGAGAGCCAGAAAGGAAGAGGAAAGGTGATAATAAAGGCATGCTTTGTCTTTGGCATGCACCAACAACCTAAAGAGTTTTCCAGATTTCCTTTACTTACCTGCAAACCACATTTCCTTAAAAATATGTACTTACGTTGCCTTTTAAGTTGTATGTATATTGCCATGTTGAAGGTTTGAAGGTATGCTTCAAAGTATATCATGTAACTAGAGAACAAAGTAGGTTTCTGCTTAAGCTGGACCCTAAATGAGATTAAAAGCATAATTTTCTGCTTCACCATAGCAATTTTCCCAGCAGCAAAATTTCTGCTGCTGCTTAAAAGATCTGTAATCCTATAGCTCTGTCAAGTAGACATGTCAGTTTTGGGGTGATGAAAATGTTCAGGAATTAGATAGCTGCGATGGTTGTTCAACCTTGCCAAAGTGCTAAAAACCACTGAACGGTGGGTATACTTTAAAAGGTTTAATTTTATGGTCCGTGAACTATACCTCAATTTTTTTGGGGGAAAAAAAAGAGGTACATTCAGGTGAAAAGTCATAGTGAGATAGAAGCTTAGGAGAGAGAAATGGATTTTATATCTGTGAAAATCAATTAAAAGTTAGGACAGCTGGTCATTTCTGGAAGCAGTGACTTCCTTGTTTCTTTGAAGAGGTGTAAAGCTCCTGGGTCAGAGGATAGGTGGGTTGAATGAATCGCAGCCAGACTCCTAAACATGGAGTGAATTGTCTACATGTTCAGGTCAGTTATACTCAACAGGCACCAGGGCTTGGAGCCCGGGACACAGCTTGTGACATCTGACAGTGCCCCTAAGCAGCCACTTCAGGGATATCGCATTTACCAAATTCTCCTAAAAAGTACCTTTCTGTGTGTATAACACAAAGTATGTGCTCATTTTACCGAGTCTGTGGCTGCCCTTTTAGGGGATCAGAAGCAATTAATACCCCCTGTCATCTGAAATACAGTCCAACCTCGTATTTATCCTGTTTGCCCTTGTCATCAGCATTGCAACAATGCTCACGAATCCTTAGGCTCGGATGAATCCTGCTTTTTGACCCAGTTTGCCTGGCCGCATGCAGTTTTACCACTTTGCCTCTTTCTTCTATGCACGTACATTACACACAGAGGGAGACAGGGAAGGGTGGCATCTAAAACAGAGAAAAACACCTTGGAAGGGAGCGGTGTGGTGGTTTCTTTTAAGCAATTCTTCCTCAGTCTGCTGGGCTCAATGCAGCTTCCCTAAGACTCTGTCACCCAGTGAATACATGGGGAGCATCCGATGTGTGTTATCCGGTGTCCACGGGGAGTGTTAGCAGGGCCCAGGAAGCAAGTCCAAGTACAGCCTTCCTGGCATACATCACCTCAGTAACACACTGGGACCTTCTCGTTGACCTCAGCCTCCTCATAAGCCCTTTGCTGGCCAGGGCGAGGTCAGAAAGGTCCGTGATGGCTGTGTGCCCCACACCCACTCAACTAGCCTGGGCTTTGCTGGGTTTGGTGCTTTCTTTATAAAGCTGCCTTCTGTAATGGAGCTATTTTGAGGATGCATGGCTTCTTCCAAGCCGTATTATCTCTGCGCCCTCCATCCGAGCACTTTTATATGCAAATGAAGCCCTCCCCTGACTGCCTTTGTGACACTGGGCTCCAGCTGGACTGAAGGGCTCTTATTGCCACCCAAGAGCTGTTTCAGGCCTCATCGCCCCTATTTGAACTGTTCATATTGTCCAAAGTCTTCCTACTTCCTCCCCCTACCTCCACCTGCCAGTTTCTGTTTCCTGGTCTGGCTGATTTCTATTTATCCTGGAAGGCTGATTACTTACCACCTCCCTCAGGAAGCCTTCCTGGCCGCTTCTGCTTCCTTCCTACTACTGCTAAGGTAGGGCCCATCTGGTATGTGTTTCATTCCACTCTAAGACCCTTGAGGGGAAGGTTTGTGACTCTGTATTCGAGGACGCAGCAGGGAACGTGCATGAATCGCAAGTGTGGCGCGCATACGTGGATGTCTGTTCAGCTAAGCCCAGCTCTTCAGTTTCTAACATGACTGCTTGTCAACAGGAGGGTTTGTTGTTTTTTGCTCACACCAAGAATGCTGATCAGGAAAGGAACTTTTCTGTGGCAAACTGATAAGAATCTCTGAGTGATTATAGACACACCTGGGCTGCGCTGTTTTCTTTTGTTTTACTCAGATGGGCAGATTCAGAAATTGGTATTTGTCTTAGAATCATACCCTTTTGAACCAGAAGGGAACCAGAGGCTGAGGAAGCTTAAACAGCTCCTGCAGTCCTTCAGGCAACAGGTAGTGAGGCCAGAGCCCAGGAAGCCCTTATAACACCTTGCTATCCCCGCTTTTTAAAATTCTCTGTGTGTTTAACAAGTTAAAAGGTAAGCAGGCCGGGCGTGGTGGCTCAAGCTTGTAATCCCAGCACTTTGGGAGGCCAAGGCGGGTGGATCACCTGAGGTCAGGAGTTCAATGCCACCCTGGCCAACATGGTGAAACCCCATCTCTACTAAAAATACAAAAATTAGCTGGTGCATGGCTATAGTCCCAGCTACTTGGGAAGCTGAGGCAGGAGAATTGCCTGAACCCAGGAAGCAGAGGTTGCAGTGAGGTGAGGTTGCACCATTGCACTCCAGCCTGGGCAACAGAGCAAGACTCTGTCTAAAAAAACAACCTGTAATCCCAGCTACTCAGGAGGCTAAAGTAGGAGAATCGCTTGAGCCCGGGAGGTAGAGGTTGCGGTGAATCGAGATCGCACCATTGCACTCCAGCCTGGGCAACAAGAGCAAAACTCCATCTCAAAAAAAAAAAAGGTAATTTGGTGATTCCCTTTTTGTTTTATCTAGTTTTATCCAGAAAGAGCTGTGTGGACTCTGCCTGACCTCAGTGTTCTTTTCAGGTGGCTCTGCAGATCGCTCCTCCATGTACCAGTGAGAGGCATTATGAGCATCTGGGACGGTGCTGTAACAAATGTGAACCAGGTACACCTGCTTCTGAGCCACCTTGCATTGCCCCTCAAAAGTGGGTGAGGCTTTCATTGTTATTTTTTCTGTCTGCCAGATGAAAAAAGAAATTGGATAGATGCATTATGGCAGTGGCAGGTGGTAATGTCTGTCACTCTGAAGACAAAAATCTTTCTCTCAATAGAGAGAGATTTGAAGGGATTTTAAAATCCCTTAAAAAAGAAAAAAAACAAAAACAACTTTAAAAGCTGTTGCTTAATTTGGGCTGAAACACAGTTTTCCAAAACACTATTTCTCGAGATGGCAAGAAGTTTTTAAAAACTAATATTTTAGCACTTTATGATTCAAACTCTCAAAATGTGAAATGCAGCTCTTATTTAAAATTGTTTTCGCAGAAATTTTATTTTGGAATAACCACACTGGAATTGTTGCTGCTAAAAATTGCCTAAACCCTTGTCATGCCTTTTTCCATACACCTGTTGAGGAGCAGAAGGTGGACTGGCTACCACCTACCCCAAGTTGTTCTGCCAGAAGTGTGGCTGAGTATTTCTGCAGCCCCAGTGAAAGCCACAGTCCACGGGGCCTGCACTCTGTCTTCATTCTGGGGAGGGGAAGGTGGGTTACCTTATAACAAGATATTTTGGATATTTCAGCTACATTTATTTCTTGAATGTGCAGAACCAAGATCCAGTGATTGTCAAGTGTGTGTTGGATAGGCGGGTGGGGCGCAGCATGACACTTGGTCAAACAAAGCTAACCATGAGCCGGTAGTAAGTGTAGAAGAAGAAGTTAACAAAAAGAAGTTAACAAGAAGTTGCCTATCCAGCTGGAAGGCAGAGGGGAGAGGGGATGGGTGATGAAGTTCCTCTTGCCTACCCCCCTTATTCCCTGAGTGGATTCCAGGAAATCTTTCAAGTTCTGCGGCCCAGTTTAAAAATCATCATTCTATTCCTTCTTTTTTTCTTTTTTCTTTTTGAGATGGAGTCTTGCTCCGTTGCCCAGGCTGGAGTGCGGTGGCATGATTTCAGCTCACTGCAACCTCCGTCTCCCAGAGGTTGAGGCAGCAATTCTCCTGCCTCAGCCTCCCAAGTAGCTGGGACTACAGTCACCTGCCACCACGCCTGGCTGATTTTTGTATTTTTAGTAGAGACGAGATTTCACCATTTGGCCAGGCTAGTCTCAAATTTCTGGCCTCAGGTGATCCGCCCGCCTCGGCCTCCCAAACTGCTGGGATTACAGGTGTGAGCCACCGTGCCTGGCTCATCATTCTATTCCTTAGCAGACTTTTTGGGTGCAGAGGGTGGTTGGCCTTTTACTTAGAAGAATTAAGAGACTGCTGTGACCACAGGCTCAGCAGACCCAGGTGGGGTTATTTCAGCCAGCTGAGTGGCCTGAGTTGCCCAGGGTGCTGCAGTCACTGTGCATTGGGGCCTCTTCTCCTGTGTCTTGTCATCTTTCGGGGGTGTCCTGGGATCATGGGTACCAGTGATTATTGGTCCTATAGATGGGTGCAATTTTTGTTGCTGTTTTACTTTGTGTTGCTGTTTTTCTTTGGTTTTTTGATGGTTGCATTTTTCCCTTTCATTTTTTTAAGGAAAGTACATGTCTTCTAAATGCACTACTACCTCTGACAGTGTATGTCTGCCCTGTGGCTCGGATGAATACTTGGATAGCTGGAATGAAGAAGATAAATGCTTGCTGCATAAAGTTTGTGATACAGGTGAGCCCATCGTGTCAGTGTGTCAGTGGTTAGTGTAGAAACCTCAGACCTCTCTTTCTATAGAAACATTTTTAAAGGCAGCCAATGATGTTTCGTTTCAGGAACATGGGAGGAAGTTGTGACTACACATCCCAACTAAGATGCATTTTAGATCCCCAAGACCTGTGTTAAAATTCTTCATTTAGAACATTTGTTCTGGAATATATTTATGTTGCCATTTAATCATGGGACACATCGTAGACTTGACATAATGTTTCCATAATGTTCCCACCTATTTTGTGTGGTTTAATCCTCCCTGAAACCCTGTAGGTAGTAGCCATACTTATTTATTTATTTATTTATTTGAGATGGAGTCTCGCTCTGTCGCCCAGGCTGGAGTGCAGTGGCACGATCTCAGCTCACTGCAAGCTCCGCCTCCCAGGTTCACACCATTCTCCTGCCTCAGCCTCCTGAGTAGCTGGGACTACAGGCGCCCCCCACCATGCCCGGCTAATTTTTTGTATTTTTAGTAGAGATGGGGTTTCACCATGTTAGCCAGGATGGTCTTGATCTCCTGACCTTGTGATCTGCACGTCTCAACCTCCCAAGTGCTGGGATTACAGGTGTGAGCCACCGCGCCTGGCCTATCCCCTTTAAAGATTGAGAAACTGAGATTCAGAGAGGTTGAATAACTTCTCCAAGGTTAACACATGTGAAGCAGGACTCAAAACCAGGTCTACTCTTCACCTTTTTCCTAAACTATAAATATTTTATTAACACAGTTTGATCTCCTTACCAGACTACCTTAAGTTTTTTGCCTGGAATGTTTTTTAAAGTATAGTTTATTTGAAGGAATCAGGAGCAAAATATGTCTGTTAATTCTCTTAAGAGACAGAGGTTCCTTTCTCTTCTTTCCTTTTTCCATTGAGCTCATTTGTTGAAGAAGCCGTGATGTTAGTCCTGTGAAGATTCCACAGGCCAGATTTTGTTGGTTGCATTCCCTTGGTATCATTTAATGTATTCTTCTGTCCCTTATATTTCTTTTTTTTTTTTTTTTTTTTTTTTTTTTTGAGATGGAGTCTTGCTCTGTCACCCAGGCTGGAGTGCAGTGGCACAATCTCGGCTCACTGCAACCACTCCCTCCCGGGTTTAAGCTATTCTGCTGCCTCAGCCTCCCCAGTAGCTGGGATTACAGGCACGTGCCACCATGTCTGGCTAATTTTTGTATTTTTAGTAGAGATGAGGTTTTGCCGTGTTGGCCAGGCTGGTCTCAAACTCCTGACCTCAAGTGATGCACCCGCCTCGGCCTCCCAAAGTGCTGGGATTACAGGCATGAGCCACAATGCCCGGCCTGACCCCTTCTTATAAATTGGTTGTTAGATCTAGAAGGCCAGTCAGATTCTGCTTTGTTTTTTGTTTTGTTTGTGGCAAACTTCATGTATAATATAGTTCATACATAGAATATTGGAACCATGTAATAGCTGAGCATTCCTCTTTCTAACATTAGCAGCTGCTGATGGTCATGGGTTAGATTTGTTTCCATTAGGGGCTGCAGAAAGGTGATGTTCTGCTTCTCTCATTTCTTTTTCATTTATTAGCTGGCCTGCTTTATGAAGATAAACTTCCCTCATCAACTATTTATTGATAAAGTTACAAGCATTTATCCTGTAGTGCAGTACATATAGAAAAGATAGAATAAATGCTTTTAACCTTATTTATCACTTTGCAAAACAATATCTTAATCATCCAGCATTCTCCCAAGGACTTATATTATGGAGGCATTTGAGGTGTTTCAGTTTCAGTCTATTGCAGTTGTTGTTGTTGTTGTTTGTTTGTTTGTTTGTTTGTTTTTGAGTCTTGCTCTGTCGCCCAGGCTGGAGTGCAGTGGCACAATTTTGGCTCACTGCAACCTTGGCCTCCTGGGTTCAAACGATTCTCCTGCCTTGGCCTCCCAAGTAGCTGGGATTACAGGCATGTGCCACCATGCCCTGCTAACTTTTGTATGTTTAGTAGAGAGGGCGTTTCACCATGTGTCCAGGCTGGTCCTGAACTCCTGACCTCAAGTGATCCCCCCGCCTTGGCCTCCCAAAGTGCTGGGATTATAGGCGTGAGACATGGTCCCCGCCTGCAATAACTGGTTGTAATGGTGCTTATATTGTCACATTTCTATGAGGTGGCCCAAGGTGTTTTGATACAGCCCAGGCATCTATTGCTTCCATGTTTAGCTTGCACAATTCTTGTCTGAAACTACAGTCAGACATTTCTCTAAGGATTCATGATTGTTTTTAGAGGAACATTTTATTTAGTGACCTCAGTCTGGATTCTAGAGAAGACTCACTAGTGGATTGATCCTTGTGTATAGAAGTTTTTTCCCCAATGGACAGAATTAGAGAATAAGTGTTTCTTTTAACACCATAATTTTTCTAATGTGCTGGGGACAGCTGGCAGATTTTGGCTGGGGAAGGTAACATGGAAACTCCACTGAGCAGAAGCATCTGATCAAGCCTTTTTTCTTTCCCACTGCTTAGTAATGACCTTGACTCATTGCTGTCTCTTGGAAATAAAGATTCATTCTGTCTACTGCCAAAGTTGATTAAAGCCAAAAATCTGGTACATTACATACAATATTTTTAATTATGTCAAAATTATTCATCACCACCCAGGCTTACATTCAGATGGGATCCTAGGAGTAGTTGGAATTTTCCAGAGAAGTGGCATGTGTCTGTGGACGTTCCCATGTGCTGTGGACATGTTTCTGCATTTTGGCCTTGATGTTGCAGAGCTGACTGGGGCCTTGGAAGAGTGGGCACTGCAGGAAATGGGGACTTCTCCAGGGTCACCAAGCTTGGGTCTATAAAGATTGGAAATAGGAAATGTCCCCTCCCTACTGGCTGTAACTTGAGACAATAAGAGACAGCAGGTTTCTGGTTTGTTGGCTTGTTTTTCCCTTGGAATTCCTGTAAGTATTCAGGAATATAAGGTGCAGGGGCTGTTTGGACAATCCAGGTGAGAAGGAGCCCTAGAAGGGTACAAGGTCTGTTTTAAATAATGTTATTGTTTTGTATCATGTTGGGGGGTATGAGGTCATGCATGTACGTGCAGTTGACTGTGGTTATGCACAGTAGTTATATTCTATAAAGTCACCATGAACACTGAATTAGCAAATCCTGAGCCATTACTCCTAGTGGGTTACAGGGTGAGGTTCCTGCAAGCCTCCAGTCACACTGTCACGGATTGATCACCACATAACCTTGTTTCATGTGTGTTTCTGTTAAAGACGCCTTATTTGATACATGTTGTTGATTCATAAACATTGCACTCATGGCCAACAGCACTGTAATTCATGCCTGAGCGAAGCTTCTCTAACACACTTATTTTCTCCGTAAGGCACACCACAGCTTTCTTGCATTTAGAACACTAGACAGCCCTTCAGCACGACAGCTGGGGGCTGTTGTAAGCAGGGAAATCACCAACAAAAAGCTTGTTTACCTTCTGTGAGCTGAAACAAGAAGGCAGAGCATCGCTTGGCCCAACCTCAGCCAGAAACCTGAGTGTGGAGCAACTCAAAATGCACACGGTTCTGTCCCTGAGGACTGCAGAAGTACCAAGAGGATTGATTTTGGGGTGCAAATAAATTTTATTGAGTAGATGAATTCACAAATATGAATCTGCAAATAATGAGGACTATTGATCAGTAATTTGATTCATATTTGTATGTGTATGTAGTTTATAACAGATACGTGTGTGTGTGTATGTGTGTGTGTGTGTGTGTGTGTGTGTAGTTTACAACAGATCAATTCCCACGTACCTGCATTCTAGAAAAACTGGAAGGGGCCAGGAGATTTGGAACGAGAAGGCCATGTGTTGTGAAAACAGAAACAAGCATGTTACCCTGAGTGCTTGAGGAGAGTTTGACTCCAAGCATGTCACCGGGCCTGCCTCGGTACCCTCTCCATGCATGTCACTCCACAAAAACCCATTTTCACTCTGGGATGCCTCAGGACCCTCAGATGAACCCTAAACCTCCAGAAACCCTGTTCTCTAAGGTCCAAACTCACGTTAGTCTTATACATATGGCATATGAATTTACAGAAAACGAGGAAGCTCAACTCTGTGACCCTTCTGCATTCGCCAAAACATTCAATGATCATCAATTCCCAAGTCCTTATCTTTCTACTAACATGAAAATTGACTTTTTAAAAAAGCCCACAAAACTCTTAATTATGAGAGAGAGAAGAACCCCCTGTGACGTTTTCGTGCCAGTGCAGGAAGTGCGAGGAGGAACTTGGGACTTCTCGAGCAGTGTCCTGGTGATTCATTCTGCAGGCCTGCCAGGTGGGCTGCTGCTCTGGGCTGGATGTTGGATAGTGCAGTCGTGGGCGGTGTGTCTGGGCTGCCTGCCCCTCCCTGGCCACTGACTTGTCTCTTGTCTCCCGCAGGCAAGGCCCTGGTGGCCGTGGACCCCGGCAACAGCACGACCCCCCGGCGCTGCGCGTGCACAGCTGGGTACTACTGGAGCCAGGACTGCGAGTGCTGCCGCCGCAACACCGAGTGCGCGCCGGGCCTGGGCGCCCAGCACCCGTGTACGGGTTGGATGTGTGCGTCTGTCGGCTCTTGCTGAGCCATGCAAAGCCAGCTTTAAGACAGTCTTGATAATAATAGCAGCAAGAAAGCTCCAGGGTGCTAGGCAGCATTGGAGGAACCTGAAGGATGGGGAAAGGTGGGGGCTGATTTTCCACGAGATACAGGCCCAGGCAAGACTTGAGAATGAATCCTCGGCTTAGGTTCTTCAAAGGGACTGCGGGCAATCTGCCTACATGCTCTGGCCGTGGCCGGGGGCGCTGGGGCTCCTCCATCTGTGGAAACCTGGGATCCCCATTTAGGAGCCAGCAGGATAGTGCAGGGGTGGTTGGACGTTTTTGAAAAGTGTGCACCCATTAGAATTTTGGAAAAACCATGCATCCCCCACTCCAGCACGTTTTTTAACTTGACATCTAAAAAGTTTTGTTACAAGTTTAAAGAACTGATAAGGACTTAGTTACCAGGGAATTATAACTGCGATAACACTGAAGAAACGAATCCAGGGGAATGTAAACACCATGGCCATTTGATGCCCACTATGATTCATTTTTAAATGAGCTAATTGTATTTAACTATTGGACAGTTTACATAGTTCCTTTCTCTCCTTTTGTTTCTTATCCATTCCACCTTCCCCACAGAATTTTATCCTGATATATTTTTTATGCTTGGAGGGTTTTTACTAATCACTTTTCATATTCGAATATGCACATATTGAAAAATATGCACCTATTTGAAATCTTAATTTATTTATTTTATTTATTTATTTATTTTGAGATGGAGTTTTGCTCTTGTTGCCCAGGCTGGAGTGCAATGGCACAATCTTGGCTCACCGCAACCTCTGCCTCCCAGGTTCAAGCGATTCTCCAGCCTCAGCCTCCTGAATAACTGAGACTACAGGGATGCACCACCACGCCTGGCTAATTTTGTATTTTTAGTAGAGATGGGGTTTCTCTATGTTGGTCAGGCTGGTCTCGAACTCCTGACTTCAGGTGATCTGCCCACCTCGGCCTCCCAAAGTGCATGAGCCACCACACCCGGTCAAAATCTTAATTTTTAAATATTTACTTTGACTCAGGGTTAAAAACATTTCTTCTGAACCAAGTTGTCACTGCATTTATTATTACACAATTGGTCAAAAATGAATATATCCTATCTTGCTATATTATAATCATAAAAGTAAAAACTTCTGACCTCTATAATGAGTGGGTTTTTTTTTCCAATGCACATATTTGTGGCTGAATATTACTTATTGCTAAAATGCAACAGCATTCAACATCAATTCTGTTTCTACTTTTTGTTTTTATGTATGTAAGTGCTGAGAAATTTGCTCACATAAATAACTGAATGGCAAAGGAAACACTGGTTATAGGCGTGTCCCTCAATTTATTTCAGTACCTTCTGATTTATGTGTCCAAGCTCACCTACTGATGTGATATCAGAAGTTATTTTTAACGATCTATCAGTTGAGAATTCAATTGTGTCCTTCAATTTTGTTGAAAGTAAAGAAATAGAAATCCTTTTGAATTGAAAAAGTATTTCTTAGAGTAATTTGCTTTCCTGACTTCTAGGAAGTATAACAAAAGCGATTTTTTCCAAGACTTAACAAATTATTATTTATGCCTATTAATCATGCCCTTAGAGGCACCAAAATACTTGGACAGGGTTGGGAGAATTAAAATATTATCCATTTCAATTCATATCAAGGAAAATGTCCATCACAGAGTCTAACTGACACATTCGGTCTTTATTATCAAATGCATTGACTAAGCCAGATGTGCTTTCTCTTACAAAAAGTCTGACTTGATTTTTTAATTGTTAAAATGGATCTCCCTATCACAGCCAACTCCCTCTGAATTCCGGTTCTAAAATAGAAAAGGCTCAGAGCCTTTCCTCCAGGTTTTCACCAGCATGTCACATCAGGGATTCTATTAGACGTTCTCTCTGCCTTGTACCTTTGGAAATGGGTTCATTTTTGGACAAAATAGGTTGAAGATAGAGGGGAAGGGGTAGATGAATGGAAATTTCACTCCTGCCCCACCCTGCATAATTTCAATTCAGAACAACTCAGCCTGATCACAGCTGCCCCATTTCTGTCATCCTGCTTTTGCCCTTCATACAGCGGGAAAGGTGGGAGCTGTGCTGGGGGGCACAGGAGCTCTGCCATCCCCAGTGTTTCCACTTGTCACTTGGTTCGGCATCTCAGAGGTTTGGCAGCATAGCAGCAAATTATGGGGTGGGTAAGAAGTATATCTTTTGTAAAGTGGGAAAAGTGTGATTTTGAAAGGGAGCAAGGAAAGGAGCCTGCAGGATGCTTCTGGCAGGTCAGTGTTACTAAGAGTCATATGGAAGTCAAGCTATGGAAATTAACAGCCTTAACCCTTTGTATGCCTGTTAGCCCCCGTCTCTTCGATTTTGAGGGCTTCTCACAACTCTAGATTGTGCTTCTCTTTTAAAAAGCTGTTCAAATTAATGTGAGTTAGTAGATGTCAACTGGGCTCTTCTTAATAAAGATTCAAGGCAAATCAAATTGCTAGGTGAAGGAGCGGGTACCCTATTAGCCAGCCAAATTGCAGAAATCAAGAGTATACTTTGTACTTGACTTTGGACAAAGAAAATTTAATTCCTTTTTTTAGTGTTTTATTCATGAAAGTAAATCACAGAAGTGCTACTAATTTCAGGAGTAATTTGTGGTTTGGGCACCAGCCAGTTGCCTGATTATGATATCACATAGTAGCCAATGTTTTTCTTGGGACTTACCAAAGAATCATCATGTGTGGATTGCAGTAGAGGGAATAGGCATAGGAAACCTGAGACATTTATTTTGATAGTGTAGTTCATGAAGAATATGAGAGTCAAGTCAGTTCACTAACCAGGATCAGCTCCTGCTTTCAACGCTGTCCATTAAGGAAGGGGTCTAACATCCATTGTGCCACTGTGTTTATCAGTAAAGTTTTATTGGAACACACCCTCATCCATTGTTTTTAATGTATTGTTGGACTGCTTTCATGCTATGAGTAGCTGCAGCAGAGACCATAGGCCTGCAAAGCCTAAGATATTTGCTCTATAACCCTTTATAGAAAATGTTTGATATCAACCCTTGGTTGCAGGGAAAGCGACCTGTAGGGTTCTTCCTCGTCTTCTTTTTTTAACTGAGAAAACTTTGTTGACACTCTGCTATTTGGACTGAGGAGATTAAGCTCATCAGAAGAGGTCAGGACAGTGAGTTTCCTTTCAAAGCAGTAATGTGTCTGCCATTCCCTGCAGACAGAGGCTGGGCTAGCTGGCAGGTGCATGGGGGAAAACAAGAGACAGATAGCAGGAGCAGTCAACATCGGCTCCCAGACTAGGAAACAAAGTGTCGGTGACCAGGGAAGTGGCTCAGAACAACAAAAGGTCAGGACCAGAGCTAGCCTGACCTGGACATCACATACCAGTGTTAGTGGCCCGACATCAAGCCAGTTACCTTTCTGAGCGTGGTTCCATAACTCACTGCTGGGGTCAGAACTGCTTTGTGGGCCCAAGCCTGTGGGAGCTGAAGGAGTTAGACACAGGGGCGGGCACAGGGGTGGGAGGTGAGGGCAGAGAGGGGCAGTGCCTCACCTCCAGTCCTCTGGAGTCCCAGCCTGGATGATCTCTAAGTGACCTCGTTTGTTTTTTGTTTGTTCTGTCTGGGTTTTTTTTGTTTTTTTTTTGTTTTTTTCCCCCACAGTGCAGCCCAACAAGGACACGGTGTGCAAACCTTGCCTTGCAGGCTACTTCTCAGATGCCTTTTCCTCCACAGACAAATGCAGACCCTGGACCAAGTAAGTAACAACAAAGGAGTCAGAAGAGATGGTTGGTTTTTAAACAACTCAACCTCCACTGTCTCGACTGGGTTGCAGACGGACGGATTCTGTTGGGTTAGGCTTCCTCTTGAAGCCACGTTCAAAATGGAAAAAGTCTGTCAATTCAGCCTGGGGAAAATAAACCAGTCAAACTAATTCTTCAGCCCTATGTGTGACAAGAACTTCGTGTGACTTTTTAGATTTGGTAATCTGTGACTTATGGTTGCAGCTTTTTCTAACCTTGTTTCATTGAAAATGATTTATAACGTTTATTCAGTGGTCACGCCTACTTCTCCCGACTTCCCAACACCACTGATTTATTCATCCAGTTATTTGTGTGTGTGTGTGTGTGTGTGTGTGTGTGTGTGTGTGTGTGTGTACATATAGAAGCCTCCTGTAGCACGCTGTAAACATCGTGAGTTTTTTTTTTACATATTATATCCCGAAGCTTTTTCTATATTAGTTCACCAGTTCATGATTTTCATGGCTTTTCACAGCTGCATAGTATTTCATTGCAGAGATGTACTGTAAGTTATTTAATAAGTTCTTTATTGATAGTCACTTAGGTTGTTCCCAGCCTTTTACAGTAATACATAATTTTTTAATGAAGAATCTCATATATATATGATTTCTCATGTGTGTGAGTAAATCTATAGCGGAATTCATGGGTCCTTTCATCGCGTGCTTGTTGTTGAATACCAATAATCAACTTAATGATTCTTTCAGTTCCCTGTATATTTCTTATTAAATGTTTATTTTCTGCTGGGCATAGTGGCGCATGCCTGTAATCCCAGCTACTCAGGGGTCTGAGGCAGGAGGTGTGCTTGAGCCCAGGAGTTTGAGAACAGCCTGGGCAACATAGCAAGATCCCATCTCACATTTTTAAACAATGAAAATTAAATTAAAATACATAAATAAATGTTTATTTTCTGATTCACTTATCCAAATTTTATGTCCAAGAGGATTTTCTGTGTTTTTCAAAAAAAGCAATCAGCAAAAGCATATCACTTAACCATGTGATTGAAACTGTTAGAATATGCTTTTTTTTTTCTTGAGACATGATCTTGCTCTATTGCCCAGGCTGAAGGGCAGTGGTACAAACATGGCTCACTGCAGCTTCAACCTCCTGGGCTCAAGCAATCCTCCTGCCTTTGCCTCTGCAGTAGCTGAGACCACAGGCATGTACACCACACCCAGCTAATTTTTAAGTTTTTTGTAGATACAGGGTTTCACCATGTTGCCCAGGCTAGTCTCTAATTCCTGGGCTCAAGCAATCTTCTTGCCTCAGCTTCCCAAAGTGCTAGGATGACAGGCCTGAGCCACCCAGGCAGAGCCAGAATATTCTTTCCTGAAGACTCTGCTCTGCTCCTTTGCTGACCACAATCTCAGAGTAGCTGTCAGAGAACACAGGCAGTGTTTGCTTTTGTTTATTTGTTTGTCCCACCTTGTGCTGTTCTCCTCCCTGTGGAAGGCACAGGGGATTCAGATGTCCAAGAAGGCATGGGTTCCTCTCTTGAAGGAGCTGGCAATCTGGGAGAGTCTTGCATTTGTTCACTTTTTAAAAAACAAGCATATAAAACCAAAGCACTGAACTACCTTTACCCCCACAGCTGTACCTTCCTTGGAAAGACAGTAGAACATCATGGGACAGAGAAATCCGATGTGGTTTGCAGTTCTTCTCTGCCAGCTAGAAAACCACCAAATGGTATGTTTAAAAAGAGCCTGTTGGTTGATAGATGTGCCCCAGGGTAGTCCGCTGGTTTAGATCCCTCCCAGATGGCACATGGATTTGTGGGCGTCCTCTCCCCCTTTATTTAATCCTGTGCATGGTCAGCTCAATATTTCATTTTAATCAGTATTTTAATTCCAGGTGTGTTGTTTCCTTGATAATTTTCTACACTGGATTGGGGGTAGCTAATAATGTTTTAATATACATAAAAAGAAAATAGAGCTGCAAACATAAATTAAAATGCCCAGACATGGTGGGATGATGGTGGTCACAAGTGAGGGTGTCTATGAGGAGATTTTGGTCATCTCCCCAAATTGTTAGGATCTAGCTATCATTATCTATGGAACATGTTTTGTAGATTAAATTAATCTTTTTTTTTTTTCTTTTTGAGACAGAGTCTCACTCTGTTGCCCAGGCTGGAGTGCAATGGCATGATATCGGCTCACTGCAACCTCCAACTCCCGGGTTCAAGCGATTCTCCTGCCTCAGCCCCCTGAGTAGCTGGGATTACAGGCGTGCACCACCATGTCCAGCTAATTTTTGTATTTTTAGTAGAGACAGGGTTTCACCATGTTGGCCAGGCTAGTCTCAAACTCCTGGCCTCAGGTGATCTCCCCACCTTGGCCTCCCAAAGTGCTAGGATTACAGGAGTGAGCCACTGCGCCCAGCCACATTAAATTAATCTTCAGTAGAGTTTCAGATTGCCAGAAAGTTGATGGTGGAGGCTGGTTACTTGGTGAGCAGGACAGTGTGGAGGTGTGGGTCCAGATATCGGAAGAGATGGCTTAAGTGGCGAGAAGACCTTTCAGATGAGGAAAGAGAACAATAGGCCACAGAATAACCGGGTTAACAGGCTTTGACCAAGAAATCAGGGGTTTGGCCTTGATGTTTTGGGAAACAGGAAGACATTAAAGCATTCTGGATGTGGAGTTACACAATCAGAGCAAACTTTTTTAAAGACCATTTGGCAGATAGCATTAAATATAACTGAAGGAATAAAAAGTTATTTTAAAAAAGAGGAGAGGAAAAGTAGGAGTCCAGGAAACCAGGTCAAGTAAATCAAGAGTTTTGAACAAGGATTCTAGCAATGAAGTGATCAGGGAGGGATGAAGAAAACGGTTGGGTCCACATGGTGTCGGAGATGAAAACTACAGAAATATTTCACAGGATGGCTGTGGTTCTGTTCTCATGACCAGCAAACCCCTGGTGCCCTGTTGCTATTAGGAAAGAGATACAAGAAGCTCCTTTTGTCTGCAGAGGTCATTCATCTGGGGATACTGAAGGGTTCCGGAGGTTAGCCAGAATGAGACTGGGTGATGTGGTGAGCATGATTAGAGCTGTTCTAAGGTAGAAACACCGTAATGGCCCTGGCTGCTCTCCCGTAGAGCGAAACCGGACTGAGCAGGGCTGGCTGAGATTGTGGATCTCACCCTTCGGAATGTGAGCACTCATGGACAAAGGGCAGCCAGGGGTGGGGGCTGTCACTTCTGCTATCCCAGACCAATATTTTTGATTCTGAGGTTTGATTTACCGGGATTTGTTTTTCAACTGCGTAAAATTAAAGAATCTTTAATACCATATTTCTCATTTTCTTCCAATACAGAACCCCGTGTTTACTTGCCCGGTTTAATAATTCTGCTTCTCTTTGCGTCTGTGGCCCTAGTGGCTGCCATCATCTTTGGCGTTTGCTATAGGAAAAAAGGGAAAGCACTCACAGGTATTGTGTCTATGGTGGTTTTTGCAATCTAATCTTAAAAGATAGATTTCTAGGTAAATGCTTTGGAAGTTGAGTAGATTGTCCACTTGCTGCCTGTGGTGATCTGCTTAAACTAAAGCAAAACACGTTTTATCACTCTCTGGCGAAAAGAAACAAAACTCCAAAAACTTGAAAAAGCCAATATCCTGCCTAGTTGTATATAAGGGAACAAGAATACGCTGGCGTTCAGGAAACTGATGACTTGTAAGCTCTGTGTTTAAGTTGTATAGACTGCGCAGCATCACGTATACAGGAGCTTGCATTTATCCTAGAATACATCAATTTTTAATGCATGCATTTAAAATATACATAAAATATTTAGATGATTGGTAGGGGGGATTTTCTGACTGGAGTGTTACTTTGGAATAAGAACCTTTGCCGGGTGCGGTGGCTCACGCCTGTAATCCCAGCACTTTGAGAGGCTGAGGCAGGTCGATAACCTGAGGTCAGGAGTTCCAGACCAGCCTGGCCAACATGGTGAAACCCCATCTCTACTAAAAATACAAAATTAGCCAGACGTGGTGGCACAAGCCTGTAATTCCAGCTACTTGAGAGGCTGAGGTAAGAGGATCGCTTGAACCCAGGAGGCGGGGGTTGCAGTGAGCCAAGATCATGCCATTGCACTCCAGCCTGGACAACAAGAGCGAAACTTCATCTCAAAAAAAAAAAAAAAGAACCTCAGATTATGAAAATAAGTTATATTGAATAAAATTTAGGTGCTTATTCTTAGAATAGACAGTTAAGTCTTATCCTGTTTCTTGGGAATAATTTTCCCACACAAATTTGTTAGTGTCTTTAAACATCAAGTCATGTTTAACTTTTAGACTACAAAGCTAAAAATGTGTAATTTTTACGAAAGGATTCAAGGCATCATTAGATTTCCTAAGAATATCTCTTAATCTTTCCTTTAATATTCAAGTCATTCTCTTTTGACTTGAATATTAAAAACCTGCTCTTTCACCATCCTTTTCCATTTTCAGTTGCTCTCTTATTTATTTATTTACTTATTTATTTTTTAAACAGAGTCTCGCTATGTTGCCTAGGCTGGAGTATAGTGGCACGATCTCAACTCACTGCAGCCTCCGCCTCCCAGGTTCAAGTGATTCTCCTGCCTCAGCCTCCCGAGTAGCTGGGATTACAGGCATTTGCCACCACGCCCAGCTAATTTTTGTATTTTTAGTAGAGATAGGGTTTGACCATGTTGGCCAGGCTGGTCTTGATCTCCTGGCCTCAGGTGATCCACTGGCCTTTGCCTTCCAAAGTGCTGGGATTACAGGCGTGAGCCACCACGCCCAGCCCAGCTGATTGCTTATTTATAGGGCCCACCTTTGCCTTGCTGTGATTTGATCAGTTCTCCCACGTCACACCCTTGGACTTCAAGAGACCCTGCATATCTAGCTACTTCTCTAACCATTACATTGCCAAATGAAGCACTAGACAATCAGAGGACTAATTAAAGAGGAAAGATGGGGATTGCAGATGCCAGTGTTAAGCAGTGAGCAATGTTTGAGTGGTGACCTTTTTTTTTTTTTTTTTTTTGAGACAGTGTTTCGCTCTGTCACCCAAGCTGGAGTGCAGTGTTGTGATCTCGGCTCACTGCAACCTCCACCTCCTGGGTTGAAGCGATTCTCCTGCCTCAGCCTCCTGAGTACCTGGGATTACAGGCATTTGCCACCATGCCTGGCTAATTTTTGTATTTTTAGTAGAGATGGGATTTCACCATGTTGGTCAGGCTGGTCCCGAACTCCTGATGTCATGATCCACCCACCTCGGCCTCCCAAAGTACTGGGATTACAGGCGTGAGCCACCACACCCAGCCAAGTGGTGACCATTTTTTAAAGAGTCTGTTCATTGTTGAATGCTTTTATTTAGTGCAGCTTCACCTCCTTAACAACATCATTACTGGGGATTTGGATAATGCATGTTCAGATGATGAAGGTCGCTTGTAGTCATCTTTATGTGAGATAAACAGACTTCCTGATGTTTTGTTCTTTAGGTTTTTCTTTTTGATACTATTTTACTGCCGTATGAGCCTACTGTTTACTGAATTGGATGTCATGACTGTTAGCTCTTCATCCATGCATCCATACATGTTTATTGATCATCAGGGACTGGACTGGCACTGGGGTCTCAATATCGAGCAACACAGACACAGCCAGTGCCCTCCTGGAGGAAGCATCTTAGTGGGCAGTGTAGGTGTTAAGCCCATGGAGGGAAGCCGAGTATGCAAGGGAAGGTGCTGAGCACCAGGTGGCAGATGACGGAAGGTCAGCCCATCCCTGGGGCCAGCCAGGGTCTCCCAGAGGAGGAAATGGGTGGGTTAAGATCTTAAAGATAAGTCAGAATTCGCTAGGCAAGGGGCATCAGGAGAACCACAGGCATTCTATCCTGAGAGAGCTGCATGATGAGGGGAGCACGGTGCATTAGCGGGGTAGAAGGAGCTAATGGCACAGTAGCAGAAAGTCAGGGACCAAGTGGAAGACGAGGCTGGAGAGGAGGGCATGGCCAGACCATGTAGCCCTGCAGGGCTGCTGAAGGAGTTTGCTCCTTGTCCTTAGCAAAGGGGACCAAGGGCGGCCCTCTGGCTTTAGAGTAGCAAACAAATGTGTGGTACAGTGAGAGTAGATGCAGGCGCACCAGTTAGGAAGCTGTTTGCAGTTGTCCAGGGGAGAGGTGATCATGACAGGTCTGCATGTTTATCAGTTCTGTGGACAGGTATTATTTTTTAGTGCCATCTGTGATTGTCTAGACTGATTCCTCCAAGGAAACAGCTGCAACTGTCCTTTTTTTTTGGTGGTGGGGGGGGGTTACCTTGATATATAATTGCAAAGTGAGAGAAAAGAAGCAAGAATGATGATGATGATAGTAATAGCTGACATATATTAAATAATATTTGCCGACATGACTATATATATTTTGCGTATACTAAGTACATCTTCACAACAGCACCATGAGGTGGGAACTGTTATTTCCCCTATTTTGTGATGAGACTGCTTAGCACCATCCCTGGCAAGCTTGAGTGCTCATTAGCTGTTAAACTGAACTGTGATGATCTTCTCATGGAGAACTTGACAACTCCTAACTTTAGTCGGTTTTGTTTTTTGTTGTTGTTGCTTTTTGAGACAGGGTCTCACTTTGTCACCCAGGCAGGACTGCAGTGGCACAAGCGCGGCTCACTGCAGCCTCGACCTCCCTCCCGGGCTTAAATAATCCTCCCACCTCAGCCTCCCAAGTAGCTGGGACCACAGGCATGCACCACCATGCCCGGCTAATTTTTGTATTTTTTTTATAGAGATGGGGGTTTCACCATGTTGCCCAAGCTGGTCTCAAACTCCTGAGCTGAAGCGGTCCGCCCACCTCAGCCTCTCAAAGTGCTGGGATTACAGGTGTGAGCCACCAGGTCCAGCCCTAACTTTAGTCTTTATAGTGAGCCCAACATTAAATGTTCATTAGAAGTAGGATAAAATTGTATCTTTGCATAATATAAATTCATAGATTTCTTAAAATTCATAAAATTTAACCTTTTAGGTTTCATCACTTCTGTAAGAGTGGGTGGAGATGTACTTTTTGAACATATTCTTCTTTCTTCTGAGAAGCAGCCAGATATAGTGGAAAAGGTCTTGGGGCCCGCTGGTCTCAGTGGGTCTGACACCTAGCTTGCTGTGTTTGCCTCACTTTTATAGTACTTTCAAGCTAGTTCACTGGAAAAATCAGTCTCCTAGACATGTTTTCTTTGTTCTTCTGTGATGTCTAACTTAGTCCCTCATAGCCAAAGAAAACTTGTTAAGAGAATGAGAATGTCTATAGTCATAGCAGCACCTCTGACAGCCCCCAAATGTGCCCAGAGGAAGTCACTGAAACGTTAGTGGATCATGTTTTGCTTTGCATAGAACAGGAAGTTCTGTTTTTGATAGGAGTAAGATGGCTTCATAGCCTTTATTTTTTATTTTTTTATTTTATTTTTTTATTTGTTTGTTTTTTTGAGACAGAGTTTTGCCCTGTCACCCAGGTTGGAGTACAGTGGCACAATCTCAGCTCACTGCAGCCTCCGCCTCCCAGGTTCAAGCAATTCTCCTGTTTCAGCCTCCCGAGTAGCTGGGATTACAGGACAGTGCCACCATGCCCGGCTAATTTTTGTATTTTTAGTAGAGATGGGGTTTCACCATGTTGGCCAGGCTAGTCATGAACTCCTGACCTCAAGTGATCCACCTGCCTTGGCCTCCCAAAGTGCTGGCATTACAGGTTTGAGCCACCACACCTGGCCCTTCATAGCCTTTAAATCAGTTGATTTACTTTTAAATGCTTTCACTCCAAGGAGCGCTCACGGAAAGACATGCAGTGGACTCTGTTGAAAGACAATATTGAACTGACCTAGTGGTCATAATACTGAGCCTGATACAGAAATAAAAATCTGGAATGATTGCACTTATATGTGTAGTGTTCCCCAAAAGTCAAATATACAGAGATATAGAATAAAACAATGGTTACCAGGGGAAGGGGGAAAGAAAATGGGGAGATGTGGGTCAAAGGATACAAAGTAGCAGATGTGCAGGATGAAGAAAGTTGTCCAGGAATCTAATGTAGGGATGGGGACTGTAGTTAATCATGTTGTATCATATTCAAGATTTTTGCTAAATTTGTAGATTTTAGCGGATCTTGCCACACACACATAAAAATGGGTAACTAAGTGAGATGATGGGTATGTTAATTTGCTTCACTATAGTAACCATTTTACTATCTATATTTGTCCTATAACATGTTGTATACCTTAAATATACATAATAACCTTTATGTAAAAGAAAAGAAGTGGGAGATAATAATTTGAAGTCCTTATCCTTGCTTTGTTTTCTAGCTAATTTGTGGCACTGGATCAATGAGGCTTGTGGCCGCCTAAGTGGAGATAAGGTAGAGTGAACAGTTGTTGGTGCCTCTGTTAAGTACATTCAACAGTTAGGCTGGTAGAGCCATCCTAGTCACATACACACACTTTCTTTGAGACGGAGTCTCGCTCTGTGCCCCAGGCTGGAGTGCAGGGGCGCAATCTCGGCTCACTGCAACCTCCGCCTCCCAAGGTCAAGTCATTCTCCTGCCTCAGCCTCCTGAGCAGCTGGGATTACAGGTGCCCACTACCACGCCTGGCTAATTTTTTGTGTTTTTAATAGAGACAGGGTTTCACCGTGTTGGCCACGCTAGTCTCGAACTCCTGGCCTCAAGTGATCCACCTGCCTCAGCCTCCCAAAGTGCTGGGATTATTGGCATGAGCCACCGCACCCGGCCTCAGCCCCTTTGCTTACAGGGCATTTCCAGGTTCAGTGATCAAACTTCAAATTCCAGGATGGATCCCTGCAGAGCAGCTCAAAGCCCAAGTCCAGGCTCATTCTAGATGCCTGTTTTCTTTGTCTTCGTTTCCACTTCTGTCATCTCTGTGTTCATGTCATTTTTTTTTAATACCAATCTTGATTGTCTGGTACAGATTCCTAAGAAGGATGAACTGCAACTTTCCTTGACTCTGTAGTTATTCTGGTAACATTTGATGTTGACACAATTCAAAATTATAGGCAAGTAGTGAGAAGAGGACAAAGACCTTCCATATACCCCAGACATAGGCCCACCAGTTGTTTCTATTTTCTCTCATTGCTTTGTGATTTGCTTACTTTCTGTATGTGCGTATATGAACACAGGTATGTTTTCTTCTTGAATCATTTTACAGTGAATGGCAGACCGTGTGTCCCATATCCTTAAATATTTCAGTGTGTATTTAAGAACAAAGACATTCTCATATATAACTATAGTACATGTATCGGAATCAAGAAATTTAACAGTGGTACAATACTATTATTCAACCCACATTTCATATTAAATTTTCATTAATCATTACATTATGTCCTTTAGATCTTTCTTTCTTTTCTTTTTTCTTTTTTTTTTTTTTTTTTTTTTTGAGTCAGAATCTCACTCTCTCATCCAGGCTTGAGTGCAATGGCACAATCTCGGCTCACTGCAACCTCTGCCTCCCAAGTCCAAGCAATTCTCCTGCCTCAGCAACCTGAGTAGCTGGGATTATAGGCGCCTGCCACCACACCCAACTAATTTTTGTATTTTTAGTAAAGACAGGGTTTCACTGTGTTGCCCAGGTTGGTCTTGAACTCCTGAACTCAGGTGATCCACCCACCTTGGCCTCCCAAAATCCTGGGATTGCAGGCATGAGCCACCATGCCTGGTTAGATCTACTTTCCTTGATATAAAATGTATACATTTGAAAGCATAAGCTCAAACTGATTTCTCCAATTCCAGGCCAACTTAACATGATTCATTCTGGTCTTTCTCTTTCCCATATTTGAATCTTTCTCTCCCCCATATTTGAATCTTTCTCTCCCCAGCTGTATGAAACCTGGCTCCTATTATTCTCAGTATATTTCCTCATTTGCTCAATTCTAGAATACACAGAATGTAGTTTCAGAATTACTAGAGCATACCACAGTGATACACAGAGCTGCTAACTCGAGTTCAATATTTGTTTACAGTTGTTTGGGGGTTTTGTATGTAGATTGAGAATATGTAGTCAGGATACTGTGTTCAAAAGTCATTTGGGTTAGCTCCTCCCCTTGTCAGATGTGAACATGCTTTTCATCTGAGATGCAGCTAGATTCATTTGTTTCTAGTTGTATTCCATTCTAGAGTTCTCCTGCACTCGGTAATTTGAAATAACACAAAGTTCCATAGTCAGTTTTCCATCCGTACTTGTTATGGTGGAAATAATCAGTGTAAACACCGTTTTCAGCAATGTTTAGCTAAACTTATCCTAATAACTCTAGGTGTTAATGCCTCTGCCTTCTGAATGTAAATCGGCAGGATTCCTCAGGCGACAGTTGTGTCAGTACACACACGGCAGCCTTTGGTCAGCAGGGAGTGTGTGAAGGTGTCTTACTGCTGACTCTGGAGGAGAAGACATTTCCAGAAGATATGTGCTACCCAGATCAAAGTGGTGTCTGTCAGGGCACGTGTGTAGGAGGTGGTCCCTATGCACATGGCGAAGATGCCAGGATGCTCTCATTGGTCAGCGAGACCGAGATAGAGGAAGACAGCTTCAGACAGATGCCCACGGAAGATGAATACATGGACAGGCCCTCCCAGCCCGCAGACCGTTTACTGTTCCTCACTGAGCCTGGAAGCAAATCCACACCTCCTTTCTCTGAACCCCTGGAGGTGGGGGAGAATGACAGTTTAAGCCAGTGCTTCACAGGGACACAGAGCACAGTGGGTTCAGAAAACTGCGACTGCGCTGAGCCCCTGTGCAGGACTGATTGGACTCCCGTGTCCTCTGAAAACTACTTGCAAAAAGAGGTGGACGGTGGCCATTGCCCGCACTGGGCAGCCAGCCCCAGCCCCAACTGGGCAGATGTCTGCACAGGTTGCCAGAACCCTCCTGGGGAGGACTGTGAGCCCCTCGTGGGTTCCCCAAAACGTGGACCCTTGCCCCAGTGCGCCTATGGCATGGGCCTTCCCCGTGAAGAAGAAGCCGGCAGGACGGAAGCCAGAGACCAGCCTGAGGACTGGGCTGATGGGAGGCTCCCAAGCTCAGCGAGGGCAGGTGCCGGGTCTGGAAGCTCCCCTGGTGGCCAGGCCCCTGCATCTGGTAAGTGATTTCCTGGTCTCTCACTTCTGAGCAGAAGGGCCAGTTCTTGGTACAGGGTTTGGGGGCAGGTATTACCATTTAGGAAGGAGGAAGCTAATGGGAAAACCTCAGCTTGGGCTTTTTCTCTTAGTAAGCATTTTTACAGGATGGCTTTGGATTCAGTCCACATGTTTGGTTATACACTGCGTCCAGTGCTGTGTGGCTTCATCGTCTACCACTGGGGCAGTTTCTGCATCCATGCATGTCCCATACCCTTTTGCATTCAGGCTTTTCATGATGGGATTAGACCTCAAGCCCCAGCACTGACCCCGGAGACAAAGTCAACATTGGCCTCAGGACTGGCTGAGCAAAGGCATTGCCTCAGATTTCTGCTTTTTGGTTTTTGTTTTCAAAGCACCTTAGGCCTCTTAAATCTCCCCCAAGAAAGCGCTTATAAATTTTAGGAGGACACACAAAATTGTTTAGTTAATCCTTAATTAATTAATACTTATTGTGAATAATGTGTTGATTCTATACCAAATTAATGATACAGTAAAACTGTCTTTTAAAAAGTTTCATGAGAAAGGCCCCTTTTTTTTTTTTTTAATTATACTTTAGGTTTTAGGGTACATGTGCACAATGTGCAGGTTTGTTACATATGTATCCATGTGCCATGTTGATTTCCTGCACCCATTAACTCGTCATTTAGCATTAGGTATCTCCCCCACCCCACAAATCCCCCCTCCCCCACCCCACAAATCCCCCTGTGTCCATGAGTTCTCATCGTTCAATTCCCACCTATGAGTGAGAACATGCGGTGTTTGGTTTTTTGTCCTTGCGATAGTTTACTGAGAATGATGTTTTCCAGTTTCATCCATGTCCCTACAAAGGACACGAACTCATCATTTTTTATGGCTGCATAGTATTCCATGGTGTATATGTGCCACATTTTCTTAATCCAGTCTATCGTTGTTGGACATTTGGGTTGGTTCCAACTCTTTGCTATTGTGAATAGTGCTGCAATAAACATACGTGTGCATGTGTCTTTATAGCAGCATGATTTATAGTCCTTTGGGTATATACCCAGTAATGGGATGGCTGGGTCAAATGGTATTTCTAGTTCTAGATCCCTGAGGAATTGCCACACTGACTTCCACAATGGTTGAACTAGTTTACAGTCCCACCAACGGTGTAAAAGTGTTCCTATTTCTCCACATCCTCTCCAGCACCTGTTGTTTCCTGCTTTTTTAATGATGGCCATTCTAACTGGTGTGAGATGGTACCTCACTGTGGTTTTGATTTGCATTTCTCTGATGGCCAGTGATGATGAGCATTTCTTCATGTGTTTTTTGGCTGCATAAATGTCTTCTTTTGAGAAGTGTCTGTTCATGTCCTTTGCCCACTTTTTGATGGGGTTGTTTGTTTTTTTCTTGTAAATTTGTTTGAGTTCATTGTAGATTCTGGATATTAGCCCTTTGTCAGATGAGTAGGTTGCAAAAATTTTCTCCCATTCTGTAGGTTGGAAAGGCCCCTTTTATACCACAATGTATCATATATTTATGGAACCAGGCAGATTAACAATTTAACATCATTATAAAGATGTATCACTGCAACACTGCCTGAGCATGAACAACCCACCGATTACAATATTATAACTTTTTCCCATGAGGGTAAAACACCATCTGTTTTATCATGTAGTTACAAAGGACTTTGCAGCTGATAGTGAGGGCTCTGGTTCTGAGAATTATCTGTCATTTGAAGGGTCAGGGATCTCTTTGAGAATCTTCCGAAAGCTATAGACACTCCCTCCAGAAAAACGAATATATGGATATATACTATTTAAGGGGCTTCACAGAATCCTCCAACTCATATTTTTAAAAGGCCCATTCATAGGCCGCCCCTCTCCAGAGATGCTTTTTCTTCTCTGCTTCTTTATTTAGACTGCAAGTGGTGCTAGCAGCCGGTCTTTGAATTGTTTTATAACCCTGAGGTAGCCAGATCTGTGCCTTAAACACAGAGACTGTTTTGCCTCGTGGTAATGATGGTTCCTGGCTTTAATCTGTTCCTCAAGCTTGTGGTTTTGCTGCAGCTACATAGATTTACTGATGTATAAATTCAGTAATAGCAATTCTCAGTCAAAAATAAAGGAGGAGATATGTTTGGGGATATTTTTCAAAGAACTGGTATGTTTTCTTCTCAGAGGATCTCAGAGTTGTTCTTATTTTTTAAGATTGTAAGGAATCTCCATGACTGGGCTTTGCTGTTCGTTTGCATTGTTCTATTTCTTTTTTCTTTTTCTTTTTTTTTTTTTTTTTTGAGACCAAGTCTCACTCTGTCTCCCAGGCTGGAGGGCAGTGGCACGATCTCGGCTCATTACAACCTCCACCTCCTGGGTTCAAGCAGTTCTCCTGCCTCAGCCTCCTGAGTAGCTGGGACTATAGGCGCATGCCACCACACCCAGCTAATTTTTGTATTTTCAGTAAAGATGGAGTTTTTCCATGTTGGCCAGGCTGGTCTCAAACTCCGGACCTCAGGTGATCCACCTGCCTCGGTCTCCCAAAGTGCTGGGATTGCAGGCGTGAGCCACTACGCCTGGCCTGTTCTATTTCTTCTCTCTCAGTTTATTGTCTTCCCCTTGGTTGTGGAGACAGACAGGACCCTGGGCTGTGGGGAGCGAGAAAGCTGACGTTCTGTCTCTGGCGGCAGCCAGGTCCTGGCCACACTGTCAGGGGCAGACCGGTTTTTCAGTGGGTGACACCAGGAAGATAATGTTGCCACTGTGTGAAAATCAGCGGCAGTTCTTGGAAGAACAGTGTTGGCCAGATTTAAAGAGAGAGAGAGATACATGGATCTTTTAATGCCATAAAACAAAAAGCCCGATCTTTGCTCTCCTGTAAGAGTCAAAACAGTAGCCTAGTCTGTTTTTCATCATCTTTTATTTCTCTAGCACTAAACCATCTAGGGATGGAGAAAAGGAATAAAAAGTGTGTCATCAACTAAGTGGTGTTAATTTGCAAAAAGTTTACACTGCTTTTTCTGTCTTCGTCTGGTGCTTAGCCATGCAAAACATCCGTAGAGAGTCTGCCCGTGGTCGACGCCAGCAAGCGGGCCAAATTAATTTTCGCCTGAGGAGAGGCGGCAGCCAGATTGATTTTGGAGGCTGTGCTATTCTCTCCACAATTACTTCTCCATGAACAGGCCTTATGGTTTCTGGTCAAAATAGTACTTTCTCATTCTTGCTTTTTTGTGTAGTTTTTTAAAAAGTCACAATTTACGTTCTATAAAATGCGTGAAAGAGGATGGAGATTAGGTGAGCAGTCCCACAGAGGCCTTACCCCGTGGTCCCCTCAAAGCCCCTGTGCTCTCAGGACTGTGCTGATGTGACATTGTTTAAGGGTTTTTTGGATTTTTATATGAGAGTATTTTTTGTTTGTTTTTACTTACAATCACATCAAATGGTTTCTGGAGAAATGACAATGACTGGGGACTTTTTCTTTAGGGAAGAGTATCTCCTGTCCCAGCGTCTTTGTGAGGAGAATGATGATTTTTCAGACGGCTCCGCAAGTGTAGACAACTTTAAAAAACATAATACCCAGTGCTGTTAATGCTATTTTAGTCATGTTATAAGTCCTAAGAAGCAAGGAGAATGATTAGCAAAGATCAGTGAAGGGGGAAGCATACTTCTGGTTATGTCTTAAATAACCATGCCTTAATTTAGGTCTGAAGTTACGCCTAATCCTGATGACGTGATGGTTGCCTTGGTTACAAGCCCTCTCACCTGGAGATTGGCGCATTCTCACTGTGCCCCTAGAGTTATTTCGTGTGAAATAAACCATAACTGCTTATGATTAATGTGTCTGTTGTTGGCTGGTGGCTTGGTTTTGGCTCCCGAAGCCACTCGTTAGTTTCAGTCACTTCTGAGCTGGAGAAAGTTAGGGTGGTCTTTTTTTTTTATCTTTTAAAAATCATTTTGCTTTTTAATTATTTCAACTGTTATCTTAGATTCAGGGTACATGTGCAGGTTTGTACCTGGGTATATTGTATGATGCTGAGGTTTGGGGTATGATTGATCTCGTCATCCAGGCAGTGAGCCCAGTATCTTCAATCCTTGTTTCTCTCCCTCCCTCCCCTGCCTAGTTAGAAGTCCCCAGTGTCTATTGTTGCCATCTTTATGTCCATGAATACCCAGTGTTTAGCTTCCACTTATAAGTGAGAACATGCAGTGTTTGGTTTTCTGTTTCTGTACTAATTTACATAGGATAATGGCCTCCAACTGCAACCATGTTGCTGTAGAGGACATGATTTTCTTCTTTTTCTATGGCTGCAAACAATTCTTGATGAACACTGAATACCTATTTGTTTTTCAATTAATTTATTGAAGGTCCAATTTATTGAAGGTCCACTGAGCCACGGAGACTTGAAAAAGCCTGAAAAACAAGTAGGGATTAATGCCAGGGAGTGGACCGTGTGAAAAGGAATCAATCATTTGAGAAATCCAGGCCTTCCACAGCCTGCCCCATCTCTGACCTGCGGACTGTTGTTCGTAATGAATCTTGGGGTCTTTCTCACCAGCCTGGATACTCTCAATGCTCTATCAACACTCCAGCTCTAGGCAGCCACAACCAGTTAGTGGGAATTCTGGTTGGGTGCAGTGGCTCACGCCTATAATCCCAGCACTTTGGGAGGCTGAGGTGGGCAGATCACTTTAGGTCAGGAGTTCAAGACCATCCTGACCAACATGGGGAAACCCTATCTCTACTAAAAATAAAAAAAAATTAGTTGGGCGTGGTGGCACGTGCCTGGAATCCCAGCTGCTTGGGAAGCTGAGGCAGGAGAATTGCTTGAGTCAGGGAGGCGGAGGTGATCTGAGATCTTGCCACTGCACTCCAGCCTGGGCGACAGAGCAAGACTCTGTCTCAAAAAAAAAGAAAAAAGCAAAAAGAAAAGGGGAATTCTCATAGCCTAATCTTTCTAGTATCTCAATATGTTAAGTGAATGGATGCTTATACACTCATTCATTCATCCATTCAGGAATAAATAGATGAACATGAAACCACTGCCTCCTGTTTGTTCCCCCAAGTCACTCTCAGCCTCCCAGTTCTTTGGTCTGCTCTAGGGAGCTGGAGAAGGAGAGGGATGGAAGGGCTGGCACTGGCTGCCCTGGGCTCACTCAGTGCCCTGGGCTCACCTAGTGTCCTGGGCAGAGGAAGCAGAAATGACAGAGCACAGGTGAGCTGGTTCATCCTAGCGGCATAGACTCTCCAAGGCCATCACCTGGGAGCCAGGAACACGGGATAGTGAAGACCTGCCTGACCCCTCATCCTCCCCTGTCCTCAGTCTCCATCCCTGGTCCCACTCTCTCTCTTGAAATGACTGTTGTTGACCATCTATTTCCATTCTGAGAGTATAGAAAAAGATTTTCCTATCCAAACTTACCTCCCCTCCTTTCTTCCTCTCCAGCAGCGGACAGCCTTCTATCTCTTTCTTCACACTCTTGTTAGAATGCTATTCACCACCTTGCATTTCACGTTCAGCTAAATCTCGTAAAGGCAGATACTGGTTCATTGGCCCTGAATCTTGAAGTTAAAATAGATATTTCATAATTTGGTTATTTGGTGATAATATTCAGCTTTCATTGCTGTAAAACATCAATGTACTATTTCAAAATATACAAAAAATGTGGTCACTGTATATACTCTGCTTCATTTCATCCTGTCTCCCTTCTTTCTGCACCGATAGGGCTCATTTTGGAAGGCTTTGGTCTGTATGACTTTCTAAGTAATTTTCAAGCATGATTCAGAATGGAACTATTAAATACTGTTTCCCTTCCCTTATCATCACATACCCAGTTTCTTCTAAGTGCCTGAAACAGAACTTACATTTCCATAAAAAGGAAAATCACATGAGAAGCATATGGGTTAAATATAAGTTTTTTAAAAAATTCCAAAAGAACCCAATGTAGCCTGGGTAGTTTCAGTGTATTTGTGTATATTTTTAGTTCTCTTCCTTGGAAGAAAATCTACATGATACTTTGGTGGTATTATTTGGCATGGTTCTTGTGATTTAATGTTCATATGTTAGGCATTTTAAACAACATAATAAGCTTTTGAGAAGAAAGGTATGCATTATCTTGCTCAAAAATGTAAATTCTGTCAGGGATTGTTTTCTTAGAATTAAGTTTGTTCTTTCTGCCTGAGAAATGCAGATTCCACAGAGCCTGCTATATCAAGCATGGACAAAGTAGAAGCATCATTCTGATTATGATGGGAGACATCACTGATTCATTGTTTCTGTTGACTTACTTGCTATTTTTAACACTCTCAAGTTACCTGAACATTTTTCTGGTTAAGTCACATTAAATATTAATGTTAAGTCAACTAATCCATTTTTTTTTTAGTTTTTTTTAAGACAGGGTTTGGCTCTATTACCCAGGCTGGAGAGCAGTGGCACGATCTTGGCTCACAGCAGCCTCCGCCCCCCAGGCTCAAGCCATCCTCCCATCTCAGCCTTCCGAGTAGCTGGGACAACAGGCCTGTACCACCACACCCTGCTAATTTTTGTGTTTTTTTTTTTTTTAGAGACTGGGTTTCGTCATGCTGCCCAGGCTAGTCTTGAACTCCTGAGCTCAAACAGATCCACACACCTAGGCCTCCCAAGGTGTGTAGTCCCAGCCACTCAGGAGGCTGAGGTGAGAGGACGACCAAGCCTAGCAGGTCAGGACTGCAGTGAGCTGTGTTCACGCCACTGCACTCCAGCCTGGGCGATTAAGCAAGACCCTTTCTCAAAGAAACAAGAACAAATGTCTGATTATGAAGCTTGTACCCTAAACCACCTCACTGTCTGGGATTACAGGTGTGACCCTCCGCACCCTGCCAACTAATCCATCTTAACTGTTAGAAACACTTCCAAATTCCCATATTTAATAAAAATCCCCATGTCATTCTGGCTTTCAAATCATACTTTTGGGTAGCCTTCAAATTCCATCAGTCATATTGCGTTCAGGGACCTGTAAGATTGGTTTGATAGCCTGAAGGTTACAGTTTTATCAGTGATACTATAGACGTTAGTCACCGGGTACTAAGTGTTTTGTGTGTATTATCTTCTTATTCCTCACAGAAATTCTATGGGACAAGTTCCTCACCCAGGATCATACAGCTAGTAAGCGACAAAGCCATGGTTCAAGTGTCCAATTGCAGGCCAGGGCACAGTGGCTCCCACCTGTAACCCCAGCACTTTGGGAGGCCAAGGTGGGAGGATCTCTTGAACCCAGGAGTTTGGGACCAGCCTGGGCAACATAGACCTCTTCTCTACAAAAATTAAAAAAAAATTAGCCAGATGTGGTAGCATGTACCTGTAGTCCCAGCCACTCGGGAGGCTGAGGTGGGATGATCACCTGAGCCCAGGAGGTCAGGGCTGCAGTGCAACCTTAAACTGCCGCACTGTCTCCTCTTAAGTCAGTGCAGGTGATGCTGATTTCATTTATTTACTGTGCCTTGGAGAATCCTCAGTGTGTCACAGAATAGGGACAAGCACAGTCCTGGCATCATTGGCTACTCTGGCTGAGGGAGAGGCAGTAGCTAGGCCTGGCCTGGTCCAGAAGGTTCCACAGGAGGGACAGTAGGACGCACAATGCGTGATGGTCCCCTGGTTATGGTGAGACCCCTCTCTTCTGCCAGTTGTCTTGGGATGTTACTATTTTCACTATCACTTTCTCTTGTGGGGAAAGCCTTTTCTTCCACATGCTTCAAACTCTATCTTTTTTTTTGGCAAGCAAAATAAATGTCAAATAAAGGTCAGAGGCAGCCTTGAAGGGGAACGCTGTCAGAAAGGGATCCCGAGGAGAGGAGGCAAGAGGGGTGGGACAAGGCCTGGTTTGGCTTAATGGACTACCAATGCCTATAAAAAACCTCTGGTCTTCATGTTTTTAATGTAGACTATTTTTTAGAGCAGTTTTAGCTTCATAGGAAAATTGAGGGACAGGTACAGAGATTTCCTATATTCTTCCTGCCCCCCACACATGCACAGCCTCCCCCACTAGAGTGGTACATTTGCTGCACTTGATGAGCACATATTGACACATTGGGGTCCACTCTTTGTGTTGTGCGTTCTATGGGTTTGGACCAATGTATCCTGGCATGCATCCACCATGATAGTCTCATACAGAGTAGTTTCACTGCCCTACAAATCCTCTGTGCTCTACTCACCCCTTCCTCTCTCTGAACTCCTGGCAATTACTGATCTTTCTACTGTCTCCATAGTTTTTCCTGGTCCAGAATGCCATAGAGTTGGAATCATACATTCTATAGCCTTCTCAGATTGGCTTTGTTTACTTGGCATTATGAATCTAAGTTTCCTCCATGTCTTTTCACGGCTTGATAGCTCTTTTCTTTTTTTATTTTTTGAGACAGAGTCTCATTCTGTCACCCAGGCTGGAGTGCAGTGGCACGATCTTGGCTCACTGCAAGCCCCGCTTCCAGGTTCATGCCATTCTCCTGCCTCAGCCTCCCGAGTAGCTGGGACTACAGGCGCCCACCACCACGCCCGGCTAATTTTTTGTATTTTTTTTAGTAGAGACGGGGTTTCACTGTGTTAGCCAAGATGGTCTCGATCTCCTGACCTTGTGAGCTGCCCGCCTCGTCCTCCCAAAGTGCTGGGATTACAGGCGTGAGCCACCGTGCCCGGGCCAGCTCTTTTCTTTTTAACACTAAATAATATTCCATTGTGTGGAGGACATGGGGGATTTGTTTATCCCTTCATTTACTGAAGGACTCTTGGCTGCTTCCAAGTTTTGGCAATTATGACTACAGCTGCTGTAAACATCTGTGTGCAGATTTTTGTGCGGACATAAGTTTTCAACTCCTTTGGGTAAATACTAAAGAGTATGATTGCTGGATCATATGATAAGCGTATGTTCAGTTTTGTAAGAAGTCATCAAACTGTCTTCCAAAGCAGCTATACCCTTTTGCATTCCCACCAGCCAAGAATAAGAGTTCCTGCCACCCACCCCCATGCTCGCCAGCATTTGGTGTTGTCAGTGTTCTGGATCTGAGCCATTCTAAAAGGTGTGTAGTGGTGTCTCACTGTTGCTTAAATTCTCACTTCCCTAATGACTTCCCTATGACATGGAGCATCTTTTCATATGCCTGTTTGCCATCTGGATATCTTTGGTGAGGTGTCTGTTAAGGCCTTGGGTCCGTTTTTTAATCAGGTTGTTTGTTTTCTTATTGTTGAGTTTTAAGAGTTCCTTGTTTATTTTGGGAAATAGTCCTTTGTCAGATATGGCTTTTGCAAATAATTTCTTCCAGTCTGCAGCTTGTTTCTTCATTCTCTTAAGCCCCGGATCTTTTTAGGCCATCTTGGGTAAGCCTCATCTGAACTGTCCCTCCCCTTTTCATACTCCTTTACTAGCCACCAAAAAGGGAGAGGTCCCTGCTAACTGCAGAGGTCCCCGTTGAGTTTCTAGGCATTCAGTTGGAAGAGTTACCCTCCTGGGATACGTATCAACTGCAGAAACCATGAGAACCATGTTGAAAAGGAGACCCACAGCACCCACCTGATTATAGAGCTGCCAACATGGTGACCTATTGATGTCACCATCGCAGATCAGATGTGAACTCTCTGATGTGAACAACTAATATGTTCTGCAATACAGAAAGCAAATGTTAAGGAATTCTTACTTTTAGCAAGGACAGTTCAGGACTGAGGTATCTTATTAGATAAGGATATTATCAACTAATTCTAAGCCTTGATCTACTCTGGTGCCACATTCAACTCACAGCAGACTTGCGTGATGAGAAATGAGACTGTGGGGTTTAATGTAGAATTATATAGATGAGTGTTCTAACCAAAGACAATCATAATGATTGAGGACTTCGGCAGAGCAAACAGAAGTTGGTTAGATTTCCAGAGAAAGTGCCCTTTCAGTCTTTAAGACACACTGAGATCCTCTAACAAGACAGGGATGGAAAGATAATACTACTATTCAGTGTATTTCATGAATCTCCGTGTCCTTCGGAGTTCCGTGAGCGCTGATATTACTTTCTGGGAGGAGGAATGCCACCATTGCACCTGTGACTGATTCTTTGCTATTTCCCTAGCATTTTCAAATCTATCATCTTGTTTGACCCTTATGCTATCCTGCTGGATATTCATGTGCTCATTTATTCATTTATTTAGCAAATGCGTATTATTAATATTTGCTTGTTCTACGCAGTTGCACACTGCCAGGGCAGCACAGCTTGATACAGATCGGGAGAGTTAGGTGGTTTGTCCTAAATTCTCACCACTAGTGAGGGCCAAGTCTCAGGACAAGACCCAAGAGCTATTCTCTCCTCTGCCCCACATTTCTGCCCCTCCTGAATTCAGGCAGCCATTAATACCTCCATCCCTCTAGTCACCACTTACTCACCTCTGCTCTTCAGAGACTGAAGCACCACGCTGACATTGAATGTCATTAGATTGCTTTCCAGCGAATCTGGATTATGACATGCCATGGAAAAAGAAGAGTTTTCATCCTTGAAACAGTGTCAGTCGGTAGAGGGGAAAAAAACCAACCACAGAAACCTGGCGTGCTCACATGCAGAACACCTGCAAGCTGGTGTTTGTGATGCAGCCGACCTGGCCTGGAGAGAGGACTTAGTCAATTCTGCATGGAGAGTGTTGCTTCTGTTACTGTTATTATTGCAGTAGGTAGTCAATCTATCTCCACTCAACCCACAGATTAACCCACACCCGCCCAGGAAGCTGACTGAAGCTCATAGCACACTGATTATTCACAACTCTTGGGTCACTCTGGAATAGCCAGACCCTTCTGCTCCCACCTGCTGAATGGCCATGTTTTCTAAAGTCCATGGGTGCTCCCAGTTCTGTGAGTGTGAGCTGATCTTGTCATTTAAAACATTAACTATTATGTTAACTGGCAAGAAAAAAATGAGTTTGATAATCACGATTATTTCTATGAAAACTATTGAATACTTTGGGATGATTCAGGGAATGAATTGCTAAAACCTTTTTGGTATTGAAGTTGAGGTGAATGAGACAACCGTGAAAGGTGGAAGGAAGAAAACTCTAGAAGGCTCCTGCACTTAGACTGCTTTTTGGCAAGTGACTTTTGGTTCTCATTCCACGTTAAAGAACCCAAAACTAGAAATTGTAGGTAAAGCATTCAGGATACAGTTGGTACAATCAGTAGACCCATTCGCAAAGGACAGGCCCCAGTTTTCCATCAGAAAGTTGGTGTTTTGCAGCAAGGGGTGGGTGGCTTGAACATGAGGGAAACATCACAGGATCAGTATTTTAGAGCATAAGTGGAGAGCTTCTACAACTCAGTTTTACTGAATATTTAGTAGAGAAAATCTGATTAGCAAACACTTCCGTAATATTGAAAAATGTCCAACTTACAAGATGTTACTTCCGAAAACGGTAGTGCTAGATTGGAGCCTCAGTGGGGAAAGTTCCCAGAGTAATGCTCCTAAGAGTTGCCCGCACCTTCAGGACTGGTAACATAACTGACATAGCCCAGTGGAAAATGAAAAATCTTCCCCTTTTGCAAAAATTAATAAGAATTTCATGATGACAGCAAAGCATTTAACCCAACATGGAGCTCTTCAGAGCATAAGGCCTTGTGCAGCTGCACAGGCCCATGGCGACCACTCTGTTGCCACTTAAGAATTGCCACGTATTGTGATTGGCAGATCAGTATAACTTTTTAAAAAAAAGTTTAGTGTCTGGTGTCTGTCAGTTTACTGTATCTCACAAGAGTCACCATGCATGGATAGACTTGACCGATGGTTGTTTTTGTCATTAATTTTAGCTTTGTTAAAGAAACACTTGAAGAATAAACTTGTTTTAGAATCTCCTAAATCTTTCTAGGTAACTGTCCTTTACATCTTAATGGTCAGGAATTTTTTTTTTTTTTTTTTGAGATAGAGTCTCACCCTGTCACCCAGGCTGGAGTGCAGTGGCATGATCTCGGCTCACTGCAAGCTCTGCCTCCTGGGTTCATGCCGTTCTCCTGCCTCAGCCTCCCGAGTAGCTGGGACTACAGGTGCCTGTCACCACACCCAGCTAATTTTTTTTATTTTTAGTAGAGACCAGGTTTCACCGTGTTAACCAGGATGGTCTCGATCTCCTGACCTCGTGATCCACCCGCCTCGGCCTCCCAAAGTGCTGGGATTACAGGCGTGAGCCACCGTGCCTGGCCAATGGTCAGGAATTTAAAGGCCTAGTTTTTGCCCTTCCACAAGCTTCATGGCCTTCCAAAAATAATATATATTTTTTTGAGATGGGGGTCACTCTGTCACCCAGGCTGGAGTGCAGTGGCAGGATCACAGATCACTGGAGCCTCAGCATCTCGGGGCTCAGGTGATCCTCCCACCTCAGCCTCCCAAGTAGCTGTGACTACAGGCGTGTGCCACCACACCCAACTAACTTTTTTGTATTTTTCATAGAGGCAGGGTTTCACCATGTTGCCCAGGCTGGTCTCCAACTCCTGGGCTTAAGCATTCACCCACTTCGGCCTCCCAAAGTGCCAGGGTTACAGGTGTGAGCCACCGCGCTTAGTTCCCCAACAATAATATTCTTGGTTCAGTCCATGAAACAAAGGATTCTGAAATGTTTAGATATTCTACTTAGGCAAAAGGGTTTGAGGTCCATCTGAAAAAAGAAAACAAAAATGAATATAGGTCCTATAGAATATTTAGGTTATCAGTATCAAAGATACTGTTTGCCATGTAGCAATGGCATGGAATGAAATTCTCAAAATGAAAGACTTTACACAAACCATAGGTTTTACCAGGGTTCAGACTCATCAAAGGTTCTCACAAGAAAGAAGTAAACAACAATGGATTCATGATGATTTGTTGAAAAATAAAATTTAAAATGGCAGAGAAATAATATATACCATGACATAAGCAGATAAATCAGTGAGGAGGATAAAGAAGAGATGAGAACAAATTCAAAACCATAAATCAATCATGCAGTGGCTGAAGATGTCCTCTGTGTAGCTTTACATGATACTGAAGAACAACAGAACCAGCAGGCAATGATGTTGTAGTGGGAACACCTCATGATGGATGGTTTTGCATTTAATCTCATCTCTTCTTTATCCTCCTCATAGATTTCTCTGTTTGTGTCATGGTGTATATTAAAACTAGAGGAACTAGGTCAAGAATAATCATACATCTAAGCAACTTTAAATTGCTCATTTTATTAAATAAACATGGTATGTTTTTAATCAGAATAGAATTTTCATTGTATGTGCATTTTTTAAAAATTGAATGTCCTATTCCATGTACTTTTTATTTTTCACTTTGACGTTTTCTATTAACCAAGTAGTAATCTCTCAAATAGGAAGACTTGACTGTGTTGCTATGCCTACTTCTTCTGTTGCTGCTACAGTAGAAGCCTTTTTATCAGCCCCTGGTCAGCAGTTGCTGAGTTACTTAAAAATGTCATCTTACAAGTTCATATCATAAATTTTTTTTTACTTAAAACATATACCTTATAGTTACACACTGATTATTTTATAGTATAAGGCTGTATGTACTGGCTGATTGTAGTTTCCTGAGCCCTTTTTTTTTTTTTTTTTTGAGACAAGAGTCTTGCTCTTGTCACCCAGGCTGGAGTGCAGTGGCGCGATCTTGACTCACTGCAACCTCCGCCTCCTGGGTTCAAGCGCTTCTCCTACCTCAACCCCCCAAGTAGCTGGGATTACAGGTGCCCACCACTATGCCCAGCTAATTTTTGTATTTTTAGTAGAAACAGGGTTTCGCCATATTGGCCAGGCTGGTCTTGAACTCCTGACCCCAGGTGATCTACTCACCTCGGCCTCCCAAAGTGCTGGGATTACAGGCGTGAGCCACCGTGCCCGGCCTCCTGAGCCCTTTTTACATTAACCACACCACCTTAATTTCCAGTTTCGATTTCTTCAGTGTGAAATGAGAAATTACAGATATTTGAGAGCAAAATCCTTCTGGAGTTTTATTATTTCCTTTTCCTATTCTTTTTCTTCCTTTCTTACTTCTCTGTGGCCCTGGGAACTGTCTCATTGTCATATTTGTGTTCTAGAATATTTTGAGTGATAATGTCGGTGCTGTGTATTTTGTTTTGGTTTTCTGTGGGGGGAGTGGAACCAGCTTGCTTCTGTGCCGCCATTTTGAAACCAGAAGTCCTTCCTTTTTCTTTCTTTCTTCATAGTTTCCTTGCCTACACCACCACACCAGTTGAACGGTTTGTGGTGATTGTTTCATTTTGTTTGTATGTTGTTGTTGTTTTTTTTTACTTTGGGTCCTTGCAAAGCATTCACTTTAGTTTTCATAGAAACATTTCCCATTTTTTCTCACTAATATTTCACTGCTTTACCTAATATTTAATTAAATTTCCTGACAAGTTTATCTGGTGACAACAGACTTGAGAAGGAACTTGGTAAGTGGTGGGAGCAAAAGGGCGTAGATACAGTGGTGAGTAGACCCTCACTGAAGTACACTGCATGCCTGGCAGTGTGTGGAGAGGGGGTGGAGAATGTGCTGGGTAGGTGGTAAACAGGAATGCCAGCAGGCCTCCCTCATGCTGATTGGGGGTTCTTAGACAAGTCCTGCCTGCCCATCTTGAAGGACATCCCACACAACTGCCTATGGGAAAAACAGCATGAGGCACAGACCTCCTTCCAAGACTTTGGATTTGTTGCTTGTACTTGAAATCCTTGTGTTTTCATGGGCTTTTCCTTGTGTTTTGGTCTTGGCTTCTCTAGAGGTACCCAGTAGGTCAGGGGAAGGCTCCTCAAAGGAATTTCCTACATGCCTATCGGTATTTTAGTCAGGCCATCCAAAACATGCCTTCCAAATTTGAGGAAAATCTCATGTGGAGTGGTAACAAAAACTTCATTTTATTTGTATGAATTATTACTAAGCTGCGTCACAATGGAGAAGAAAGAGGTGGTGAATCATGAGGAGCCATTTTTACATTCCTGGCCCTTGATCAAATGGAAGGATTCTGTTTGTGATGCTGAGTGTTGGGGTGTTTCTAGATCTGCTTGGTTTGTGGCACTTTCCTAGACTGAAGTCTAGGAAATTTGTCTTTAAAATGGAAGAATCATAAAAGCTAGCAGGTTTCCTAACATTTGTTGGACTTTCTGTTTGTTTTTCAAAAGGTCCATTGCTTAAAGACTGGCCACATCTAGTCACCCACAAAGAAATGATGCTAGAACTACCCCTAGGGACAAAACACCCTTCAGAGTTCAGAAGGGAAAAGTGGTTTATAGGACTTTTTTTTTCCATTTTAGTTTTGTGAATCTATTTTGCTTCTGGAAGTAATTTTAATATTAAGGAAGTGGATTAATCTCTACTGAAAACTGAGCCCACATGGCCCCATGATCCTCCAGGGCTGAGCTGTTAGGGACCACGAGGAACCAAGGCACCCAGGGTGATGGGGCCTCAGATGTGAGTCCAGAGAGGAGAGCAGACTGAGGTCTCCTCCCTTAGCTGTGCTTGTTCTGTTGAACACACACACACACACACACACTCTTTTGTAACATCTGAATCTTGTCTGTAATTCTGTAATCCTGGTGTGCTCTCTTGCCAGTATCCCAGAGTCCCACCTCACAGGCAAATGGTAAAGCATGAGTCTGCCCCAGGGTTGCTCATTTCTCATCTCTTCCTCTCACCTCCTTTCGTGTTCCTCCTCTCCTCTTCCTTCTCTTCCTCTCCTCCTCCTCTTCCTCCCCTCCTCCTCCCCCCTTCCTCTTCCTCTCTCCTTCCTCTTCCTCTCTCCTTCCTCTTCCTCTCCCCTTTCTTTCCTCTCCTCCGCCTCCTCTTCCTAGCCCTCTTCTCCCCCTTCCCCCCTCCCTCCTCCACTCCTTTTTCTCCTCTCTTCCTCTCCCCGCCTCTTTTTACTTCTTTTGTCTTTTTTCTCTTCTCCTCCTCTTCTCTCTGCCCCGCCCTCCTCCACCTCAGTGGGCCTGGAGGGTGACAGCGTGGTTCCCTGTGGCCCGGGGCTGTGGGAATCCAGGGAGCCGCCCTCCACTCCCCAGAACCTTCCTCTCGGGAGACCCTGCCCCCCCGGGCGCTGACTCACCCTCCCCGTGTTCTCCCTTCCTCTCCCCGCAGGAAATGTGACTGGAAACAGTAACTCCACGTTCATCTCCAGCGGGCAGGTGATGAACTTCAAGGGCGACATCATCGTGGTCTACGTCAGCCAGACCTCGCAGGAGGGCGCGGCGGCGGCTGCGGAGCCCGTGGGCCGCCCGGTGCAGGAGGAGACCCTGGCGCGGCGCGACTCCTTCGCGGGGAACGGCCTGCGCTTCCCGGACCCGTGCGGCGGCCCCGAGGGGCTGCGGGAGCCGGAGAAGGCCTCGAGGCCGGTGCAGGAGCAGGGCGGGGCCAAGGCTTGAGCGCCCCCCGCGGCTGGGAGCCCGAAGCTCAGAGCCAGGGCTCGCGAGGGGCAGCACCGCAGCCTCTGCCCCAGCCCCGGCCACCCAGGGATCGATTGGTACAGTCGAGGAAGACCACCCAGCATTCTCTGCCCACTTTGCCTTCCAGGAAATGGGCTTTTCAGGAAGTGAGTTGATGAGGACTGTCCCCATGCCCACGAATGCTCAGCAGCCCCCCCCGCACTGGGGCAGATGTCTCCCCTGCCACTCCTCAAACTCGCAGCAGTAATTTGTGGCACTATGACAGCTATTTTTATGACTATCCTGTTCTGTAGGGGGGGTCTGTTTTCCCCCCATATTTGTATTCCTTTTCATAACTTGTCTTGATATCTTTCCTCCCTCTTTTTTAATTTAAAGGTTTTCTCAAAAATTCTCCTAAAGGTGAGGGTCTCTTTCTTTTCTCTTTTGCTTTTTTTTTTTTTTTTTTTTCCCCTTTTTTTGACAACCTGGCTCTGGCCCAGGCTGGAGTGCGGTTGTGCAATTATAGCCCGCTGCAGCCTCTAACTCCTGGGCTCAAGCAATCCAAGTGATCCTCCCACCTCAACCTCCGGAGTAGCTGGGATCACAGCTGCAGACCACGCCCAGCTTCCTCACCCCCACTCCCCCCCCCCGAGATACGGTCCCACCATGTTACCCAGCCTGGTCTCAAACTCCCCAGCTAAAGCAGTCCTCCAGCCTCGGCCTCCCAAAGTACTGGGATTACAGGCGTGAGCCCCCACGCTGGCCTGCTTTACATATTTTCTTTTGTGCCCCTTCTCACAGTGTTTTGGAGACGGCTTTCCCAGTGTGTGTTCATTGTAAACACTTTTGGGAAAAGGCTAAACATGTGAGGCCTGGAGATAGTTGCTAAGTTGCTAGGAACATGTGGTGGGACTTTCATATTCTGAAAAATGTTCTGTATTCTCATTTTTCTAAAAGAAAGAAAAAAGGAAACCCTATTTTTTTCTCCTGAATGTTTTTAAGTTTGTGTCGGTCCTTAAGCAGAACTAAGCTCAGTATGTGACCTTACCCCCTAGGTGGTTAATTTATCCATGCTGGCAGAGGCACTCAGGTAGTTGGTAACCAAATTTCTAAAACTCCAAGTTGCTGCAGCTTGGCATTCTTCTTATTCTAGAGGTCTCTCTGGAAAAGATGGAGAAAATGAACAGGACATGGGGCTCCTGGAAAGAAAGGGCCCGGGAAGTTCAAGGAAGTATAAAGTTGAAATTTGAATTTGCATTTCCTTTGTCTAGATAAGAATAGCATAAATAGATCCTCTTTTATTCGTAAATAATCGTGCATCTGTGGGTTAGCCTTGTGGAAGTGGAAAACATTCCATTTTCCAATGCATTTAAATGTAAAGCCAAATCTGCATGTTGTGAATTTAAGAAAACTTATTATCCTAAAGGTGCCTTTCTCTTGGCATCATCCCCTTTGTGAGAAACCTAGAGGACGCTCCAGATGGAAGGAAATCCCCTGGGTGGTTTTATCTTTTGTTACCCCGTGAGCACTGGTTCCCCGCAAATATTGGGGAAAAGCAAAAATACGCAAGCAAGTTAAAATTAATTTTGCACATCTGGTAGGTTATAAAAGAAAGCACTAATAGAGGTCACTGCTCAGACTTTATTGGCCACAAATGCCCAGCTGAAGAGCATGACTGTGGGTCACTGGTTTTTCCCTCCTGCTGGAAATGCTGGGGTGGTAGCGGTCGATTAGGATTTTCAGTGGAGAAGCACAGGACAGTTCTGTAATTTATGAGACTCATTAGCCAACATAAAGAACTGCAGGAAATAACTGCACAGCCAGGAGGATCCGTTGGTGGGAATTTACCATCATTCCTGCCCTTTTACTTAACATCATCCACAGAGAGATGTTATACAAATGGAGGAAACCATTATACCTTTTGATATGGAATATATTACAGAGCTACAGTTCACAAAGTAGAATGCTGAGCGGAAAATCGAGTTTCTGCTGTGACTGTCATCTCACTGAGCACTTCGCTTTTGTTTGCTTTTATTTTTTCCCTCTATAAAAAGGCAATAATGATAATTTATAATAGTTTCCCTACCCAGAGATATTAGAAGGATGCTACAGTGAATGTTAAAGTACCTTGAGATCCTTAAATCAAAGGTGCTATATATACAAGTAAGACTCTACTTTCAGAAAAAGGTAATATTCTTTCCTGCACTGATCCCTGCTAATTCTGTATTGATCCAAAGGCAACTCAATGCTAAGAAATGTATAGAAAGTCTAAGTCTGTGTCTGTGTACTATAGAGATGTATGTGACAAGTATAAACAAAATGAACTGAAGCAATAATGAACAGTTATTAGGGGGAACATGATAAAGAGATTATATTAAGCTTATGTTTGACCATAAAATCCTTTTTATGGCTTGCTAAAACTGGGCTCACTGTAAAATCGTGATTCAACTTATTGCTAATCTTTATGATATGCTTATTCCTAATCTTTATGGTATGGTGTCAACCGTTCATTTGTATCTTATTGCTGGTTCCCTGGACCACAGACTAGGGACAGAAAATACTTGCTTTGATAATATATATGCTGTTGATTTCACAAAAATTTCTTAAAATACAGCCTGGGTACCCAGTGAAACAGTTGAAACGGAAATGGAGTATCATGTTTCCTACTCACATTTTACTCAGCTGTCGGAAGGAAGAATGAATTTCTCAAGGGCAGTTTGAATGTGATAGATCAGAACCTTCATGTGGTGGGGAAAATGGGATTATTTCAGTGTAACAAACCACCCAAAGACTTAGTGGCTTAAGATAGTCACCACTGGCCAGGCACAGCGGTTCATGCCTCCCAGTGCTTTGGGAGGCCAAGGCAGGAGGATCACTTGAGGACAGTAGTTAGAGATCAAACTGGGCAACAGAGTGAGACCTCGTCTCTACAAAAAATACAAAACTTATCTGGGCATGGTGGTGTGCACCTGCAGTCCTGGCTACTCAGGAGGCTGAGGCAGGAGGATGCTTGAGTCCAGGAGTTCAAGGTTACTGTGAGCTTTGATTGGGCCAGTGCACTCCAGTGTAAAAAAACAAAAACAAAAAAAAAACAAGAATAGAAACCACCACTTACTTAGCTCCCAATTCTATGGGTTGGATCAGCTTGGGTGGTTCTTCAGGCCTGGTCCCGCCCGGCCTGGTTTGCTTACCCATTTACAATGACCCGGCTAGTTGGCTGGGCCAGGCTGTGTGCTCTCCACCTGTCCCCCATCCTTCCAGCCACCTAGCCGGGCATGCTCTCATGGTGGTGTTGAGCCTGAGAGCAAGCAGAAACCTACCAGGCTTCTTGAGGCCTAGGCTTGAACTGGCATGCTGTCACTTCTGCCACATTCTGTGGGCCAAAGCAGGTCACAAAGGCAGCCCAGATCCAGGGGGTGGGGGAACAGCACATCCCCCCCATGGGAAGAGTTGCGGGGAATGAGAGGGCAGGGGGTGGACACACGGAGGGGAAGATGGCCCCCTTGCCATCTGTCCACCACAGGACACTGCATAGAGTAAAATGCTGCAGAGAAGAGTGCATTCTGGGAACAAAAGAGGAACATGTCCCAGCCCCTAACCAGCGAGTAGCTCCTTCTCTGGTGATTGAATTCCCTTAATGCACACCACTATAGATTCCCACAATGGAAGGGACACCCACGTTCATATTTAAGTGCTGTGTCAAAATTCCTTCCAGAGCCAAATATAGGTGATTTGGGAATTGAGCCTACTGTACTACTTCCGCATTCCTTTGGCACAGAAAATTGAAAAGTAACAACTTCTAAAATCAAGAAAACTGCTGAGATACCTTGGGGTAGAGGAACCTGCATATAAACAGATAAAAGATCTAGTGTTCACCCTTCACCCCAGCTCAACAAACAAAATCTTGTTATGATTATACAAGGGTGAGCTTGAGCAAAGGTGCTGTCTTTGGTAGAAGAAACGTAGTTTTGAGTTGTTTGCTCTTTGACAGTCTCTGATGGCATGTGAGTCTTGTGCATTGCTGTGGGGTGCGCTGGGCACAAGTTGCATAACCCGCTTTTGGAAAAGGAGACAAAGCATTCAAAGCCCCAAACACTCTGTTGATAAATCATCATGTTTATTGAGTGTGCTTTTAGTGGCAGGGCCCTGAGCACCTGGGAAAGGAGATGAGGAGCGCTGGAGGGTTCGGAGCGGAGAAGATGAGACAATGCTCTGCTCCAAGTGCCAGAGGAGGCTTCTGGGAAGGGGCTGTCGGTGGAATTTCTGATCCCCAGAGCCCTCCCGGTGAAGTCTTGCAACCACTAAAGCTTTGCCAGAGAAAAGGCAGGACCTGATATTGGGCAGTGGCGGTGTCAGCAGTGAGCACAGGCAGGGTCTAGGTGGGATCACTCAAGCTGAGCAGTGCAGGGGGAGCCACCCTGGACCGACACCCCCATGGCTGCCCCACTGCAGAACTGCGTACTGCGGCAAAACCACCCTATGTCCCCCAAGGTTTCAACAAAGAAGAGGACCGAATAAATGTCCCAGTGGGCAGGCACACCCACAAGACTTGCTGCTCCTCCTGACCCACCCGCATGGCTCTGCACAGCTGTGAGTCCAGTTTTCTCTCTTCCTACCTCAATCTTACCCCAGTTATCCTGACCCCAGGGTGAAGTTGAAACTCATGCTAGGCTAACATCTCTTTCCTTGATCCCATTCATAAAACTGGGATACAGGAATGCTTTAAAAAAATCTTTAAGATGACCAGTAGTATAAAAGTTAAAATGACAAAATTACGGGCCTGTTACCAGATCTTCATACTAACCAAGGAGCTGGTGACACTACCCTCTTCCCTGTGTGATAGAAAATCAGACGTCTTGCAGACAGACCTGGTTCATGACTCAGCGCCGTGACTTGTGGACTTATCTTGTGCAGCTACATCACTTCTTAGCCTTGTTTTCAACATGTGTAAACAGAAGGTACTAATATTAGTCTTTAGGGCTGGTGTGAGGATGACGTGGGATGAGGGACAACCAAGCACTCACTGGCAGTTCCTAGAAGATTCCAGTAGTAGGGATCTGGCTGTCCTACACCACTTTCCCTCCCTGTCTCTGACACTTGTTCATTCCTGGGCTCAGGAGCCATCTCAGTCATCACATCGGACCACGTAACTATAACCAAGCTCTGCTGCCCACCTGGGACACCTTCCCACTCTTTGCAACTAGGTCGGAGGGACGCACCTTCTCCACAGACAGTTGACAGGACTGTGATGGTTGACCCAAAAGTTGTCATCTTCTGACATGACACACTGAGGGAAGTAGACTTACCCAATATAACTTCACGTTATACTGTCTTAAAAGACTGTGATTAAAATGGGCATCAGTGTAGGCAACATGTAGGGCGCAAAGAATAGCCGGATGTGAAGGTTGAAAGGCTATGTGGGCTAGTTTCTCTTGGTGTTCCTGGTGCCTCTCCCCATTTGGGAAGAATAACAAATTGACCACCGGCTCAGAGAAGGTGGCATTATAGGTCCAGGCCCCTTCAGGAGGGCACTGGAGTCCAATGAAAGCTTTCGCTCTCACCCAGGCTCTTGGTTTCTCACGGGCAGGGATAGCCCAGGAAACAAAGGCTGCATAGACTTTAAGTCGTGAGAAAAACGACATTCTTATGGTGAGGCTCTTAGAGACTGTCTCCATTTAAGCAGCAGCAGTAAAACATCTTACCCTAAAATGAAGAAGCAAATTCATTTTTATTGGCTTTTATAGCCTCTCTCTTTCAATGACAAAGAAACCATTAAAATGAATGTTTAAAGTTCTTAGAAGAGCTTTCTCTAAATACTTACTCTGTCAGTGGAAAAATAAACATTTTTTACATCAGGTCTATTGAGTTTGTTATATACAGTAAAATTCACCCTTTTTAGATATATAGTTTTATGAGTTTTAACAAAAATCCATAGTTGTGTAACCACCACCATCACAGTCAAGATATAGAATATTTCAACATCCCAAAGTTCCCGTTTCCCTTTTCAGTCAGTCCCTTCCCCACTACCCCTAGCCCTTGGCAACCGTTATCTGTTCTCTCTTCCCATAGTTTCACCTTTTCCAATTTGTCGTGTAAATAGAGTTACACAGCACATAGCCATTTGAGTCTGGCTTCTTTCCACATAATGTCCTTGAGATCCATCAGTGGGTACACCAGTAGTTCCATTTTATTTCTGAGTAGTAGTCCATTGTATGGATGTACTGCAGTTTATTCACCAACATATGGGTTCTTTCCTGTTTGGGGAGATTACAAATAAAGCTACTATAAAAACTCGTGTGGATGTGTGCTTTCACTTCTCTTGGGTAAATATCCAGGAGTGGGATTATGAGATCGTACGGTAAATATCAGTTTAACTTTATAAGAAACTGCAAAACTGTTTTCGAAAAAGTGTCTGTACCATTTTGCATTCCCGTCAGCAATGCATGAGAGTTCTAGTTGCTCCACATCCTCACCAGCATTTGGTATCATCAGTTATTTGCTGGTTTGCTTTAATGTTTGCCATTCTTATAGGTGTATAGTATCTCACTGTGGCTTTCATTTCAGTTTGTGACTGGATACCTTCTCGTGTGCTTATTTGGCTATCTTTATCTCTTATTTGGTGAAGTATGTTCAAATCTTTTGCTCATTTTTTTTCTTTCTTTTTGTGAGACAGGGTCTCGCTCTGTCACTGAGGCTGGAATGCAGTGGTGTGATCACAGCTCACTGCAGCCTCAATTTCCCAGGCTCAATTGATCCTCCTACCTCAGACTCCTGGATAGCTGGGCCTAGACATGTGCCACCATGCCCAGCTAACTTTTTAATTTTTCTGTAGTGAGAGGGTCTTGCTATGTTATGCAGGCTGGTTTCAAACTCCTGACCTCAAGCAGTCCTCCCACTCTGGCCTCCAAAGGGCTGGGATTGTTTGTTTTTAATTGTTTTCTTATTGAGTTTTGAAAGTTCTTTATATATTCTGGAAAGTGGAATAAGCATGTTTAAAGCTTTTAGAGCATTTCTGTAAGTATCTGTTATGATTAGCAAAAAATGAAGACATAATTTTTAATTTTTAAAAAATTATGTTTCAGGAGATATACACCAATAGTGTTTATTCAGAGTAAATGGTTCCACATTTACACAGTGGGACTCCCAATGTCAGGGCCCAGTTCTGAGCTGCCATGTCCTAGAATTGTCCTATATCCTTATGGAATGCAGCAGTCACCCTCCTAGGGGCCCAAACTCAGTGGAAACTTGAGTTTTGTAATATATAAATGTGTTTTATTGGTCGGGGAACTGTGAAATGTCTTTTTTTTTTTTTGAGACAGAGTCTTGCTCTGTCACCAGGCTGGAGTGCAGTGGCATGATCTCAGCTCACTGCAACCTCTGCCTCCCATGTTCAAGCGATTCTCCTGCCTCAGCCTCCCCAGTAACTGGGACTACAGGCGCCCACCACCACATCCAGCTAATTTTTGTATTTTTAGTTGAGACGGGGTTTCACCCTATTGGCCAAGATGGTCTCGATCTCTTGACCTCGTGATTCACCACCTCAGCCTCCCAAAAGTGCTGGGATTATAGGCGTGAGCTACCGTGCCCAGCCCATGAAATGTCTCTCTATTGATATTTTCTGATTATTTTATATATTAAGGAGAATATTATAATGAGTGCTGGGTGACGGAAAAAATAAAAACAGAATGCAAATGCCATCATCCTCTATGTCTGGGAGGGAGAGAGCAAGCATCCCCAGGACAGATTTCGTTGGCATGAGGAAGGTTGTTTAATCACATCAATGTAAGTCCAGCTGGTTTGTGTTGGTCTGGTAAATATCATATGGTAAATATCTGTTTGTTGTGACCAGAGCACAACAAACATGCCTCTGCAGTTGTCCCTTAGTCCACAGAGCCTGTGCTGGGTGACAAGAAAGGCCCCAAGAGGGTCAACAACTGGGAGCTTCTCTGAAGGATTGAGATTCCCCAGCAGGGAGGACACCCAGGGTGCTAAAGCTGTACCTGGGCTGATGGCCTGACGTGGAAGGTTTGTGGGGGAGATTTGGGGCTGGACAGGTGGATGCTCCTGCACATCCAGCCACCTCTGACTCAGCTCTGGAGACAAAGGCAGAGCGTGTGAGTGAGGGAAGTCTGATTTTAACCCTGAAGCCCAAGCCTCCCCTTGGCGGTAGACAAGTATGTGTATGCGTGGGACCAGTGTCCAACAGTGAGCAGAGGCCATGACTGAGGCGGGAGACAGGGACCTACCTACTGAAGTCACTAGCCTTCCTCACCCTCTCTGGGGCATTTGGAAGGAGAATGTGTCTGCTTTGGACCAATTAAGACCTTGGGGTTCATAGATGACTGGTGGGGGAGGCTTCAAATGTGAGCAGTTTGACATATGGGAGCTCCAGCTATTAGTATTAATTGGAAAAATGACGAGCTGTGACTGTGTTTATACTTGCAGCTAGTGAAGCCGACTATGCCAGAGACGGGCAGATGTTGGGAAAAAGGAATCAGGGCATTATGAATCTTACCCAAACCAGCCTTCCCAAGAGCAGGTACTCTTGAAAATACAAAACTCCAATCGAATTTCATCAGCCTTCACATAAAACTTTACGGCTCTCCGTTGTTCGTGGAATACAGACCAAAGGTTTTCAGATGGTCCTCATGGCTCCCCACCCTCCAGCCTCATCTCACGCTACTCTCCCCACCTCCAGCTGCACTGGTCTCTCCAGTGCACACACTGCCTGCCTTGGGGGCTTTGCACATGTGATTTTCTCTGACTGCAGCATTCTTCCTGGTTTTTCCCTTGGTTAAATCCAATTCACCTCTCAGTTCAAACAGCACTTCCTCAGGGCAGCATTTCCTAACTGCCCTTTCTCCCTGAGACCAGACTGATGCCCTTTTTAGGGGTGCTTAGAGATGCTGGAACTTATCCTTTGTGGCATTATTCCAGCTTGTAATGATAAATTTATTTTAGAATTTGAATAGGACCTGTTTCACCACCACCACACACACACCACCACACACACACACACACACACGCACGCACACACACACACACCACTGTATCCAGCAGGTAGCATGATTCCTGGCATATGTGGATGTTCAAGAAACATGTGCTGAATGAATGAATGCAAGTGATATGCCCTGAAGCCTCAGGAACACCCTTAAACCTCACTGCCTCGCCATCATCCCAACTTCCTTACTGCATTTTCACACACTGACCAAAGTCCAGACAAGGCTACTATGTCCAAAGGAGAGACTTCAAAGCAGAATTGATAAGGCAAGCTAAAGGAAACAAAACTGAAGAAGCGATTTCATACAGGTGAGCCCAAGGCAATACCCTGTGAAGAAGCAACAGCACATGGTAGATTGAAATATGAGATTGTTCAGAAATTCCTTCAAGAAAAGCAAAATCATGAGCTGACAAGATCAAGAACTCATGCTCATATCTGGGTTCCCTAAGGAAGCAGGAAAAATAAGAACCTCTGACAATGCCTTAGGGAGTCAAGGAAAATGAAACTGGCTGGCTGCAGTGGCTCACGCCTGTAATTCCAACACTTTGGGAGGCAGAGATGGGCCGATGGCTTGAGGTCAGGAGTTCGAGACCTGCCCACGGTTACGATGACTTTGTGGATAGGCAGTCATGTTTATATCTAGTAATTTTTGCTTCCTCCAAGGCATTCTGCTTTCAGCTGTAAAAAAAATGCTATACACTAGAGTTAAACTGATTTGGATAGGCAGAGTCAATGACGGAAATATTCTTTACATACCACAAATCTTTTCATTAAAATCAGATTTAGTCCCAAATTAAATAGTCATAGAACTTTGCATTGAAAACTTTATATCTATGATGGTTAATTTTATGTATAAATATGACTAAGCCACAGGATGTCCAGATATCTGGTTAAACATTATTTTTGCCTCTATGAAGAGACACATATTTGAATCAGTAGACGGAGTAAAGAAGACCCACCCTCACCAGTGTGCAGGCATCATCCAGTTCGTTGAGGGCCAAATAGAATAAAAAGACAGAGGAAGGTTGAATTTTCCTCTCTGTCTGACAACTTGAGCTGGGACATCCATGGAACCTGTCTTACCCTCATGTACCTTGTTCTCAGGCCTTCAGACTTGGACTGAAGTTTATACCATCAGCACTCTCGTTCTGAGGCCTTTGAACTACACCAACAGCTTGCCAGACAACAGATCTCCAACTTGTAATAGATCATAGGACTTCTTGGCCTCCATAATTGCATGAACCAATTCCTTATCATTAATAACTCAATCAATCTCTCTATATATGTGATGATTAATACTGAGTGTCAACTTGGTTGGATTGAAGGATACCAAGTATTGATTCTGGGTGTGTCTGTGAGGGTGTTGCCAAAGGAGATTAACATTTGAGTCAGTGGACTGGGAGAGGCAGACTCACCCTCAATCTGAGTGGGGACCATCTAATCAGCTGCCAGCACAGCTAGAATATAAAGCAGGCAGAAAACATGAAAAGACTAGACTGGCCTAGCTTCCCAGCCTACATCTTTCTCCCATGCTGGATGCTTCCTGCCCTTGAATGTCGGACTCCACGTTCTTCAGTTTTGGGACTCAGACTGGCTCTCCTTTCTCCTCAGCTTGCAGACAGCCTGTTGTGGGGCCTTGTGATTGGGTGAGTTAATACTTAATAAACTCCCTTTTATATATATGTCTATCCTATTAGTTCTGTCCCTCTAGAGACCCCTAATACATTATATATTACATATATACATATAGATACACATATAATACATATAAAATATCTATCTCTATGTATGTATATTTCTCTATATACATATATTTATATATATATGCATGTGTGTATATATATACACACATATCTACGTGTATATATATATATATATAAACAGACACATCTATCTATAGATCTACCTCTCTCTCTCTCTCTTTCTCTCTATCTATGGTTCTATTTCTCTGGAGAACTCTAACATTACATCCTTAGATTGTAATTTATTGGCACTGTGCCCCCAAAGAGATTCATTTCTGTGATAAGATGACACTGGTTATCCTTTTTTAGCACCTAGAGCAAGTGCAAATACGTGTGCAATGTCAGAAGGATGGGCAGCCCACTCATAGTAGCTGATGGGCATCTGTCCATTATTGCTGCAGGGCCCTGTGGATCCATGTTCATGACCATATGTTCATTATAAATAATGAAATCACCATCATGACATGGCTGAGAGATCTTTAAAGCTGAGCAAACAAATACAAATACAAACCCGGACACACCATGTCTGAGCATCCATGGATGGTGTGGACAACGAGCAGGCATCCATGGACTAGAGGACATTCTCCAAGAGGGACAGATGGTGGCCACTGTTCTTCAAGAACACTACAGTCAGTCATAGGCCCTGTCACCCAAGCCGCTTCTGTTTCCTGCTCAGACAGAGAAAAGCAGCTACAGTGTAGCACCTGGGCTAGTTATTTGAAGAGCAAAGGAGTCACTCCCCCTCTGCTCCACTTGCCTGCCTTCCCCATGCTTATTTCCATTAAGAGTTTTAATGAAAGGTTATTCAACATCAGCATACTCAGAGACTCACAAAATGACTCATTTTAAAATACATCACTTTGTTGAGTCAGTATCATGTACATGAGGGAAGGTTCACTTTTTACATCTACAGTTCTATGAATTCTGACAAATGCATGTAGTCATGCAACCACCACCACAATCACGACATAGACCATCTCCATCACTGTAAAACGTTCCTTCCTGCTCCTTTGTAGTCAATTGTCTTCCCCACCTGATCCCCTGGCAACAACTGATCTGTTCTCTATCCCTACAGCTTGGCCTTTCCCAGAATGTCACATAAACGGAATCATACCATATGTAGTGGTTTGGGTCTGGCTTCTTTCACTTAGCATAATGGCATGTTTTTGCATGTATCACTTGCTTGTTCCTTTTTATTGCTGAATAGTGTTTTTTTCTTTGCCTCGTTGTATTAGAATTTGTTTATCCATTCACCAGTTGAGTGACAGTTGGATTATTTCTGGTTTTGAGAAACTATGAATAAAACTGCTGTCAACACTCACTGTGGGTTTCTGTAGTGACAGAGCTTTGTGGACATGAGTTTTCACTTCTCTTAGGTAACTAGGAGTGGGACCGCTGGATTGTGTAAGTGTCTTAGACTGTTCCAGCTGCTATAACAAAATACCATAGGCTAGGTGGCTTATAAACAGTAGAAATGTATTTCTCACAATCCTGGAGGCTAAGTCCAAAATCAGGGTGCCAGCCTGGCCGAGTTGTGGTGAGGGCCCTCTTCTGGGTTGCAGTCTGGCAAAGTCCTGCTGTACCCTCACATGGCAGAAGGGCAAGACAGCTCTCTGGGCCTCTTTTATGAGGACACTAATTCCATTCATGAGGGCTCCTCCCACCTCATGGCCCCACCTCCTAATACCATCTTGGTGATTAGGTTTCAACATATGAATTTGGGAAGACACGGACATTCAGACCACAGCATGTGTGTTTACGACACAGCAATGCATGGAAGAGCCAATGGCTCCGCATCTCCCCGGCATCTGGTGTTGGCCACAGACTGACTCTAGGCAGTTTAAAATAGTTGCCAGTGATAAGAAGTTTGTTTTATTTGTTTGTTTTCCTAAAAGCACAGCTTCTAGAGGTTTTAGATCTATCCAAAGAAGTTAATAATGAGATAAAGTATTCTTCTGGGTAACTGCACTCTTACATGATGACTTTTTCCCTCTTGTCATTTAATTAAGACTTTTACAATCAACATCCTTGATACCAAAGCAGTAGGTAGGATAGCAATTGGTTCTGTGTTCAAGAAGTGTTTTTAACATTCAAATGAGGTTGCATTGTCATTAAAAGAAAACTTTCCACTTCTTTAATTCTGTTTTGAAATGAATGTAAAGATTCCTGTGCTCTGGGAAAAAGCAAACCCATAATTAGAACAATGGCAGCCTTGGACTGTTCTCATTTCTCTTCCAGGAAATGGTTTTTTAAAAGTTATTGGTCTACATGATGCATATGGATTATCTACTTTCAGAATGATGCACAACCAATTTAGAATACTGAGTTGCTCCAAATTTCCCTATAACTCCCTTCACTGCCCAATCCAACTGATTTTGTTTTCTACTCAGTACAAAGATGCTACAAACTAATTTTAAACCATTAGCATTGTCCAAATGGAACATAATTAGAGAAGTAACACTGTTACAAAAATAATTACGTAAACCAATATAAAGACTAATACTCATAGCTTGAGGTGTTCGCTGTGTTTGGAGCGTCAGTTTTACAGATCTTCATTCGCCTAGGAAATTGAAAATAAAATGTGTTTGTTCAGCAACAGTGTGACAGTGGAAGACACGGAGGAGGAGAGCCACTTGGGGTAGGACTCCTCTGCCCTCTTTGGCCTGTTGTCCAGCAGCGGTTCACAAGCCAAGTCAACACTATTCGTAAACTCAGCACTTTACAAACAAAACACAGAACCTTCTGTGCAGGCTTTTGCTAATTGTCCTTAGTAGCATTGTTGAATGTTTGAATGATCAGGTAGACCAGGGGCTATGGGCTTAGTTTCCCTAGAATGGCTTCTAGATGTCTCTCTTGAGGTCCTCAGGCCTGAGTGCTGTGCAGGGAAGAATGAGAAGCTGTGATTTAGGTCCTTGATTGGAAACTACTGAAGCCCCATAGAAACAGAACGGTAAAAGATGAAAACTTTGCAGGACGCAGTGCTATTCACTATAGCCTTCAGGATTCCAGCAAAATTATTTGTGTCCTCAATGACAGACACCAAATAAAAGAGAACAGTATGAGGAGAGAATGGGACTAACATTAGTTAAACTTAACTACTATGTGCTGATCATTGCACTAGAGTCTGCTTCATAAATTTTCAAATTTAATCCTATCAGCCATCTTATGAATGAGATATGATCTCCCACAATTACTTATAGCTGGGGAACCTGGAGGTCAGAGAGGTTAAGCAACTTGCTCATGTTGCTATTGTAGTGGCCAAACTCAAAGTCCCCCCAGCCCTGACTCCAAAGCTTGTTCTCTTCCCACTATCCCACAATAGCCTCCCCAAAGACCTGACAGCATTCCTTAAAAATCCTACCCTCACCAGCATTGCCAAGAAAATCCAAGATGCCCAGTTAAATTCTCAGATAAAGAGCTAGTACTTTCTTAGTATTTATATGTCTCAAATATTGCATAGGACCTACATATACACTAACAGTTATCCTTTGCTTATCCTGAATTCGAACTTAACTGGGCATCCTGTAGTTTTATTTGCTAAATCTAGCAGCCTAGCCCTCATTGACGCTTTCTGGCCACATGATGGTGATGTCAATGTTCTGAAGTTTGCTCTTCATTATTAAATCATTGAAGAAAGAGTTCTTCCCATTTTGGGGGATGGTGGAGTGACGAGGAACTGTTCTAAGGGAGGGGTCCATTTGAGCATAACCATGTGTGAGAAAATAACAGGCACTTCCTTCTTTATGGATCACTGCACTGGAATAGGGCTGGAAAGTGCTGGGCTGGCTGGGTAGATTTGCATGATGCCCAGGTGTCTAATGCAGAACTTTCCAAAGTGTGTTTTGTGGAGCCCCAGTTCATGAGCTACTTATTTTGTGGACACGTAACTTTAGGAGAGGCTATGAATGGCACCGCCCTTGAAGAATATCCCCTGGGCATACTTTGATATTAGAGAAAGCCTAGAGAAGAGACTGCGTTAATTCTCTGGACCTTAGACCTTATCAGTCTCCCTGGAGAGAACAGGTGGAGCCCCCTTCCTGTGGGGGGACAAGAAACCCAGTCCTGACTTGGGTCCCATTCTCAGGCTGTTTCTGAGACTCTTCAAGCCGTGTTTACAGGTTCTTTTTTATTCTGAGGCCCTTGATACAGAGTTCAGTCAAAAGTACTCAGTTGCCAGCATGGAGCCTCTGTGGTCTGTAAATCCTCAGCAGTGTCAATCCTATAAATCCCGGGCTGGGCTGCGCTCCACCTTCCCTGCTTCACCCTTGCCGCTTTGTCATCTGTTTCTCCAGGCTGCTGTGCTCTTCCATGCTGATTCACACCCTGCTTCCTGTTTACCCTTCCCCAGCACAGAAAAGGCAAACAGCACTGGATAGCCCACAACTCTAGAGTCAGCGGCATCTCTGTCTGGCCGTGGGGTGCTGGTAAACATTTAGCCACCTGCTGGAGGGGTGAGCCCTGGGGTTTGCAATTCCTGTGATTTCCAGCTCCCGGCTGTGATGTTATTGAATGGAGTTGGGAAGAGATGCACAATAGCACATGTTTATATTGTATTTTCCTCGGGCTGGTGCAATAGACCTCAAGAGCACTGATGAGAGAAAATGTAGTAAAATAATTATCAGGCAATGAGCTCTGAGTATTTACGACCTCTGTTTTTAATATAATTTATTTAATTGTAAACTTACATAATTTAATTTTAATTTTTTTTTTTTTTTTTTTTAGAGACAAGGTCTCACTCTGTCACCCAAGCTGGGGTGCAGTGATGCAATCATGGCTCACTGCAGCCTTCAAGTCCTGGGCTCAAGGAATCCTCCTGCCTCAGCCTTTCGAGTAGGCGTGTGCCACCACCATCCCTGAGCCCACCGTAAATCATTCTTTTTTAATTTTTTGTAGAAACAGGGACTTGCTCTCTCACCCAGGCTGGTCTTGAACTCCTGGCCTCAAGCAATCCTCCTGCCTCAGCCTCCCAAAGTTCTGGGATTGCAGGTGTGAGCCACCACACCCAGCCTATAATTTAGTTTTAAATGATGGCCATGTTTATCAACCGGCTTGCAAAATTCCTGAAAATTTTACAATCGGCTCTTACAAGTCCATAGAGCTAGTTCCAGCATACTACTGTGAGTTTCAGGGTAGACCTCTCCTTAGCCTTCAGCTGGGCTCCAAATTGCAGGGCCTGTAAATTCCATCCATCACCCACTTCTCCCATCTCCACCACAAGCAATGGGAATGTACTGAAACTATGTTTACCCTACTCGGAAATGACGCCCAACTCCTTCCCCCGAAAAAATCTGCAAGATGCAAACCTGCCACTTGCGAAGATCAACCTCGAGATTATCACACAGGTCCCTTTATCTTGAGCCACCATCATTCAGAACAGAATAGTTGCTTCACTTTGCATAAACAAAAGGGTAATCATGTATTTTTCTCAAAGCAAAAGAATAGTCTGCTCCCAAAGGTGAATTCTAGTTTCTAGCTGAAAGTCAGCACAGTGGAGAACCACTGAAGCTTTGGAATTTGGGGTGACTTTTCCCTAACTCTCAGGATTTCAAGGATTTCAGCATCCAGTCTTAGATAGGACTCCAAGTCCCTCTCCTCAATCCCTGCTGAAGAAAAGCTTTTCCCAGACATATAGCCTACCGTGGGTGTTGTGTTGGGTTTTTTTGGTTTGTTTTTTTTTTGTTTTTTTGTTTTTTTGTTTTTTGGAGACAGAGTCTCCCTCTGTCGCCCAGATTGGAGTGCAGTGGCACGATCCCATCTCACTGCAACCTCCTACCAGCCGGCTCACTGCAACCTCCTGCCAGGTTCTAGCAATTCTTCTGCCTCGGCCTCCCAAGTAGCTGAGATTACAGGCACATGCCACCAAGCCCAGCTAATTTTTGTATTTTTAGCAGAGGCGGGGTTTTGTTATGTTGGCCAGGCTGGTCTCGAACTCCTGGCCTCAAGTGATCTGCCCACCTTGACTTCCCAAAGTGCTGGGAATACAGGTGTGAGCCACCACACTGGGCCAAGGGTATTGTGGTTAAATTGTGTCCCCTCCCCCAAAAATACATTGAAGTCCTAACCCTGGCACCTGTGAATGTGACCTTATTTTGAAATAGAATGTTTGTAGGTATAATCAAGTTAAGATGAGGTCATACTGGATTAGTACAGGCCCTAAATTGAACGATGTCCTCATAAGGAGAGGAAGACACACAGAAGGAAGACAGCTGTGTGAAGACAGAGGCAGAAACAAGATTGACGTAGTCACATGTAGGACTTTGAGCCTCCTAAACTGTAAGAAACCCAGTTTTTTTTTTAGCTTGTTACAGCAGCCCTAAAAAACTAATACATTTGGGTACCCGGCTCTGACTGCAAAGATCTACTACTCCCTCCCAGAACTGAAAAAGATTCAGACAAGAGAGGATACCAGGACAGTGGGGTTTCTGCTGTGGTCCCGCGTCTGTTCTGGAAGTCTCAGGTTTGCCCTCTGAATCCACACCGCGTCCTTCTCTGTCTGCCCTGCTCTGGGCCGAAGCCGACGTACAGTGGACCACACCAACAGGACCCGCTGCACTCTCGCTTCTGGTTGTGCCACTAGGAGGCCGCAGCAGGAGACAGGAGGGAGAGAAGGAGGCCAGGGCATGGATTCTGCCAGCTCCCTCCTGCAGGTCAGCTGTGGCTGAACATCGCAGCTCTAATCACGCTTCTCCCAGCTTCTCTGTGTCCAGGTTCCACTAGCCCCTCCCATCCTAGCCTCTAGAATGAAGGGTGGTAATGTCCTCACTGACCCCAGTGGTCCCTAGTGTACCACACTATTCTTCAAGATTTGCCTAAACCCTGTGTGTTAGTCTTCTCGGGCTACCGTAACAAAATACCACGGACTGGATGGCTTAGATGAAGAAATGTATCCTCTCCAAGTTCTGGAGGCTGAAGCCCAAGATCAAGATGCTGTCAGGATCCGTTTCTGGTGCGGGCCATCTTCCTGGCCTGCAGGCGGCCACCTTCTCGTTGTGTCCTCACGTGGCCTTGTCTCTGTGTGCATACACCCCTGCTGTGTCTCCTTGTCTCTGTGTGCATACACCCCTGCTGTGTCTCCTCCTCTGCTTATGTGGACACCAGACCTATTGGACTAAGGCCCCACCCGTATGGCCTCATTTAAAGTAAATTATCTCCCTAAAGCCCTATCTTCAGATACAGTGACAATGGAGGGTCGGAGTTCAGCATATGAATTTTGGGAGGACACAATTCAGTCTATGACACTCTGCTCACATCTCGGTTAAGATTGAGACAAGGTCTTATGGGCAGGAGTTTTCTTGGGAAGTGGAGTGGAGCACCAGGGAGTGTGAAATTGGGGCGGAGGGAACATCAGTGCAACAGCGGAACAACCAGCACTTGATCCCCCAGGACCTTCTGCAGAATCATGAAGATTTTGCATCAGAACTGCCCACCTACGAGATGGGTGGATTTCCGTACCCCATCAGTAGAGACTGTCCAGCGGGGAATTAACTCCCTGCTGGTTTCTGGCTGTGCATGTGTCATCTGTTTAGGGTGAGCTCCCATGGCCTCCAAGTCTCTACAGTGTCAGGGAAATCCCAGTGCAAAGATGAAGGCAAAGTCTGTCTGGGGTGAGGGATGTTAGCACCAAGCAGGTGAAGCCCCAAACTTCACTCCACCCATGGCTGGAGTCAGAGGTGGAGCACAGAGGATCAGAGTCAGAAACAAGGGCAGGAGATGCGAGTTTTTTTATTAAATTCTCAAATTACCCAATTTGTGTGGGCCATCTGTTTCCTGCCTGGACCCTGACACATTCAGAAGTCAACAGGACACTGACCGAATGGGTTTTGGTTAGTAACTTCCTTATAGCGTCTCTCACTGTGGCTCACCCATCTGTGCTGTTCTCCCCATCCATTCAGGGGATGAGTTTTGTTTTTTTTTTTTTTTTTTTTTTTTTGAGACAGAGTCTCGCTCCGTTGCCCAGGCTAGAGTGCAGTGGTGTGACCTTGACTCACTGCAAGCTCCGCCTCCCGGGTTCATGCCATTCCCCTGCCTCAGCCTCCCGAGTAGCTGGGACTACAGGCGCCCGCCAACGCGCCCGGCTAATTTTTTTGTATTTTTAGTAGAGATGGGGTTTCACCGTGTTAACCAGGATGGTCTCGATCTCCTGACCTCGTGATCCACCCACCTCAGCCTCCGAAAGTGCTGGGATTACAGGTGTGAGCCACCACGCCCGGCTCAGGGGATAAGATTTTTAATGGCCTCTATTTATGATTTTGGAAGGTGAAGGAAATTGGTCTGGATGTCTCGGGCCCCAGTGAAGGGGTTTACACCTTCCAAGATGTTTGAGAACCACATTACCACAACACGCCTCTGGGATGTTTCAGTCCGAGTGAATGTCAGCATTTGATAGCAGCAGGTGAACATAAGCACCATCTACAGGGATTAGGGAATCAGAAGGAAAATACTTTATAGTTGCCAAGATAAGAACATAATTTCCTATTAGTTTGCCCCCAGTAAATAGAAACAGCCAGTAGAAAATCCCCGGCCTAAAGCTCCTTTGCTCTATGACAACCAATTTCATGATGTCCCTGAGGATGTGAAGAATTGAGGCAACGTCCAGCCTAACACCACTCACAGGAAGGCAGGGAGGGCGGGGTCCAGGGGGCTCCTGTCTCTTGTCTTTCTCCTGTGGGCTCTACTGCTCCAAAGGACCTAGAAGCCTGTGGAGGAATCAGCTGAACCTGTTACGTAATTAACCCCCTGGTTGTTCTGTCCTGACCTTGACTTATCCTTTTTCTTTTTCTTTCTTTCTTTCTTTTTTTTTTTTTTCTGAGACAGGGCCTCACATTGTCACCCAGGCTGGAGTGCAGTGGCACTATCTTGGCCCACATGGAGCCTGGAGCTCCCGAGTTCAAGCGATCCTCCTGCCTCAGCCTCCCAAGTAGCTGTGACTACAGGTGTGTGCCACCATGCATGGCTAATTTTTGTATTTTTAGCAGAGATGGGGTTTTGCAGTGTTGCCTAGGCTGGTCTCAAACTCCTGAGCTCAAGTGATCCAGCTCCCTTGGCCTCCCAAAGTGCCAGGATTACAGGTGTGAGCCATCATGCCCAGCTGACTTGTTCTTGATTTTGTAACTGATACAAATGTGAATTCACCTCTATTCCAAGTTTATTAGTAGAGGAAGAAGGAAAAAGAATTCTTCCAGAATTCAGGCCTAAGGGCCTAAGGGCTAACCCTGGGTTAATGTGCCTGAGGTGGGTGTTACACTTTTCATGCCCTCTCATGAATCACACCTTCCAGTATTTATGGCCTAGAGGAGTCCCTTCCCACACTGATGCTGGGCTTGGCCATGTGACTTGCTTTGGTCAATGGGTACCAGCACAGGTGACCCAAGGAGAGGCCCGATAAGTACTTGTGCATGGGGGCCTGACCTTTGGGGATTCTGTCGCCACCATGGAAAACACCTGAGCCAACCTGCTGGTGCGGGCCCGTGGAACAGCACTGAGGCTCGTTGGCCTATAGCCCCAGAATGTGAATGAGGCCTTAGCCCTGTGGTCCCCAGCCTTTTTGGTACCACAGATCGGTTTCATGGGAGACAATTTTTCCACAGATGGGCTGGGGGATGGTTTTGGGAAGAAACCTTTCCACCGCAGACCATCAGGCATTCCACTCTCACAAGAAGCCACAACCTAGATCCCTCGCAGGTGCAGTTCACAGTAGGGTTCGTGCTCCTGTGGCCCTGGTCCGCTGATCTGACAGGAGGTGGAGCTCAGGCGGTAATGCGTGCTCACCCGCCGCTCACCTGCTGCTGTGTAGCCTGGCTCCTAACAGGCCACTGGTACCAGTCCATGGCCCGGGGGTTGCGGACCCCTGCCTTAGACCATGCAGCCCTCTATGATCCTCCAGGTGAGACTGCAGCCTCATGAGTAACCCTACCTAGGACTTCCCAGCTGAGCCCAGACTTGTAAGTAAATAATAGAGGCCACTCTATGCCACTAGCTTTGGGGTGGTTTGTTATTGAGCAACGACCGAGGCTTGGCCCTTGATCTGGACTTGCCTCCCTCATTCACTGAAGCTGTACCTTACTGGGCTCTTACCGTGTACTGGACTGAGTGATGGGGAGGAGGGGCGCAAAGGTGGATGTGTGTGTTCCATCGAGCAACTCAGGGTTCAAGGAAACACTGCAGCTCAAGCTGCAAGCAAGGTCCTGGGGACCCATCCAGCAGTTCCATTAATCCCCAGTGCCGAGAGATCACGCAGGCCTTTAAGATCTCTAAGGCCCTCTTCCTGCCTCCCTGGCTGCCTCTCAGTGCTGTTTTTATCTCTCTGCTGCGCCACCCCAGGCATGGAGCCCAGTGGGCTTCCATTACCCTTCAGCCCCCCTGAAACCTCCCCAAAGGCAGATGTGTGCATAGCAGCCCTTACCACGGGCTCGTGACAGTGGTGGTTTGGTCCTCAAGATGGCAGATCCTGGGCTCAGGCCCCATTGCTTAAAGGCTTTGCCATCTTGGACAAGTTGCTTACCTCCTCTGTGCTTCCCTTCCTCGGCTCCAGGCCAGGGAGCCTCAGTGCACTTCCATGGGGCTTCTCCACAGCACAGCTCAGGTGTTTTCCACGGCAGTGGCAGACTCCCCATGGGTGGGCAGGGAGGTGTGGAATATGGATAGAACCCCTTTCAAAGTGGCCACTGTGAGGAAGAAATGAGATAAACCAGATATTTATTAGGCACCCGAGTGCCTAATATTCAGCAGTATGACAGCTCTGCAGAAATGCAAATAACATAAATGAATATTATCTGGGCCTTGAGTGCTGGGATTTCTCACAGGGTGGATTTCTCCACGGCCTGATATTTTGTCACGGCCATGTCCTCTCCCATCTCCCAGCCACTTCATCCTGAGGCCACACTCTTCGGTTTTCTGGGCTCCTTCGCCCCTTCCGTGTGACTCAGTTCTGTGATTTCGCCAGTAGCAGCCGTGCAGCTCCCACCAGCCCCTGCTCAGCTCTTGGCCAAAGGCACCAGAGTGCTGAGTGCTCCCTGCGTGCTGAGTGCTCCCTGCGTGCTGGCCATCCACCCCAGGTGACCAAGCAGGCGGGGCTGCGACACTTCTTTCCTCTTTCCCCACCCTCTAGTCGGACCTGAGCCGTTGGAATTTATTTTCCCAGAGAAATGAATGATTCACTGCCCTTCAAACAGAGAAGCTGTGACAGTCACTTCAGGTTTTTAAAATAAGAGAATTGGCCAGGCGCGGTGGCTCACGCCTGTAATCCCAGCACTTTGGGAGGCCAAGGTGGGCAGATTGCCTGAGCTCAGGAGTTCGAGACCAGCCTGGGCAACATGGTGAAACCCTGTCTCCACTAAAATACAAAAAATTAGCCAGGCGTGGCGGTATGCACCTATAGTCCCAGCTACTTGGAAGGCTAAGGCAGGAGAATTGCTTGAACCCAGGAGGCGGAGGTTGCAGTGAGCCGAGATCGCACCACTGCACCCCAGCCTGGGCGACAGAGTGAGACTCTGTCTCCAAAAATAAAAAAATAATAAAATAAAATAAGAGAATTTCCACTTTCACCAATGAACAATGCCGGCCTTCTCCCCAGTGTGATCAGCATCCACTATCCCAAGGTCCTCCCTGGCAGGACACTGGCACTGCCCTTGCCCACACCGCCACTGCACTTCCAGCTCTCTCCTCATACTTGCCTGGTGAATGCAGCCTGTAGAGCTCAGAACTGGCCAGGTGTGAAAGCCAGATACCTGTGCAATCCTCACATCCTGCACACTAATGCAGACCGTGTCCCTCTTTCTGAGGAAGGAAATTAAAACTGGGGGAAGGACAGAGCGTTCCCATTCCAGGAGCCTGGGAGCTCTGATAGGACCCAATTGGTATTGACTGAGATGAAAGTGGCCACATCACCTGAGGCTTGTCTGCCTGGATTTTCCCCCCATTAACCGGAAAAGAAAGGAACCTAAAGCCTTGTGATAAGAAAATTCATTTTCTATAAAGCAGGCTTCTTAGAGCAGATATATCAGGATGTGGTGTGAATGCTGACACCCTGACACAGTCCTGTGTGGCTTAACCACGGGGCTGGTTCTGAGAGATGCCGCGTTAAGTGATTTCATCGTGGTGAGAACATCATAGAGTGTTCTCACACAATCCTAGATGGTGCAGCCTACCACACACCTAGGTTCGATGGTACACCGCATTGCTCCTTGGCTACAAATCTGTACAGCATGCTGCTCTGCTGAATACTGTAGGCCACTGTGACAGGATGAGAAGCATTTTTGTATCTAAGAATAGAATAGACACAGTTGAAATACAGTATGAAAGATGGAAAATGACACACCTGTCTTGGAGCTTGCAGGACTGGAATTTGCCCTGGATGGGCCAGTGAGTGAGGAGTGAATGTGGAGGCCTGCGGCGTCACTCTACACTGCTGTAGACTTTAGAAACATGCTATACTTACACCGCACCAACTCTTCCAAAATATTTTCCTTTCTTCAATGGTCAATTCATCTTTGTTTACTGTAATTTTTTTACTTAATAAGCTTTGTAATTTTTTAACATTTTGACTCATAATAATACTTAGCTTAAAACACAAACACATTGTACAACTGTAAAAAAAAAATACTTTCTTCATGTTATTGTTCTATAAGCTTTTTCCCTTTTTAAAAAATTTCATTTTTTGTTTTTTTGTTTGTTTGTTTGTTTTGGTTTTTTTTTTGAGACAGAGTTTCGCTCTTGTTGTCCAGGCTGGAGTGCAATAGTGCGATCTCACCTCACCACAACCTCCACCTCCCAGGTTCAAACAATTCTCCTGCCTCAGCCTCCTGAGTAGTTGGGATTACAGGCATGCACCACCATGCCTGGCTAATTTTGTATTTTTAGTAGAGAAGGAGTTTCTCCATGTTGTTCACGCTGGTCTCAAACTCCTGAGCTCAGGTGATCCACCCGCCTTGGCCTCCCAAAGTGCTGGGATTACAGGCGTGAGCCACCGTGCCCGGCCTTAAAATTTCTTATTTTTTTATTTTTACTTTTTAAACCACTGGCAGAGCATCATCACCACAAACACGTGAGGAATGCCTTGCACGGAGATGACATGATGACAACTATGACGTCACTAGGTGATAGGACTTTTCCAGCTTCATTATAACCTCATGGGACCACAGTTGTATCTGTAGTCCATTGTTGACCCAAATGTTGTTATGTGGCATGTGACTATATTTGCTTAAGAAGCCAACTGTGCCCCATCTCCAGACATGTATGAACTTACCTGACAGCATTCAGGAAATATGTTCTATTACTATACTTTTTCTGAAGCAAATCAAACATAGTTCTGAGACTCTGCTTGACAAAAGTAGTGCGAATTCACTTCGTCGGGTTTTGGGGTGCCACTCTGCTTCCCTCAAGTACTGTAAGAGTCTGTCCAGAAATTTTGGGGAAAGGTCTTTTTGGCATTCAGTCCATCCTGGATGATGTATGAATCCTTATGCATTGTCTCAGGTCATGTGGTCCCTTCGAAGGTGGACTGCCACGTCCTTTCTGAGCAAAGCTTGGATGCAAAGACCATTAGCCTCATAGCTTAGGGCTTGGTCTCTGGGTATCCCATGATAATCCTGTTACTGACAGGGTGCTGCAATGGAAGGGGTGGGAGGAGAAATCCACCCCACTTGGGCTTGGGAAATCTAACTGCTTTCTTTGAGATCACACCACTGCTCACTTCCTAAAGCCCCAGGCCCCTGCTCAGTCATGGTCTCCTGAAATGCCCATGTCCTTGGCCCCGAAACCTGGGAGTGTACCTTCTATGGCAAAAGGGACTTTGCAGATGCAATTAAATTAATACTCTTAAAATGGGGAGATTATACTGGATTATCCAGGTGCGTCCTAAATATAATCATACGTATCCTCAAAAGAGGGAGGCAGAGAGAGATTTGACTTCGGAAGAGGAGAAGGCCGTGTGATGAAGGAAGCAGAGACTGGAGGATGCACTTTGAGGATGGAGGAAGGAGCCACAGGCAAAGGAAGGTAGGAGGCTTCTAGAAGTTAGAAAAGGTGAGGAAACGGATTCTACCCTAGAGCTTCCAGCAGGAACCAGCCCTGCCACTTCAAACTTCCAGCCTCCAGAACTGGAAGATGATAGAGTTGTGTTGAGTCAAGCACCATATTTGTGATGATTAGTTATAATGGCACCAAGAAATTAACACAGCTGCTTTACTCCCTGGACAACTGAGCTCTTGGGCCTAGACTTTTTTTTTTTTTTTAACAAATCAAAGTGTTGATAAGACGAGAAAACCCAGCCCTCTAGGACCCAAAGACTGGGCTGCCTTCTTAGAGTGGAGAAGGGAAAATACCTTTATTTCTTTCATGATGAGTTCATGGCAGGAGGTAAGGCATGGTTGGTTTCTCAATCACGATATCCTGCCCCTCAGGAACATTTGAAGTCTTAGTCATCAGGGGCTCCTGGAAACCTACTGAGACTGGAGAGATGCAGCACTGGCCCATAAAGCTTGGGGTCACACAGGTCTGTCACCAATGCTTGAAAAACCCGTCCTTGGCCAGGAGGCCTCTGTCACCTGCACTAGTAGAAAGCCTGCGGACCCATTTTTCATGAAGAAGAGATCTGCTGACCTTCTACAAACAACTGCCTGAGTGAAGGCAGGGCTCATCGAGACTCACCCAGCAGAGGAAAATGAGCCCAACACTGCGGCTAGGCAAAGTGGGACTGACCATGGGTAGGGGACAGTGTGGGCCTGAGGCGCTCTGCAGGGAGGATGTGCAACGTGGCGTGGCAACACGGAATGTGCCTTCAGGCTGTGCATGGGCAGGACAGGGCTCTCCCTCCATATTGTCAGGCTGCAAAAAAGTAGGACATTGGTAGGTAAGAATTCCACTTACTTGGGGGAAAATCGATATTCCATAATCTCTATGTTAATCATGCTTTATTGTGCCTTCCCAAGACATTTTGTATTCCTAAGGGGTATGGAAAGAGTCTATCCTCTTTAGTTTTCTCAGAAAAACACTAGGCAATCATCCAGTTAGACAAGTAAAATTGTCCCTTGGTATCCATGAGGGATTGGTTCCAGGACACCAAACTCCATGGATGCTCAAGTCCCTTACAGAAAATGATGTAGTATTTGCATATAACCTACACTCATCCTCCCCTATGCTTTAAATTATCTCTAGATTGCTTAGCATACCCAGTACAATCCAAATGCTACATACGTAGTTGTCATACTGTATCATTTAGGGAATAATAACAAGAAATAAAGTCTGTACGTGTTCAACACAGACACAACCATCCATTTGGTTTTTTTCCAAGTATTTTTGATTCCTGGTTGGTTGAATCCACAGATGCAGACCCCAGAACCCACAGATATAGATGGACTGCTGTCTATCCGTTTCCTACTGCTGCCGTAACAAATGACCACAAACTTCATGGCTTAAAACAACACAAATTTATGATCTTGTAGTTCTGGAGGTCAAAAGTCTGAAACTCACAGTCTGATGATATGGTTTGGCTGTGTCCCCACCCAAATCTCATCTTGAATTGTAGCTCCTATAATTCCCGTGTGTCATGGGAGGGAACAAGTGGGAGGTAATTGAATCATGGGGGCAGGTCTTTCCCAGGCTATTCTTGTGATAGTGAATAAGTCTCACAAGAGCTGATGGTTTTGTAAATGGGAGTTCCCCTGCACAAGCTCTCTTGCCCGCCACCATGTAAGACGTGCCTTTGTTCCTCCTTTGCCTTCTGACATCATTGTGAGGCCTCCCCAGCCATGTGGAAGTGTGAGTCAATTAAACCTCTTTCCTTTATAAATTACCCAGTCTCAGGTATTTCTTTATTAGCAGTGTTAGAATGGACTAATGCACTGGGCAAAGATGAAGAAGTCAGGAGGGCCGCATTCCTTCTGGAGGCTCAGGGAGAATCTGTCTTTCTCATTTGCAGCTTCTAGAGGCTGCCTGGGTTCCTTGGCTCCATGCCCCTTCCTCTATCTTTAAAACCAGCAATCTCATCACTCCAACATCTGCTTCTATTGCCTCATGCTCTGAGTCTGCCTCTCCTGCTTCTCTCTTACTTGCAGGGCTCGGATAATCCAGGATAGTCTCCCATATCTAGATTCTTTTTTTTTTTTTTAGATGGAATCTCACTCTTTTCGCCCAGGCTGGAGTGCAATGGCGCAATCTTGGCTCACTGCAACCTCCACCTCCTGGGTTCAAGCAATTCTCCTGCCTCAGCCTCCCAAGTAGCTGGGATTACAGGCTCCTGCCACCACGCCTGGCTAACTTTTTTGACTTTTAGTAGAGACGGAGTTTCACCATGTTGGCCAGGCTGGTCTCTAACTCCTGACCTCAGGTGATCCACCCACCTTGGCCTCCTAAAGTGCTGGATTGTAGGGGTGAGCCACCACGCCTGGCCTCCAATCTCTAGATTCTTAATCACATCTGCAAAGTTCTTTTTTCCAAGTGAGCTGATATATTCACAGGTGCCAGGGATTAGGACATGGATAGTTTTGGGGAGTTCATTATTCTGCCCACCATAGCAAGCAAATTTACTATGATGTTTTAAAACCCAGCTATAAACATCTGTTCATGGAAACTTCTCAAGCAAGTCTAGTGCTATCTGCAGGTGCCTGGCACAGCCCTAAGTAAATGCTTGCTTCTTTCTCTCATTCATTTCCCTTAAGTCCCAGCTGTCCTTGTACATTTGCTCACTCATGAGCCTTCCCTTCCCAGTCCTTAGAAGCAGCTTCTGGAGATGACCCCATTGTGAAGTTTCTAAGGCTCCCCACAAAGGGCCTCTGGGGCCTGTGGATGAATAAGTCCTTGACTAGCCTCCACCTCCCTCTTCTAGGGTCTGACGATTGGCTGGCTAGTCCATTGCCAGAAAGAAAACAGTCTTATTCCCAGGCAATCAGAAATACACATGGCTTCCAGAAGATGGGGCCAGACATATCCTTACTTGCATTCCCTCATACAGAGCCCCCCTCCCTGCGAGGGTCTCTGCTTTCTCTGCCCTCTCTCTTTTGTCCTCCCATCCTCAGCCCTTCCTCAGGATCCTGGCTCCATCCTGGTGGCAGCCCACAGAGTCATGCAGAGCATTCCTCCTGCACTATCCAGGAAGCCAAAGCAAGGTTCATCCCTGTTCCCCTGCTTAGCACAAGTCATAAGATCTTCAGGCTCCTTGGAGTAGGACGTGAACAAAACAAGTCCTTCTTGCTAATATTGACCATTAATATGTATTATCATTTAAGTGATCTTCCTAGCTTGGCTGTCTTTCTAAGACCCTCTCCTCACTGGGATAGGAGGAAAAGACAAGGAGGCTATAAGAAGGATAGAAAATCCTATCCTCCCACAAACCATAATCAACTGAATATATAATAATTGAATGAATAAATGGATGCATGAAATGCATCCAATGTCTTTACCTTCCTATTATCTCATACCTTGTAAAAGACAGGAGACTTTGGCAATGAAGACTGCCTTTACTGCAGAGCTTGACCAGCAACCCCATCTGTAGCCCCTCTCCTGTGTCTAGTTCATACCACATTTTTGCCCTGATTTTGGATTTTCAATATACTGAGAAATAAGCTTAACTGCTAGAGCCATCTGTCTTCTCTTTTAGAACGCTGGAAAATATGAAATATCTAAAGCTGGATGGTTATTTCATAATTGATGTTCCAGCCGTCTCAGGATAATTTCTCAACTGTAATTGTCAAGGGCTCCACAATTGCTTCTGCCAAAATCTTTTCATTACACGCCAGTCAGATTTCCAAATATTCAATGAAATTCATAAAACATGCTAGCACTTTCCTGTGTAAGATGATGTGTAATAACTATTAGTTAGCTGGGCTAACATGTGCTGTAATGTCAAACCTATGCCAGGAATATCCTGTGATCGTTCAGGGAAATTCTAGGTCCCAGAGCAAAACTTTTGAAACAAATCCTTCTTGAAGGAAAAAATTTCCAGAAATATCCTCAGTGGGGCTCCTTAGGGAGTTGCCTGGGCAGTAACTATGCCTCTATTTGTGTAACCAAAATGTATTTTTAAGGGGGATTTAATCAAATAGTTAAAAAGTAATGGCTTAGGAGAGCAATGTTACCCCCTCTGGAAGCCACATGAAGAAGGTACTATCTATAGTCTGAGATGCTTTGTTAAGGAACCACCAGCTCAGATAGAAATGGGGGGAAAAAACCCACCATGATCACCTTCTACTAGGAATTAGGATTTTTGACTCTAGACTAAACCCTTAAATGGGCAAGACTTCATTAACTACCAGTGTATTTGAATATCAAGCTATGAAGACATTGAAGTCAATTACTTTGGCTGTAGCAATTAGGGTGTGTCAAGTCAACTGTGGTATATAATGACAACTTGTTATCCTACAACACTCTTATCATAAATGGTACCCTCATTAATAATGAAACTCAAATCCATGTCTGCCTAATGACTAGCCAGCAGAAGTCAGCTCGGTCAGCACCCACACTGCAAGCAAATGAACCTCATTTACAGCTTTCTAGTTTTTGTATATTTTTCTTCACACTTTGACAATTTTTCATTCATCACTATGACTGAGAAAAGGAAATATAATGCATGAAATATAAAATCTCCACTATAAGTCAGAAGAGCAACTATTTAAGAAATGAAGTGCTATATTCCACACTGTGTTGGCCAATGTTAACAATAGGCTCAAACTCCTGACAAGACCAGATACAGAGATGGCTTGTATGACATCAACAGGATTTAATTTCTAAAGGTTAAAGAAGGAAGTCAATTCAGCTGGAGTTCAAGTGAAAAACCATCAAGATTCTCAGTGCAAGCTTCCAGGTCAGAGCTGCCCTACAGAATTTTCCATGTTGACCAGACGGTAACCACTGGCCACATGGCTGCTGAGTGCTTGAAATGTGGCTAGTGCCACTGAGCAAATACCTTTTCAATTTTAATTAATTTTAAATTATCTTCTTTTTTCTATACCTCAACCCACTTTTCCCCTTCTATCCCCAATGCATTCTTTTAAAGAAAAGCCCAGATCTGGGTCATAAAATCCTCACGGGAGAGAGGTGTACACATTGGGTATAAAATCTGAGAAAATAAGGGTCCCATTACATTTCCTGGAAACCTAACCATCTATTGCTGAGGCGGGCTTGTAGGTAGCCTAATCTCTATATATGTCAGAGATCATCTCACCTACACCAGGTTCACATTTTCCATCTTAGAGTCATACAGGACACTGTATATAGAACCTGCAAGGATATGGGGTACCCTACCAGTACACCCAGACCTGAATGAAAGGCTGCCTCAGCATCCTGGAATCCAGGCTAGCACAGTGTTGTCCAAAGAACATTTCTGAACTCCATGCTGAGGGACTGGAGCAAGATTCATTGACATCTCTAGGAGTTATGCTGACAAGCTCCTCAAACAGCAAAAGGGCTTGTTTTCCACCTGGCAATGGAAGTCAGGCATGGATGGACATGAAGGAGCCTCCCATTTCCAGTGGTTCTATTAAGCTGCGAACGTAATTTTCAATCACAAAGAAAATAGCTGACGGAAGCCAATCGCAATCAACAAATTATTTTGCCTTCTGGTTGGTCATTGTTGTAATGAAAATATTTCCTTTCAACGCATGGAAAGCAGTTTAGTAGAACTAGCAAAGAAAGATGGCATGATCATTAGCTCATTTAATATTACAGCTCATGGGACAAGCATAGATTCAGAAGCATTAAATAATATTCTAGGTAAATTATCAGAAGTCAAGAAAGAGGAAAGCTAGAGTTCATGACACATATTAATTTACTTAGGGAATCTTCAAACATTAAAAAGAAGTAAAAATAAAGTGAACATCTATGTAGCTATCAACCAAATTCAACAATTATCAACACCTGGCCATTCTTGTTTCTTCTGTACTTCAACCTACTTTCCCTTCCATCCCCAGTGAATTATTTTAAAGAAAGTCTCAGCTCTTCCCCTAAGTGTTTCTGCTGGCAATACTAAGTGGTACAACCTGAGGTAATCTGTGAAAATGGTTTGCTATTCCCTTGACCTGTAGAACCCCACACGATCATACAAATCAAAAGGTTCAAATTTTCATGTTCGCTTTAAGAACACTCGTGAAACTGCCCAGGCCATCAAGGCTGTGCATATACGAAAAGCCACGAAGTATCTGAAAGATGTCACTTTACAGAAACGGTGTGTACCATTCCAAGTTACAGTGGTGGAGTTGGTAGGTGTGCCCAGGCCAAGCAGTGGGGCTGGACACAAGGTTGGTGACCCAAGAAGAGTGCTGAATTTTTGCTGCACATGTTTAAAAATGCAGACAGTAATGCTGAGCTTAAGGGTTTAGATGCAGATTCTCTGGTCATTGAGCATATCCAAGTGGACAAAGTATCTAAGATGTGCTGCCGAACCTACAGAGCTCATGGTTAGATTAAGCCATACGTGAGCTCTCCCTGCCACATCGAGATGATCCTTACTGAAAAGGAACAAATTGTTCCTAAACCAAAAGAAGAGGTTGCCCAGAAGAAAAAGATATCCCAGAAGAAACTGAAGAAACACAAACTTATGGCATGGGAGTAAATTCAGCATTAAAATAAATGCAGTTAAGACCTGGCGCGGTGGTTCACGCCCATAGTCCCAGCACTTTGGGAGGCCGAGGTGGGTGGATCACTTGAGGTCAGGAGTTTGAGACCAGCCTGGCCAACATGGTGAAACCCCTTCTCTATTAAAAATACAAAATGTAGCTGGGCGTGGTGGTGCATGCCTGTAATCCCAGCTACTCAGGAGGCTGAGGAAGGAGAATCGCTTGAACCTGGGAGGTTGCAACGAGCCGAGATCGAGCCACTGCACTCCAGCCGGAGTGACAGAGCGAGACTCTGTCTCAAGACAATAAATAAATAAGTGCAATTAAAAGTTTTTAAAAGTCCCAGATATCACATAATTTTATCTTTTAAAAAGCCTTTAGTTTATATCACTGAAGATAAGGCAATTTTTAAACATACTACAGTATCATTATCATATCTAAAAATATTAATAATAATTCCTAGGTACCATCAGATAAACAGAAAGTCTAGCTGTCATACCTGTACCCTCCTCTGTTGCCTCCCTCTCCCACAGTAATATTTTTTAGTTTGGATTTGTCCTTCAATTGTTTTTTTATGTAAGCAAATAAATATAGTAAATATTTGTTGTTTTTTCCTTCACAGAGAAGAGGTAACTCATTATACATATTTTCTGCATCTGGATTGCACTTAAAAATTATTCTCACTTGATACCAGTAAAAAATTATTCTCACTTGATACCAGTACATAGAAAACTTTGTTCTTTTTTTCAGCTACATAGTACTCCAACACATGAAGGTACTTTATTCAACCATTTCTCTGTTGATGGACATTTGGGCTATTCCCAGTTTTTTGCTCTTACTAGTAGTGTTACCACAAAAAGCCTTGTGTATATGAATTTCTTATTTTGAGAGAATCTTTGGAATAGATTCCTAGAAGTGGGATTGATGAGTCAAAAGGCAAATGCATATAATGTTTCTAGCTATTGTCAAACTCTCTTCTATAAAGATTATACCACTTAGTATTGTCAGCAGAAATGAGTATGGTGTCCTTCTTTATGATTTTTTTGGCCCTCCGAGAAATGAGAAATAGTATCTCAGTGAGGTTTCAATTTTTTTTTCTGTAATCTATATTTTGAGAACTTCATTCTAAGAGAACAAGACTCCTTTTGGACAGTAACACCATTGCAATTATCAAAAAAGAAAAATCTTCCCTGGCTACATTATGTGTTGAATAAAGAAGTTTTTCTTGCAGATAGGCTTGAGTTGTCAAGTTTTCATTCAGAGCAGCTCAAGCATGGGGAGTTTATGAAAATGGAATAGTAGAAATTCATAGAACTAGAAGCCTCAAAGAGCTCTTTTTACCAGCATATTCCATTGAATACCTTCAGAGACATTCATACCCACCAAATACTCAGAGTATACTTTTTGAGAAGATTAAACCTAACTGAGAAGTTGGAGGTTCTTGGCACAACAAAGAAAAGCAATGCTTGACCCCGAAAGATTAACTGGGGAAAAACATGATACCTTCAGTCAAAACTTTATGGAAATTTTGCTTTAAAAAACTTCATTTCACCCTACCCATGCCAGAGTACCCCCCAAATAAATGCTGATAGCATATCATTTATATGAGCTGTTTGAATTTCAACACTGCATAAATGCTTGCAAAAGCATCTATTTGTCCTTTCTTCTATTTTATTTTTAAATCAACTTTGGCATTTTCACACTGTAAAGTGTGTTTCTTATGTGAAGGCTTGCTTTACAGAAATTTCAATATCCCATGTGTACAAAGGAGCACTCACTGAGGATTCAATTCTCTTGCATTTAATTTTCCCAAGTTGCCAGCTAGCAGGCCACCAATCTATGGAGCATTCAACATTTAGGGATGAACTTTCATGGGTCCTGGGGATGCAAAGATGACTACTTTGTGGTTCCTTGGTAGAGGAGCTGAAAAATAAACATGTAAATTAATACAGCCTATGACATGGGACCAACCAGAGTGTGTTGTCATTATTGACATGTATCTCTACTAGAAAAGTTCACTCTTCTTTTTAAATGACAGCTTTATTGAGCTGTTACCAATGGTAATTCACATGACCAATGGTGGAGAACCAGGACTCCAAGGTGGCATCGGTCATACCAGTGAAAGAGAGGAAAGTCATGGATGCCTAACTTGGGGAGCTGCCAAGCTGGCTATTGATGTGGGGTTTCACCTCGAAAGGCATGGTTGGAGCATTTCAAAGAAGTTACTATCCGCATTAGAACAAGTACCTCACATGAAGGAAGGCAGCATTGCAGGGGTTTCTATGGCTGGCAGCTTACAGCTTTTCCTCTATGTTCTTTCTTACAAAGAGCTCAACTGTGAGCAACTCTGCAAGTAACACCCAAGAGGGGCCAGTGAAGGGTGCACTCTGCCCTTCTGACCATGACCTCCTTGGCCCATCACCCCTTTGTGAGAAACTCCATCACTGCTGAATCCTTTTATATCCTAATTGAGAACTGTCGCCCAAATAGAAGATGACTGGTATGTGTAAAGAAATACAAATAATAAAATTCACATACCACATAATTCATCTCTTTAAAGTGCACAATTCAGTGGGTTTTTTGTGTGTATATTCAGAGTTGTGCAACCATCACCACATTCAATTTTAGAATATTTCATCACCCCCAAAAAGAAACTGTGCATCCACTAACAGTCACTCACTATTTCTTCCAACCTGCACCCCCTCACCCCCAGCCCTGGGCGACCACTAATCTTTGCATTCTCCCTAGATTTACCTATCTGGGATATTTCATACAATGAAATGAAAATGAAATCATATAATATGCAGTCTGGGTGACTGTCCTCTTTCATAATGTTTTTGAGGTTCGTCAATGTTGTACTATGTATCAGTATTTAATTCCTTTTTCTTTCCAAATCATAGTCCATTGTGGATATACTACGTTTACTGTTGTTTACTGTTTGATATGGTTTGGATTTTTGTCCCCACACAATCTCACGTTGAATTGGAGGACGGGCCTGGTGGGAGGTGACTGGATCATGGGGGCAGATTTCCCCCATGCTGTTCTCATGACAGTGAGTGAGTTGTCACAAGATCTGATGGTTTAAAAGTGTGTGACATATTGTGGCACTATTCACAATAGCAAAGACTTGGAAACAACCCAAATGTCCATCAATTATAGACTGGATTAAGAAAATGTGGCACATATACACCATGGAATACTATACAGCCATTAAAAAGGATGAGTTCATGTCCTTTGCAGGGACATGGATGCAGCTGGAAACCCTCATTCTGAGAAAACTATAACTAGGACAGAAAACCAAACACTGCATGTTCTCACTCATAGGTGGGAATTGAACAATGAGAACACTTGGACACAGGGTGGGGAACATCACACACCGGGGCCTGTAGTGGGGTAGGGGGGCAGAGGGAGGGATAGCATTAGGAGAAATATCTAACATACATGACGAATTTATGGGTGCAGCACACCAACATGGCACATGCATACCTATGTAACAAACCTGCATGTTGTGCACATGTACCCTAGAACTTAAAGTATAATAAAAAAATAAAAATAATAAATAAATAAAGCGTGTGATACTTCCACCTTTACTCTCTCTCTCTCCTGCTCCACCATAGTAAGATGCGCTTGCTTCCCCTTTGCCTTCCATCATGAATATACATTTCCTGAGGCCTCCCAGTCTTGCTTCCTATTAAGCTTGCAGAACTGTGAGTCAATTAAACCTCTTTTCTTCATAAATTACCGAGTCTCAGGTAGTTCTTTATAGAAATGTGAAAACAGACTAATACACTGTTCTGTTATTAGATGACACTTACATAAGTGAAATGCACACATGTGAAGCATAGCTATGCCACATTTTCATTATCCATTCATCTGTTGATGAACCACGGGAGTGTTTCTACTTTTTGGCTGTTAGGAATAATGCTGCTATGAACATCCATGTAGAACCATTTGAATGGATGCTTAGTGGAACTGCTGGGTTGAACAGGCTAACTCGTGGAAGGAATGCATCATTGTATTCCTCTAACAAGCACAATAGTAGAAATTTAGTGAGTCATCAGCTTCTTGCTCAGAAGTGGCAACCAATCAATTTTCCTGCACTTTGGAATTGGGAGGGGCCTCTACTGTCGGCTGGCCCATGTTCTTGGTCAGTTGACCATCTAGCCCATGGTTGTGGTGTGATATAATCCAATTCACATTTCTCCATCTTATTTATGTGGCACCATGAGAGAACCTTTGCCAACATCCACACACATGAACTCCATGAATTCCCCCGATCTGCTAATCTAGTAGTAATCCAGAAAAAGAAAAAATGTGGTTAGTTTGGCATCACCTATTCTAAATGCTACTCATGACTAAGGCTGAAAAACTGACTGCTGAATGATAGGTACTAATCTTTAACCAGGAATAACTTGTTCATAATTCTTCATAATTCTTAGACTCCACATTTCCCTCTTTAAAAAAAAAAATCTTTACATCAGACCCTCTGGGTGTTTGTCATTTCTCTCTCATTGCCCTAAGTCTTCAGCCATCATCCCGCAACAGCTCCCAGTCCCCTGCAATATGACTCATCTGAGCTCGAAGTTCTGTCTGCTCTATCTCACGCACTCAGGATGTTAAGGCTGTAGGCTCCTCCCTCTCTGGGTTTCATAGCTCTCTAAGCTTATTTTTATTATACGCTTCCTGGTAGAAAGATCATTTTCCGTGATACAGAAACAAAAGCATTATTGAGCAGTTCTGAGTAGTTCTGCATTCTTCTTGGCAGATATTTACACTACAGTCTCCCTCAGGTCTATGAGTTGTCTTCCTTGTTCCCTGGCTCTGATAGATCAATAAAGCCCTCTGGGTTGGCCCCAGCATTTGTCCCAAGCCCTGATCTCTACAGTGTTTAGAACTTCCTCCCGTGGTTCTTAAAGGTCCAGGCCCTTCTTTTGAGGATGTCTTTGGATGGCTGGCTACAGGACCATTTACCTGTAGGAACTATCTTGGAATAATTTCTGGGTGGTGAAGGATTCTTTCTTCAGGGTTTCCAAGGATTGGCTAGCTGCTCTCCTTCTGAGCCACCACCACCTGCTTTCCCCCAGACTTTCCTCTCCCACATGGGCACTGCAGGAAGGGACCCAGCTCTCCATCTCTCTTGCTCCACTCCAACCCTTAATAAGGCTGGAAATACTTTGGAAGTCATCAAGGCAATTTTGTGCTGGTCAGGGCAAGAAAACAAACAAACAGGGGACTAAAGATAATGGAAAATGGTAAGAAAGCTTTAGCATCTGTAAGAGTCATTCCTGAAACCTACCGTGACAGATTAACTCTAGATTGGCTCTTTCTCAATCAACCCGTAGAATCGGAAAGTCAGTTCTCCCAATCTGGGTAGCTCCATGTTTGTTTGTAGGGTCATTCATGAGTTTTCCTATCTCCCCTCTCCTTCTTCTTATCTATGCCTTTCTGGCTTAGGTGAAAAATGTAAATAGTAGAGTACTTGGCCTACAAATCAGAAATCCCCTCCAGTTCCCATACCTTCTTTCTTCACCTACTGTAGTTACTTTAATCACTAGGTCCCTCCTCCCATCTTGCATGCGTATGACTCATTTGAGAGCTCACTGAGCAGCCATGCTGATATTTACCAATGCCAGCTCTCATCGGGATCATTTGGAATCCTATTAAGACTCCAACACATGCACACACACACACACGCACACACACACAAGTCAATTCTTGCTATTCACAGTGGCTATGGTCTACAAAGTCACCCTAAAGACTTAATTGGCCAATACTGAACCATTGCTCTTAGGGGAAATAGAAGCTTAGGTTCCTGTGAGCTTTCTGTCACATTTCTTTCATCAACTGGTCAATACATAACATTGTTTTATGTGTCCTCTGTTTAAAGAATGCTTATTTAATATATATTGTTGATTTACATTGAACTCATAGCCAACAGCACCATAACTCTTGCCTGAATGAAGCTTTGCTAACACATGTATTTTCTCCATCAGGCATATCACAGCCTTCTTACACTTAGAAACTTTAGACAGCACTGCAGCAGCACATATGCGGGCCATTTGAAACAGAAAAATCACCAACAAAAAGTGCAAAAATGTGAAAAATGTGGTACTTCATAGACCAGGAGAAAGACTTGTTTATAGTACAAGAGCCAAGACAAGAAGGCAGAGTGTCTCACCTTGTGTGACCTCTGCTGGGAACGTGCATTTTGGGTGACTCAATTTTCTTGGCCACTCTGTGTGTTGCAGATGACCACAAAAGTGCCACAAGTATTAATTTCGGGGTTACAAATAGATTTTAGTGAGTAGGCAAATTCACAAATTCAAAATCTGCAAATGATGAGGATTGACTGTACACACACACACACACAAATATATCTATCCAGGAAAGTTATCTTTTGTTTGCAATGCACGTATTATTGCACAAGCCATGATATGAACTGGGGCCTGTGGCATATGGTTCACCTGTGTACATACCATACCTACTATATGGCCTGACATTGGAAGCCCTTAATAAATACTTGTTAGATAAGTTAATGAAGGACTGAAGGTCCAATAAAGTCAATTACACACACACATGTGCACACACACAGAGTATATGCTGTCTACCATTTACTCCTGGAACATAGTCTGTACAGATTAGATAATCTTATGATAGCCACTAAGTCCATTTGAAAGATGCCCATCGCATCTTCACCTTTATTAGGCATAGAATTGTTATTATGGTGATCATTACATTGGTGTAGCTCTTTATGGTTCAAAAAACACATTCATGTAGTTTCCAAGCCTATAGTGCTATTGTATATAAGTGGATTGTTCATTCAACCATCATCTAAAATCACTGGATTTTAAAAAAATTTTGATAAAGCCTAGAGAAACCCTAAGATAAACAGGTTAGTCCATATACCCAGTTCTGTGTGTTTTGACCCATTAGTAATCAGACTCTGCTTCTATATCCATTTGGACTTTGGGGGGTCCAAAGTGGGGAGATGAGTTCACTAATACATCCGGTTAAGAGTTCAAGATCATCTGGAGAGAAAATAGACATATCTCCACCTAGTGGTCAATAGCAAAATGTGGGGCCATCGAAATGGGTTTGGACCCTTAATTGCTGGTTTATGCACCTAAATCTGGGCTGCTTTTCTTGTGAGTCAAAGCTTGGCAAGAGAAAAAAGAACTAGATTGGTCAGAGAAAATCCGCCAGTGGAAAACATTCCATGAAGGTGGTCTCATGTGAGCTTTGGAATCATAAACTTGGATTTAAATTCCAGCTCCACCACTAAAAAGCTATGTGATTTGGAACAAGATGCTTAGTTATTGAAGTCTTAGCTTTTTTATCTGTAATAGTAGTAATAATAATACAGTATAAATTTATTTTAAGGATTAAATAAAATAATGCATATAAGCTAGCATAGTGACTGGCACATAAGGGGCAGGCAATACATGATAGGTATTATTACGTCTGTTTGAAAAAAAGGTGCAAAGTATTTTCTATAAGGTCAGAACTTACTTGATGCATACATGCATGTGTTATCAGCACAGAGGCAACATGCATTCAAAAGCATATGGAATCAGAGTATTTAGTATATGCTTTAGTGCAATAGGATTTATTTCATTACCTGTTGAATAAATAATGTGTTGTAAATAAGGAGATGTCCTGCATAAAACAACTCAGAGGAAAGTTCCTACATATTTCGGGTTGATCTTCCATTTCAATGGAAATGCACAGGTAGTGGTGAGCAGGTCATGGTTATTTCGTTATGCCCCCTGCAAATAAAAGGCAATGAGTTCGTGACAAATACAAAGTGGAAGGTGTTCCAAATAAATAATGGACCTTCATTGCCTTTCTAAGGAAAAGTCACATCTTTAAAATATATTTCTAATCCCATTCAGATAATATTCATAGTCTTGTCTGGTGTTGCCCATGTAGCCTCACATAATGGAGGTTCGGGTCAATGGGAGGCAGGAACTCAGGGAAATGGCAAACTGCAGGACCGGGGAGTTCCTACTGCAATCTCCTCTCCCACACCCTGTAACTGGTGTGAGCTTATAGTTTATGTTTTTTCTTGCCTGCTGTTGTCCATTCCTATTTCTTGTGGGTTGAATGCATCCCTCCAAAAGATATGTTGAAATCTGAATCCCTAGTACCTGTCTTAGTACCTATTAATGTGACCTTCTTTGGAAGTAGGATCTTTGCAGGTGGAATCAAGATGTAAATTAAGATGAGATCATCTGAAGTAGGCTGGGCCCCAACCCGATATGACTGGTGTCCTAAAATAAGAGTAGAGACGAGAGCGCCATGTGAAGACAGACACGCACAGAGGGAGGAAGATATGAAGACAGAGAACACCGCATGACGACAGAGGCATCTACAAGCCAAGGACTGCCCACAACACAGAAACTAGGAGAAAGTCCAGGAACAGATTCTCCCCCAAAGAACATGGCCCTGCTGACACCTTGATTTCAGACTTCTGGCCCCTTGGAACTATGAGAGAATAAATTTCTAGGTCGGGCATTGTGGCTCACGCCTGTAATCCCAGCACTTTGGGAGGCTGAGGCAGGTGGATCACCTGGGGTCAGGAGTTCAAGACTAGCCTGGCCAACATGGTAAAACCCTGTCTCTACTAAAAATATAAAAATTAGCCAGGCGTGGTGGCGTGTGCCTGTAATCCCAGCTACTCGGGAGGCTGAGGCAGGAGAATCACTTGAACCCTGGAGGCGGACGGTGCAGTGAGCCGAGATCACGCCACTGCACTCCAGCCTAGGAGACAGAGCAAGATTCCATCTCTAAAACATTAAAAAAAAAAAAAAAAAAGATTCTCCCCAAAGAACACGGCCCTGCTGACACCTCGATTTCAGACTTCTGGTCCCCCTGGAACTATAAGAGAATAAGTTTCTATTGTTTCAAGCCACCCAGTTTGTGGTGCTTTGCTATGGCACTCTAGGAAAAGAATCCACTCTTCCAGCAGAAAGAAGTTACAGTGTGCCTGGGGGACTGAATGTTGATCTGAGCAGTGTTTAATTTCCTGGAGTTCTCACCATATAAAATTATAGCAGGCTGCCTCTATGCAAGAGGGGTGAGGGGATTGACATAATCTGTGTTCAGGCCACACTGAGTAACAGGTGAAGAGGAAAAACTGAAAACATTTAGGATCTCTGCAATGCTGGTCCCATCTGGGTGGGAAGAACCAGGATTTTCCTCTCTCCAGGGCTGAGAGCCAGTTTCTGAATCCTGCTTCTGTCTTCAGGGAGAGGACATTAATGTAATCTGCCAATGCCGGTTTTTTTTTTTTTTTCTTTTTACAGAAACTTCCAGGACACGTGCCTTCCTCTATCCCCTCCTTCCCTGCTGTTTTCCCAGCTGCCAGGAACTCCACCTCCGTGTCCACTCTCTTCTCTCCAGTCAAGAGTAAACGAAACTCAAGTTATTGGGCTTTGAAATATCCTAGCTCAATTCACGTGCGTCCTGTTTAAATCCGTGGTGTGTTACCTCGGCTTATTCGGATTTAGGAAATGCTCCATCATCCTGTTGACTCAGCGCCTAAAATAAGAGGCAGATGCCAGGCCACTTACGCAAAAGGGACTCCCTTGGCAGCATCCTGCTTGTAGTTAAGAATGATCCCACTAGATGGAGCTCCACTTAAGGTCCGGCCAGAGGTTCTTGCACTTTCCTCTTAGTATCCAGCAATTACAGGAGCAAAACCCCAGAATGAGCAAGAAGCCCAAGAAGGCAGATTTAGAAGACAATGGTACTTACCCTTCGCGTTTGACTTAATTTTCAGATTAGACAGAACTTCCTACTGCTTCCCTCATTAATAAGATCATCCACGCTCAAATTCCTTCTACCTCCCTCCCTCAAGGTACAAAAAGAGCTTGCAATAAACACATGACCAAATTGTGAAAGTGGATGGCAACAGGTGAGAAAATGCTTATTTGGAGGCTCTCAGGGCTTTGAGGCTGAATACAGGAGGTAACTGTCAATCGAAGTTAGTCTGGTCCTCGGCACAGCCAGTGATCAAGCGGGCAGAGAAGGCATTGCAGCCCCTCACCCATGGATGCCGCCTGGCACTGGCTGGACAGTCTGTGCCAGTTACCAGCCTCATAGAGTGGCCAGCTGAGAAGGACAGGATGGTTTTGACACCATGACGGGATCAAGTGCATTTCCAGTTGAAATACTCAGGACAGAAGAAAGAAGAAAAAACCTGAACCAACTTTTCCTATCAAACTCACTGTGTTTAAACATGGGGGCAAAACCGTAGGGGGCTCAATGGTAATAAAACTCTGAGAGGCGCTCTCAGGCTGCCCTTGCTTTATGCCTTAAAAGAGACTTCCAGTTTGTATTGTCTATAGACGACTTTACTTTTTGTAAGTGATAAAGTTTCTGTTAAACACCAGCTTCATGCCATCCTCCTGATTCTCATTTTCATCAACTGTAAGTTGGAAAAATATAGTTCTTTCCTTGTGGTGCTACGGTGAGGTTTGAAAATAAAATGTGAAACTTCCTAGCAAAAGATGTGGCACAGAGTAGATTCTCAGTAAAGAACTCTGTCTCCACTTCTTGCTGCTATTCTAGGAAGTTTGGAGGACTTCCTCCAAGATATTGCTGTAATTATTACACACAAGTCACCAAAGCACACTTGCTAAATACTTTGGTATAGATTTATGCCAGAGGCACAACTACGGCAAGTGCTCTCATCACCATTTTCACTGTCTTCAGAGTTGATTACAGGCAAGACGTAGTGGCTCATACCAGTAATCCAAACGCTTTAGGAGGCCAAAGCAGGAGTGCTTAAGGGTGAGTTTGAGACCAGCCTGAGCAACATAGCGAGATCCCATCTCTACAAACTTTAAAAAAAATTAGCTGGGAGTGGTGGCACATACTGATGGTCCCAGCTACTCAAAAGGCTGAGGTGGGAGGATCGCTTGAGCCCAGGAGTTTGAGTCTACAGTGAGTTATGATTGTGTCACTGCACTCCAGCATGGGTGACACAGCGAGACCCTGTCTCTTAGAAGAAAAAGTTGATGATTGACTCAGGAACAGTGGAAATGGGAACATGGGGCTTCCTGTTGCCCTCTGATTTGCCTATTGAGTGGCTCTAGGAAAGGACACAAAAAAACAAAGCCAAGTGTGCTAACTTCCCCAAAATAACCTGAGCCCTTCAGCCTCAGAGGGGGGCTGCAATTTCTGAGCCATCCAAATGGAATTGTGAAATAGATGAGTCTGATATTGAGTGTTTTCAATCTCCTTATCTGTGTCTCCTTCTTTCTTCTCTCATCTAAGTTGCAGGCCACCATTTTTTTTCCTATTAAAACTTGATCTCAGGAAAATAAAAATTGATTATCAGTAACTTTAAGGTAGGGGACATTGTGCACCATTCTCTCTATATTTACATGATTCTTCCTCCATTATTCATTACCAAGAAGATGGCAGAAGTGTTTAGAAAGGCAGTGATCTTTGCCCCTGAAATCACCCCAGAGGACAACTCTGCCCTTCACTTTATCTACCCTAAAAGCTGAGACGATTGATGTTCTCGGAACCATGGATCCCACTCAGGAAGTCCCCCGACCCTGGAGAACTCACATCTGAGAAGGCCTTAAAAGTGATTCAGTGAATACAAAAATACCACTGTGGTGGAGACAAAGTGCAGACGGCCCCCCATTATGATGGTCCAACACAATTTTTTGACTTTACCATAGATTTATTGGAGTGTTAAATGCATTTTCAACTTATGATATTTTTGACTTACAATATTTTTGACTGAATTACCAGGGAGCTATCAGGACATAACCCCATTATAAGTTGAGGAGTGTCTGTGATCAGCAAGGCTTCCAAGATTCTGCCTCCAGGAGAGACAGACATGTGGGTAGGAAGGGTTGAGGACCACTGTTGACTGACTTGTACCTTGTACATCCCAGAGTCTTAGGACAAAAACATTCTGATTGGTCTTTCAACATCGTGGCTATCAAGTTCATTCCAGAGAGTGACTCTCCAGAATTATGGAGTTATAATGACCATCCATGTTAGTTGAGATGGAAGTTCATATATAGAGTCTCAAGAAGCAGAGACACATAGTTGAAGAGTCCTAAAATAGTACTCTTGATTTGTCACCTCTCAGGTACCAGCTCGTATTCTCTTGGTTACCCATGTATCTGAGACCCATGTATCTCAGGCTATGAGTTTGGCTTCAGTTGCAGAGACTGTCACTTCACATACACACAATGACTCTGTTTTGCTCCATTCCCATGCCTTTTCTTTTAAGCCCTGGGGCTTCCTTGTTACTGCTGAGATGCCATGCAATGTGCTTGGCACCTGTATATATGCAAAGCACAGTATCAGGGAGTTAAGACCCATGAGGCAAACTTTTGACCAATTGGCAACAAAATCAGCAGCTAAATACTTCTCTCTTCTTCTTTCCCTCCGAATGGAATATGCTAAGACACTGTCACTCATGTAGCCTTTTGGAAGACATCACGCTAACCTTAAGCAATCAATGTCCTTGGTACAAAGTGGTGCCCATCTTAGTAACACATTCTCTTGAATCTTTACTCACTCTTTTTCTTACTTACTCTCTTTTTCTCACATTTTCTTTGCTTTTTCTGTACACCTTGCTATAGTCTGAATGTTTGTGTCCTCATCAAAATTAATATGTTGAAATCCTAGCCCCAAAAGCGATGGTGTTATGAGGTGAGGCCTCTTGGGAGGTGCAGAGGTCATGAGGGCTCTGCACTCATGGGATTAATGTCCTTATAAAATAGCCCCAAGGGAGCTTGTTCGCCTCTTCTATCATGTGAGAACACAGCTCAAAGATGCCATCTATGAACAAGAAAGTGGGTCCCTACCAGACACCAAATCTGCCAGCACCTTGATCTTGGACTTTCCAGCCTCTACAATGGTGAGAACTAAGTTTTTGTTGTTTATAAGCTACCCAGTTTATGGTACTCCGTTGTTGCAGACCGAATGAACTAAGACACTCCACAAAAACCATATTCACACATGAATTTTGCCTCAGGCTCTGTTTATAGAAACTCAGGCTAGGATAACTATTCCTGCGGAGCAGAGTCAGAATTTTATATTACTATAAAAGATAAATAGTGCTTTCTCAGGACAGGTCGAGACTCCTGTAACCCAATTTACCAAGTCAGTCTGTCAATAATCCTCCTCAGTCACTGATGGGATTGATGTGATCTGCCTGTACTTCTTCTGCCCGAGGAAAATTCAATACTTTCTGGGAGATCATAAAAACACCCTAAACCTCTTCAATTTACATACCATGTGTAGACAGTTTTTAATCCAAAATTATCAGGTCTGTCAGATCACAAAACCAAATAACCAAAAGCCAAGAGAAAAAGCAGACAGAAGAAACAGACCTACAGGTGATCCAAATATTGGAATTATCATATGTGGACTTTAAAGTTTCCATTTGAAAATCTATTTTCTCGATATAGATTTTCTATATATTGAAGAAAATAGATTTTCAAATGGAAACTTTCATCAGAAAACTGGAATCTATGTTTTTAAAAAGCATGAAGTGAAATCTCAGGACTAAAAACTGAAACAACCGAAATTAAAAGTTTAATGCAAGAAGTTTATAAAACAATAGAAACGGCAGAAGAGAGTTAGTGTAGTGGAAAATAGGTCAGGAGAAAAGTATCCATTCTGAAGCACAGGATTAAAAGGATTAAAAAAATACAGAAAAGAGCATACTTGACACATGGAACATGGTGAAAAGGTCATGAAAGTCTCAGAGAGACAGAAAAGAGAGAAGGGAGCACATGAAATATTTGATGAGTTACTGTCTGAAATTTTTCAAAAAGTGAAGAAACATTAAGCTACAGGTTTGTAGCATTTGGAGATATACCTAATGTTAAATGACGAGTTACTGGGTGCAGCACACCAACATACATGTATACATATGTAACTAACCTGCACGATGTGCACATGTACCCT
>NW_026652280.1:17120049-17187628 GCF_009828535.3 Hylobates moloch | reverse complement strand
ATATGTAACAAACCTGCACGATGTGCACATGTACCCTAAAACTTAAAGTATAATAAAAAAAAAATAAATAAATTAAAAAACAAAGTTGTTATAAAAAAAAAAAGCTACAGATTTGAAAATCTCTAAAAACTCCAAGTAGGATAAATTCAAAGAAAACCATACCTTGAGCACTTTCAAGGTGGCTGGCACAACTAAGAAAATAAGGTTTTAATTGTATTTTATTTAAATTAATTTAGATTTAAATAGTCATATATAGCTAGTAGCTATTTATTGGACTGTGAAAGCCTAGGACAGTTGCTAAAAGAATAAAGGAAGGGGCCGGGCATGGTGGCTCACGCCTGTAATCACACTTTGGGAGGCTGAGGCGGGCGGATCACAAGGTCAGGAGGTGGAGACCAGCCTGGCCAACATGTACTAAAAATACAAAAATTAGCCGAGCACGGTGCCGGGTGCCTGTAATCCCAGCCATTCAGGAGGCTGAGGCAGGAGAATCTCTTGAAACCATAAGGCAGAGTTTGCGGTGAGCTGAAATCGCACCACTGCACTCTAGCCTGAACGAAAGAGCAAAACTCCATCTCAAAAAAAAAAAGAAAAAAAGAATAAAGGAAGGATATAGAATAAAGAAAACTCAAGCTGGAGAAATATAAGCACTAAAGTTTCTAATGATATTCATGTCCAAGTTGAGTCATACACAGCATATATTGTTGACATCTTTTATAACAGCCAGGTCTTACGGTTTTTTTAGGTTTCTGGTCTGTATCCTCTTTGGTGACCATTGTCCAGTATTGAATGGCTACAGAAAATTCACAGCTTAGCTCTGACCAGCTTTTAGGGGACACGTCTTCCCCATAGGAAAGACACCATTTCTGAACAATCACATTTGCAAACCTAGGTTTACCTCGACCTAATCGTGATTTTGTCCTTCTTCCTCCGGCCTTGGGGCTTGAAGTCTAGTCTGCCGTGTCCCAAAATCCACCCAAGATTGATGCTTCTAATCTAGAGTACAAACACTTTCTACAGTTGCCCTAGCAAAGCCCCAGGAGTTAGGACTATACTCTTAGAGCTTCCTGAGTGCTTTCAGGAAAATTCACAAGGAATCCCTATCTGCAGAAACAATTTATTTTGTCAAAATCTTCCAGTATGAGTCCCTCCATTTTCTCTAACCCAGAGGACAGAACATTCTCTCCATTCTGAGTAAAAGAGGCCTGATTTAGATATTCCTCCAGATCAAGGGAAGCTGGACTTACTTTCTTCCAAAAACAGGTGGAAGAGGAAGAGAACTAACAACGGTGTTTAATCTTCTGTGTCCTTCGTACTTTTTTACTTACTCTGAGAAGAAGCCTCATCCTATGACATACAGGTATCCACAGCTCAAGGAGTATTCACTTCTGTTCTCCACACCTCTAGAAAGTTATAGCAAAGCAAGGAAAAGCAGGACAGGGGCACTGAAATGAACAGAGATAGAGGAATTTTGCAGGAGAGTTTTCAGAGGTGACGACTTGAAAGGCTTATGCTTGAAGTTTGCAAATCCATGAAAATTATGATTAATTTTGAAAATCAAGGCCTGTTTGTTTTACCAAATTTCAGGCTATCAGATGCAGAGAGTAATCTCTGAGAGTACAAAGAATGTAGTTTGGGGCAAATAAGAGTCAGTCCTCTTGCATTAAAATGAGTCCATTGATTACTATTTTTTAAAAATTCTAGGCCAGGCGTGGTGGCTCACCCCTGTAATCCCAGGACTTTGGGAGGCTAAGGCGGGCGGATCATGAGGTCAGGAGATCGAGACCATCCTGGCTAACATGGTGAAACCCCATCTCTACTAAAAATACAAAAAATTAGCCAGGCATGGTGGCGGGTGCCTGTAGTCCCAGCTACTCGGGAAGCTGAGGCATGAGAATGGCGTGAACCCGGGAGGCGGAGCTTGCAGTGAGCCGAGATTGCACCACTGCACCCCAGCCTGGGTGGCAGAGCGAGACTCCATCTCAAAATAAATAAATAAATAAATAAATAAATAAATAAATAAATAAATAAATAAAATAAATTCTAGGATGTGGTAGGAATTCAAACAAATAAAGAAGCCCAAGAAAGGTTAAACTGCAATTAAAAATAACAGGTCCTTAGCTGGCCATTACAAGATGTAAGAGATCGTGGGGGTTGGGACAGCCCAGGGAAGTGCCATGGATGCAGGGCTTTGGGCCAGGACAGAAACTGCTCCCCTCTGGGGTCAGTTGCAGCAGGGATCTGGTCATCAACTCTCAGTCCTTATGTATGAGGCTTCCTGGGCAAGTCCTGCCCTGGTTTACCCCATTCTCCTGGAGGCTGCTGGAAGCATGAATCTTGTTTCCAGAGCACCAGGGTGGAGGTTTGGAACAACTGGGTACTTGCTATAGGAATTCCTGAAAAATGGCAGCAAATACCCATAAATAAATGTTAGGAATTAAATACAGAATGCTTGGCATTTCACATATTTTTAAAACATTGTTTACCAATTTCTTTCCTCCTTGCCAGTTGTTAGAGTTGCCAAACAGCTCTTTAAGGTTTGGCCTATGCCCCACCTCTCAAATTATGACCCTGGCTCAAGGAAAACATTATCTGGATCCAAACTAGCCAACAGTATATGTTTGCTTAAATAACCAGATTTTATTCCACACCTGTGTCAAGCATGCAAGGAAACGGTGGCCTTAGGCTACAGGACACAGATTTGGCTTTGACAGCTGAGAGGTCAAAACAGGGAGATCAAACCCAGAGCTCCACTGACCGGCTTTCCCTGATCCCCTCTTCATAGCAAGCTTTGCCAATTGGTCTGAGCCCTTCTTCTCATGGGACAGAAACAAAGTCTCACAATCTTCAGTGCAACTATCTGAGAATGGCATGTTTAGAGTGGGCACCAAAATGAAACTCTGATTATAGCTTAATGTGGGTCCCTAGTGGGAAGGCCAAAGCCTTACACCAATTGCTAAATTCTTTGACGGTGCAGGATAGCTCTTTCCAATGAGACAACTGGTTGCCCTTAAAATACCTTGCAACTCCATTATCGACTGGTACCAGAAATTTTGTCATCAGAACATCTACTCCAAGAGTGCATAGCTGTGGGCCTTGTAGGGAAGAAACTTGGAAGTCCTGTACGTGTGTTTACTCAAGTAACTCTCATAACCTGCTATCATCCACATTTTATTATTTTATTTTATTTTATTTTATTTTGAGAAAAAGTCTCACTCTGTCACCTAGGCTGGAGTGCAGTGACACGATCTCAGCTCACTGCAACCTCCGCCTCCCGAGTTCAAGTGATTCTCCCACTTCAGCCTCCTAAGTACGGGTGCCTATCACCATGCCTGGCTAATTTTTTTTGTATTTTTAGTAGAGACAGGGTTTTACCATGTTGGCCAGGCTGGTCTCAAACTCCTGGCCTCAAGTGATCTGACTGCCTCAGCCTCCCAAAATGCTAGGATTACAGGCATAAGCCACTACGCCTGGCCTATAAACCACATTTTACAGATGGAAACATTGAAGCTCAGAATGAATTGCCTTAGATCATACAGCCAGTAAGTGACAGAGCCAGGATGAACAATACTAGGGTCATTGCACCCCCAAGAGCCTTGCTTTTTCCAGTATCACACAGCCGCTAAGTGTGAAGATTTGATATGGAGTCAGGGGAAGAGAGCCTGGGAGGCAGCAGGAATTAAGTTCCTTCTTCTCAGAGAGAAGAGGCCCATAGGAAGCCTGTAAAGACAAATTGCCCAGATTCCACAGTCCTGCCTAGGGCTGGACTTGGGTGAAAACAAGAGAACATCAAAGTAGAAGCTGACCTTTCCACAAGAATCAAGGTACTTGTGTCCATCGGGATTCAGCAAACTCCCTTTTGTCAGCCAAGAAGAGAAGCAGGTGGCAAATATCTGCCATGTGATAAAGGTAACCGTAGGAATGTAGGTACCGATGTTAGTGCTGGTTTTAATACAAAATTACACCTTCTTCTCTTGATAGACGTGTCACCTTTAACTGGCAAATCCCCCCGGAATGCTGGGCCTGCTCTAGCAGTGGGCCTAGTGTATTTGACACCTGCAGTAGATCATCTTTAACAATGCCTCTACCATATGACAAACTTAGTTTTAATGATAATCACAAAATTAAACAAATAATGATAATGGCAGGGAAAGAAATGCAGACAATGAAATTTCTTTTCTTTTCTTTTTTTAATTAAAGACAATTTTTTGGTCAGGCACGGTGGTTCACGCTTGTAATCCCAGCACTTTGGGAGGCCAAGGCATGTGGATCATTTGAGGTCAGGAGTTCGAGAACAGCCTGGCCAACATGGTGAAACCCCATCTCTACTAAAAATACAAAAAAAAAAAAAAATTAGCCAGGCATGGTGGCGTGTGCCTGTAGTCCCAGCTACTCAGGAGTCAGGAGAATCGCTTAAGCCTGGGAAGCAGAGGTTGCAGTGAGCCGGGGTCATGCCACTGCACTCCAGCCTGGGCAACAGAGCAAGACCCTGTCTCAAAAAAATTTTTTGCCACCATGCCTGCCTTTTTTTTTTTTTGTTTCCTTTTTTGGTGGAGATGCGGTCTCACTATGTTGCTCAGGCTGGTATCAAAATCCTGGGCTCAAGCAATCCTCCTGCCTTAGCGTTCCAGTGCTGAGATGACAGGTATAAGCCACTACGCCCACCCCCAGTTTTTCTTTTATTAAACTTCACATATATAATCATGGCAGATAAATAAATACTACATTGCCAAAAAAGGGAAAAAAGTAAATACTTTTAAATTCTGGTCTTTTTCTGAGAAAAGGGGAAGAACTTTTACCTACATATTGGTAATGCATGGGACATTATAGTTTTTGGTTCTGAGACTTCTGCAAATTTGTCCATAATTTCATCAAAGTTGATTTTCCTTGCAGAGCCACAGTTAATATGCAATGTAGCCAAGTTTATTATTCTATCTTCACTCGCTGTTGGCAGAGGGATACTTTTCACTCATTTTAATTTCTGAAGTTTTCTTTCCCCCATAGCCAAAAGCATACAAGAAGTTCAGAAAAGCCTTAAAACTGTTAAGTTTAATAGTATAGCTTCCGCTTAAATTAGCACATTTTTACTGTTTATCCTTTAGTAAACATTGTATTCCACGTGGAAGTTAATTTGGCTGTCAATTCACAAGGACTCCGCTACACGTGTCTGTTCCAAACAGTGGATGAGAAGTAGACAATGGGAGTGATTGTAGACAGAGACGGGGAACCTGAGTGACTTCAATTCTGTTGTTCTCTGCAACCTCTGCAAGCAGGCAAAAATATTTTCAGACTGTCCAAATGCACCTTGAACAGGTACACCAAGCTTATTTTATTTCTTAAAATAAATTTGCAGATTCCATTGCACAACAAATTCCAGAAATGGCAATACACTTCATGTCTTTGTTTCTTCAGGATGGATTATTGCAGCAGCTTTCAAATGTCTCCACAGCTGAACATTTTTCGCTAAGAAAACCATCACCAGGAAATGTATTATAAATTTCTATTATACTTGGTTTTCAAGTTTTCTGCAAAAATCAGGTAAAGCAGCTGAATGACAGCTTAAGTAAGCAGGGACTTACTTAAACCATTGTGTTCTGTCCAGCTCCTGGTAAAATTGACTGAGGTGTCCAAACGCTGCCTCTGAAACTTCTGGCAGTTTAAGACTGGCACCTTAGATCATTTCATCCAACACTTCTTCTTTGACTGTTGATTCTCTTTTCTATGTAACTGTCCGTTTTCTCCCTGACAATCACCTCTTCTTCTGATGGAGGTAACAGCCTCCTCTCCACATTTCTCTGTGCTGATCTGCAAGGAACAATTTTAAAAAGCGTGGTGTACCTGTTCAAGGTGCATTCTGACAGTCTGCAAATATTTTTGCCTGCTTGCAGAGGTTGCAGAGAACAACAGAATTGAAGTCACTCAGGTTCCCCGTCTCTGTCTACAATCACTCCCATTGTCTACTTCTCATCCACTGTTTGGAACAGACACGTGTAGCGGAGTCCTTATGAATTGACAGCCAAATTAACTTCCACGTGGAATACAATGTTTACTAAAGGATAAACAGTAAAAATGTGCTAATTTAAGCGGAAGCTATACTATTAAACTCAACAGTAACCACAATTGTTTAGAACTTAGACCAACAAAAGATGATTGGAGGAGGAGTACTGTGTCCCTAACATTATATAGAATTGCCAACACGTAGAGCAGTGCTTAGATAGTTTTATTAGTGTTGTTAAATTCTCTGCAGACAATGTCCCCCCATCATTGCCTGCACCAGGGCAGACTGTCCACTGCCTTCCCTTGCTATACCATAGATCTTAATCTATTGCAGCCTTTAACCAGAAAATTCACTGGCCTCCCGTGCACAGCTTAGATCTCGGGAACATCCAACCCTTCTGACTATCATAAGAATTCTTACTGATTTCATTATTGACTGGATTAAATAGATTTAAAAACAGAAATCTCACAGGTTTTTTCCTCCTGCTCAAATGACAACCCCTTTCGCTAGGAAGCAACCCACCAGTAATACATCCCCGTCATCTCTCAAGTCCAGCTCTTGCTGGGGAAGAAGAGGGTTCGTTCTGGGGTCTCCCTCTGGCTCCCTGTGTACTCTTTTATCCCTGGCATCTGGGAAGCAGAGTCCTTGTCCCCTTTCAGCTACTAATTAGCTTTGGGATCCTGGCAAAAATGACTTTTCCTTCTGCTTCCTCATTAAAAACAAAACAAGGCTGGGCGTGGTGGCTCACTCCTGTAATCCCAGCACTTTGGGAGGCTGAGGTGGGTGGATCACCTGAGGTCAGGAGTTCGAGACTAGCCTGGCCAACATGGTGAAACTCTCTACTAAAAATACAAAACATTAGCCAGGCATGGTGGTGGGCGCCTGTAATCCCAGCTACTCGGGAGGCTGAGGCAGGAGAATCGCTTGAACCCGGGAGGCGGAGGTCGCAGTGAGCCGAGATCACGCCACTGCACTCCATCTCAAAAACAAACAAAAACAAGCAAACAAGCAATGGGCAAACATTTAACTGAGTGATTTCTCAGGGCCCTTCAGGGCTTGGCTAGGAGGTCAGATGGCCTTGGCTCGGCCATCCTGGGCTGCTGCAGATGGTGTCAAGGAAGTGAAAGTTCAGATCCTGAAACTGCTGCTCCCTCCCTCAGGCGTGGCCGCAGGCAGTTCCTTGTCCCCATCCTGGGGCCACTGCTGACTTTTTAGCTGGTTTCCTTGTTTGGCATCCTCAGAACCATTAGGCCCCAGAGATTTCCAGATGTCTTTTTTAACAATCAGAGCCGGATTTCCTGGGCAATGCCCGCCTCATGCAAACATTCTTATTTGTTATGGCACTGCCCTCAGAATGTGCGGGAATGAGTTCTAAAGGACAACTCTGGCTCGGCCCGGGGCCATGCTTCCATTCCATACACCCCCTCACACAGTCTCACTCCAACCTGTGACGCAGGATGGGGTAGAATCATTATTGCCATTTTAGAGATGGGGAAGCTGAGATGCCAAAGCTTGGAATGAACCACCCAAGGTGATACAACAGCCCTTTGGGGCAGAACTAGTACTAGAACACCCTCATCCCCATTTCTTCTTACTCACCCACCCCAGCTCCAGCTAGCTTAGCTCAGGCTTGGCCCAGGCCCAGTAATCCCGGTTACACAACTGATATCGGGCATGTACTCAGCTAGAGAGTATAAATAGACCCAGTGCCTTGCCGCTGAGAATTTATGATTCAAAAATCACAAGGTTTTACATTGAGTAACCAAATGTCTTTAGAAATATGGCAAAGGAGTAATAGCATAGAAACAGCTCGTTTCTATGACTTTGTTTATTTTTGTGTTTTTAATTTGTCACCTATGTCTGGCAACAACACATTTAGGAAGCTGTCCTAAAAAAAGCTATTCACCAGGGATGACATATTTGTGGCACATGCCCTGAGGAGTCCCTGGGGATGTCTGTGGCACGTTGCGACTCTGTCACAGCTCTGCCCACTTAGCCCAGATGAGCCTCAGAATCCTCCCTAATCCAGCACTCTGCCCAGACACGTATCTGACAGGGGATTTCAGCTAGTGAGCCAAATTCGATTTGCTGTCCCTGCCATACATTTCAGGCTGCTTATTCCAGGAAATGTGAAATTCAGGTTGTTTGCCCTTTCAGAGAGCTGCAGCCTGGTAACCTTACTCTTCTCTCCATTCACGCCCCCACACCACCCCCCAAACAAGGACTAGGGGCAACGAGCTGCTAGGAAGTGCTAAGCGCGGCTTAAAACAGAAGTTACGCACCTGAGGTCTGTAAAACCTCGGCAGAAGTGGCTGCAGTTGACTGTGGAAATTATTTCATTGGTAAAGCACTCCTTCCTGAATCCTTCCCAGGATTCCTGGGCAGACGTTCTTCGTAAAGCCCCCTCCCCCAGCCAGAGATCCTCATGTGCCTCATCGCCTTGAGAATTGCAGCTGTCTTGAGGATCGTTCCTATTTCTGGGAGGACTGAGTCTTGAAGGTGGAGTCAAGTCGCTTGGAAATGATTCACGTGGACATTTCGGCCGGGGTGAGTGCTGAGGGAGGAACCCTGAGCACCAGCCACATTCTTTATCCTTCCTAGGACGTCCATGTCGCATACCCATTAAGTTAGTCCATCTTAAAGGTCAACATGGGGTAAGTCCGGGATTAGGACCTGAAAGGAGCCATGAGCCCTGTGCTGGGCTGAGTTGCATTCCCCCAAAATTCCACGTCCAAACAGAACCTCAGAATACAGCCTCATTTGGAAACAGGATCTTTGCAGATGTAATTAAGGGCGGAGAGGAGATCACACTGGATTAGGGTGGGCCCTCAATCCAATGAGAATGTCCTCATGAGAGACGGAAAGGGACGCAGAGAGACACGGAGAAGAAGGCCATGTGGCAACGGAGGCAGAGACCGGAGGGTTGCCGCTCCAAGCCCAGGCGTGCCGAGGAGGAGGCAGGGAACGATTCTCTCCTGGGACCTTCGGAAAGAGCATGGCTCTGCCAACAGCTTGATGTTGGACATCTGACCTCCAGGACTCTGAGACATACATCTCTGTTATTTCAAGCCACCCAGTTTGTGGTCATCGGTTCCGGCAGGCTTCTCAAACTAACACACTTTCCAAATAATACACCTGCCCCCAAGTCTTCACTCAGGTTCTGCTCTTGAGAGAGAGGAAACCCAAACTAAGACAGTAGGTATAAATACCCTCATATTACAGATGAGGAAACTGAGGCACAGCTTCACTCACAAAGCAGCTGTGGGACCCAAGCACCCAGCAGCTACCTTGTGGCTCAAATGAGGCTGAGTCCATTCTCTACGCTGTCTGCTGTGGCACATCAGTGATTCTGAATGTAAACTGAAGGCCCACGGCAGCTTTGTCAGCTCAGCAGCCAAGCAAATGACCCGAGAAAAATGGGGGCAATCACGGGCTACTTGGTGCTGGAAATGGGTCATTAAAACATAAAATTATCAGACCCTTTTTGTAAGCAATGGTTGCTGTGAGAAAGCCCATGAGGCAGTAGGGGGTGGGGAACTAATCTCTTTCTTTACACCTTGGGGAAGCAGACCTTCAATAGGCTCAGTCACCAGGTACTTTGTCACATGCATGGTCATTGGTTAGGAAGATTCAGTTAATCAGGGCATTTTGCCTGAGAAATTTGCTTTAACAATTAATAGCTAGGAACAAAACACAAAGGTACTTTTTCCCATCGTTTGATATATTTTTCAACATAGTATTTCTTACTATTTTTTGAGAGCTTCTGAATACAACCCATATTTCATCTTCAGGGATAAAAATCCTCACATCTTCTTGCCTTTTCCTTAATTTATAATTATTACTGAAAATAATAGAAAAGCATTAGCAACCCGGCCGGGCACGGTGGCTCACGCCTGTAATCCCAGCACTTTGGGAGGCCGAGGCGGGCAGATCATGAGGTCGAGAGATCGAGACCATTCTGGCCAACATGGTGAAACACCATCTCTACTAAAAATACAAAAATTAGCTGGGTGTGGTGGTGCATGCCTGTAGTCCCAGCTACTCAGGAGGCTGAGGCAGGAGAATCGCTTGAACGTGGGAGGCGGAGGTTGCAGTGAGCCAAGATTGCGCCACTGCACTCCAGCCTGGAGACAGAGCAAGACTCTGTCTCAAAAAAAAAAAAAAAAGAAAACCATTAGCAACCATGTTGTATGTTTACACAGACTTTAATTACTAATCAATAGTTCTTTACTCTCTTTGGTAAAGAAAAATACCTTTCCCAGCTGGGTGCAGTGGCTCATGCCTGTAATCCCAGCACTTTGGTAGGTCGAGGCGGGTGGATCACCTGAGGTCAGGAGTTTGAAACCAGCCTGGCTAACATGGTGAAACCCCATCTCTACTAAAAATACAAAATTAGCCGGGCATGGTGGCAGATGCCTGTAATCCCAGCTACTCAGGAGGCTGAGGCAGGAGAATCCCTTGAACCTGGGAGGCAGAGGTTGCAGTGAGCCAGAGGTTGCAGTGAGCCGAGATCGTGCCACTGCACTCCAGCCTGGTCAACAAGAGCGAAACTCCATCTCAAAAAAGAAAAAAAGGAAAAAAAAAAAAGAAAATACCTTTCCCAATCAACCAGTGTCCTTGTTGATGATGATTTCAATCTCCATGGCATTGTTTACTCCCCTTTGGTGGCCAGAGGAGAAGCCATTTTCAGAGGACGGATAGATTCTAGGCATGGCAATCACCTGGTCCCCTGGGCTTCCCAGCTGGCAGGGCTGGCATTTGGGAAGATGGGGAATGATGCAATCCACAGGGGCAGGCTGAGAAGGTGGCCGGGCAGAGCATCTGATCCCAGCGTCTGACACCAGTGGCCCATTCCCTCCACCTTCGCCGGGGCAAAGCCCACTTGTGCCTCGTGCATTTGCCTCTTGGTTCCTAGTCCTCTCTGAGAATCACTAAGGCACTGCTGAGCTGAGGAATCTCTGCACAGGATGTCATGGGAGCCATTCAACCTGCAGAGGATAAAATGCAGATAGAGGAAGGTGGTCTCCGAGTTGGAAGAGAAGGCGCTGAGGCCTCCAGGTGCAGGTTTTGAAGAAAGGCAGTATATTAATATTTCATGCCATGCCACACAAAGGGTCTGCTGACCCGGGTAGATTGAAGTCTTGTGACTGCCTGGTAGGCTCTACTACCTATCTCATAAACAGAAGGTGCTAAACAGAGGCGCAGAACCTGGCTGAATTGTTGCTACCAGCTAAAATGGGTTCTAGACCGCCGAGATCGCATCTGCCTGGCAAGCACAGAGCCTCGTCCCTTGCCACTCCGCCGCCCGTCCACACCTGCCACCAGCTCACCATGGATGATGATACCATCGCCCTCGTCATCGACAATGATGGCTCTGGCATGTGCAAGGCTGGCTTCGCAGGCAACGATGCTCTCCAGGCCGTCTTCCTCTCCATCATGGGGCACCCCAGGCACGAGGGCGTGATGGTGGGCATGGGTCAGAAGGACTCCTACGTGGGCGACAAGGGCCCAGAGCAAGAGAGGCATTCTGATCCTGAAGTACCGCATCGAGCATGGCATCGTCACCAACTGGGAGGACATGGAGGAGATTTGGCTCCACACCTTCTACAATGAGCTGCATGTGGCTCCTGAGGAGCACCCCCTGCTGCTGACCGAGGCCTCCCTGAAACCCAAGGCCAACTACGAGAAGGTAAACGAGATCATGTTTGAGACCTTCAACACCCCAGCCATGTACGTGGCCATCCAGGCCTTGCTGTCCCTGTGAGCCTCTGGCCGTACCACTGGCATCATGATGGACTCTGGTGATGGGGTCACCCACACTGTGCCCATCTACGAGGGGTATGCCCTCCCCCACACCATCCTGCATCTGGACCTGGCTGGCCCAGACCTGACTGACCACCTCATGAAGATCCTCACCGAGCACGGCTACAGCTTCACCACCACGGCCAAGCGGGAAATCGTGCATGACATCAAGGAGAAGCTGTGCTATGCCGCCCTGGACTTTGAGCAGGAGATGGCCATGGCGGCCTCCAACCCCCTGCTGGAGAAGAGCTAGGAGCTGCCAGGTGGCCAAGTCATCTGCAACGAGCAGTTCCGCTGCCCTGAGGCACTCTTCCAGCCTTCCTTCCTGGGCATGGAATCCTGTGGCATCCACGAAACTACCTTCAACTCCATCATGAAGTGTCACATGGACATCTGCAAAGACCAGTACGTCAACACAGTGCTGTCTGGCGGCACCACCTTGCACCCTGCCATCACCGACAGGATGCAGGAGATCACCGGCCTGGCTCCAAGCACGATGAAGATCAAGATCATTGCTCCTTCCGAGCACAAATACTCCATGTGGATTGGCAGCTCCATCCTGGCCTCGCTGGCCACCTCCCAGCAGATGTGGATCAGCAAGCAGGAGTATGACGAGTCCAGCCCCTCCATCGTCCACCGCAAATGCTTCTAGGCGGACTGTTACTTAGTTGCATTACACCCTCTCTTGACAAAACCTAACTTGAGCAGAAAACAAGATGAGATTGGCATGGCTTTATTTGCTTTTCTGTTTTTTATGGTTTTTTTTTTTTTTGGCTTGACTCTGGATTTAAAAACTGGAATGGTGAAGGTGACAGCAATGGGTTGGAGCAAGCATCCCCCGAAGTTCTACAATGTGGCCGAGACTTTGATTGTACATTGTTCTTTTTTTCTTCAACTAATCATTCCAAGTATCCTGAGATGCATTGTTACAGGAAGTCTCTTGCCCTCCTAAAAGCCACTCCGCTTCTCTTTAAGGAGAATGGCCCAGTCTTCTCCCGAGTCTACACAGGAGGTGATAGCATTGCTTCATGTAAATTATGTAATGCAAAATTTTTTAAATCTTCGCCTTAATACTTTTTAATTTTGTTTTCTTTTGAATGATCAGCCTTCGTGGTGCCTCTTTTTTGTCCCCCCAACTTGAGACGTATGAAGGCTTTTGGTCTCCCTAGGAGTGGGTAGAGGCAGCCAGGGTTTACCTGTACACTGACTTGAGACCAGCTGAATAAAAGTGCACACCTTAAAAACAAAATAAAATAATAAATAAAATAAAATAAAATGGGTTCTAAGAAGTACCATTTTGTATTCTCGTGACACGCACCACACTTATACTTTATTTTCATGATTCCAGAACCATATTTTGATCAACTAGAGTGATTTATGGAATATATTCGAAATAGAGGTTAACTCGTTCCCTGGGTGCTGTGTGGAAATTCAGTCACCCCAGAAGCATGGTCCATTCCTAAATCGGAAGAGACCCACGGAGCTGCCTGGGAAAGAGCCATATGCAGGGTAGGACACTGAGCAGGAGCCCCGGGGGAGGTGCCTATTACCTGGTCTGGGTCTAGATCTGTTCTAGGTAGTTAGACAGGCATGAGCGGGGCAGGAGAGGGCTCTCCCCCACCCACTAGGAACGTCAAGTGATGGCTCAGCAGTTACCACATTGCTGCTCTAAAAATGGTAATTGAGCAGCCAGGAAGAGACAATCTCTGGATGGTCCACACCTGTTAACATTAAAAGCGTTAATTGCCGAAACCCAGGATTGAACCAGGGACCTTTAGATCTTCAGTCTAACGCTTTCCCGTGGTGGGAAGATCACAAAGTTAAGAGATCAAGACCATCCTGGTCAACATGGTGAAACCCTGTCTCTGCTAAACATACAAAAATTAGCTGGGCATGGTGGCACGTGCCTGTAGTCCCAGCTACTCAGGAGGCTGAGGCAGGAGAATCGCTTGAACCAGGAGGTGGAGGTTGCAGTGAGCCAAGATCGCACCACTGCACTCCAGCCTGGTGACAGAGCAAGACTCTGTCTCAAAAAAAAAAAAAAAAAAGTGTTAACTGAATGCAGACCCCAGGGAGAAGCAGCTTCTGGGGCATGCACGTTAAGTGACAAAATGGCAAAGTATGATGCTGGGGGGGACACATGCCACCAGAGAAAGGAAAAAGCCCCAGATGGGCAGGCATGTAACTCCCTAAACACACTGCACGTGCTCATTTCCAAAGGGTAAGGAAAGCACTGCGCATGTGGAAAGTGCACCCTAGGGGAAGAATCATGGGAAAGAGGGGAGCCTATGAAGTCCCAGGATCAAGGTTAAAGGGGCTGTTTTTCTCTCTTTGACCTTCAGGCGCTCACTTGGGTCTCTTCCAAGGGTTCTTTCCTTTCTTTTCTGTTCTAAAGCCTTTTTAATAAACTTCCACTCCTGCTCTGAAATTCGCCTCTGTCTCTTTTTCTGCTTTATGGCCCTCAGTTTAATTCTTTCTTCTGAGGAGGCAAGGGCTGAAGTTGCTACGGACCCATATGGATACACTGCCAGTAACTTGGGGTAACTCGGATCTCCGCCATGGCTAACAGATCAGCCCTTCTGATCCAGCTAACATACATCCCTGGTTAGCTCACCCCCATGATGGGTGGGCTGTGTTCTGTCATCACCCAGGTCTTATCTATTCCTAATATTCCCTGACCTGTTACCCTCTGACCACTGGACAGATGCCCAGTGGTTCACTTGGATGGTCCAAAACTGTTCCTAGCCCTTAAAAGCTGGTAAATTAAAAAGAAGAGAGCTTACAGATGGCCAGCTTCTTCTCCCCTAAATGGCAAGCCTATAAAACAGCCCCTTTTCCTGGGGATAGTGAACATGGATCAGTTAGAAATAAGGGATATTCAGGTTGGGAGAGGACTTAGAAGCACCTACAGGGAGGCTGCTGAAGATGAGGCCCTGTGCAGTTCCCCTCCATTAATTTTTCACAAAACTATAGAAGCAAACTAATAATCATGTTGTCTAATATATGACCATGTCACCTGGAGCTGGGAGGGGGTGGGGAGAGAAAATGACTACCCTGAACTTCCAATTATGCTATGATAACAGTTTAAATTTTATTGAGTAAATAATTATCTCTGTGGGTTTAACAAAAAAACAAAACACAGCACAACACCATTAGTCATCTGTCTGAGGTAAAGCTGAAATATATATTTAACACATGCGTTTCTTATTCAATGCCCTGATTCAGAGCAAGGCGTGAGCCACTCATACCTCCAGGGGGTAAATGACTAGCTCTTTTGGTAAATTAGGTTTTTGTTTTCATTTCCTGTTAGATTCTTTGTCTTCAGTTTTTAATTTATTTTGAACCAAAGGCAAGAGGGAAGTGGGGTATGTGGGTTTCTCATAATGATCTATGCAAGAATTTGGCATGTGTCAAGTGTCAATTTGGCATGTGCAGGGCCCAGTTCAGGAGGAAACAGGGGCACATTAGTGTTGCTTGGAAGAAGTAGGGAGGCAGACAACAGGGCTTTGGACACACTGATTTATCCTTAAAAGCAGCAGCTAGTAAGCCCTCTTCTGATGTGCACTGGGTCAGAAGCAAAGACTTTGAGGACAGTATTAGGAGATAAAATCCTGAGATAAAGTTGATATTTTCCCTGTTGATTCTAAGAAGTCAAATAGAAGCCTTATGTGTGTGGCTGGCATCAATTTCACTGTCTGCTTGCCCAGTGATAACAGTTTTTTTTCTCTCTCTCTCTCTTTCTCTGTTTACTTTCTTTTTAAAAAAATCTTTATCCTTTTTTGGGGGTGGACAGGGTCTCGCTCTGTTGCCCAGGCTGAGTGCAGTGGCACGATCATGACTCACTGCAGCCTCGACCCCCCAGGCCCAGATGATCCTCCCACCTCAGCCTCCCAATTAGCTGGGACCACAGTTGTGCACCACGATGCCCAACTAATTTTTTATTTTTTGTAGAGAGGGGGTCTTGCTATGTTGCCAAGGCTGGTCTCAAACCCCTGAATTCAAGAGAGCCTCCCACCTCGGCCTCCCAAAATCCCTGTTGGGATTACATGCACGAACCACTGTGCCAGGCAACAGTTCTCTCTAACTAGCTAACGAAGGGACGGGGCACTTCCAGGGTGCTGGCCCCTTATATAGGCTTTCCTATCATGGAGTCTCTCTTGGCTTATGACAACATCTGGATTCTCCTGCCTGTGTGGTACAGGTTTAGGCAGCTGAGATTTCCTTGGCAAGAAACAAATGTGATTATGACGACACCACTCCATAAAGAACCCTTTTGTCTTGGCTGGCTGCTGAGTTAGTCTAGTTCCTCATGGGAGAAGAAGGAAAAGTATGTCGATTTGAGGCTTTCTTCAGCTTTATTGGCCAAGCCATCTTGCTCTAGCTTGAATCTCCTGGGGGTGTGAATTGATTGCTGAGGGTCTGCTGTGAGTTTGGCTGCTAGGGGCTTAGAGCTGCTCCACTAAACTGTCCTGGCATAGGGGGATTATCTTGCCTGGGGGGCTACTTCTGCAGGTAGCAGTTTGTGAGCAGAGGATAACCTTCGCTTGGGTACAATGACAGGGCACAAAAGGCCACTCCCCTTGTGTCAAGATGGGACAACTACAAGGTGCGGTCTGTGTTCTGGAGCGCCCCATGGGACTGGGCTGGAGCCAGTCTCTATTGAGGACCAGACCCTTGCTTAACTTGCTTCCCTTGCCCTATCCTGTTCCCTCACTCTCCTTCACAGGGCAATGCTCCCCCAATCAATAAGGTTCGCAAGAATTCCCATCTTAGCTCTGGTTCTAGGAAACTGACCTAGGACAGTGATATAGTTTGGCTGTGTGTCCCCATCCAAATCTCATCTCGAATTGTAATCCCCATGTATTGAGGGAGGGACCTGGTGGGAGGTGATTGGATCACGGAGACAGTTTCCCCGATGCTGTTCTCATGATAGTGCGTGAGTTCTCACGAGATCTGATGGTTTTATAAACCGCAGTTCCACTGGGCTGTTTTCTCTCACCTGCCGCCATGGAAGACACACCTGCTTCCCCTTCTGCCATGATTGTAAGTTTCCTGAGTCCTCTCCAGCCATACAGAACTGTGAGTAAATTAAAACTTTCCTTTATAAATTACCCAGTCTCAGGGAAGTTCTTTAAAGTGTGTGAAAACAGACTAATACAAACAGGGTGCTTGTCAGAAGGCAAGATTCCTTGACTCCACCCACAAGAGGAATTCAGTAGGCCTGAGTGAGGCTTTGGAGGCTGTGGGTTTATTAAGCACACAGGTGATTCTGATGAACATGAGCCCAGGCCAGCACCTGGGGAAGCACAAGGGCCACACCTGATGAAGTGAGTCAGGGATTACTCTACTGAGGGCTAGAGTCTGTGCCAACCTGCAGGAGGGGCTGCAGGTATTATTACTCGGGGCAGGCACTCTGACTTCAGCTCTGGGTTTACTTGTGATGCCCTTTGTGATCGTTAATATGGAATGTCAACTTGATTGGATGGAAGGATGCACAGTATTATTCCTGGGTGTGTCTGTGAGGGTGGCACCAAAGGAGATTAACATTTGAGTCAGTGGACTGGGAGAGGCAGACCCACCCTCAGTCTGGGTGGGCACCATCTAATCAGCTGCCAGTGCAACTAGAATAAAGCAGGCAGGAGAAGATGGAAGAGCAGACTTGCTGAGTCTTCCGGCCTTCATCTTTCTCCAGTGCTGGATGCTTCCTGCCCTCAAATATCAGACTCCAAGTTCTTCAGCTTTTGGACTCTTGATCTTACACCAGTGGTTTGCCAGGGGCTCTCAGGCCTTTGTCCACAGACTGGAGGCTGCACTGTCGGCTTCCCTACTTTTGAGGTTTTGGGACTCGGACTGATCCACCACTGGCTTCCTGGCTCCTCAACTTGTAGACAGCCTATCGTGGGACTTTACCTTGTGATTGTGTGAGTCAATTCTCCTTAGTAAACTCCCTTTCAAATATACATCTATCCTATTAGTTCTGTACCTGAAGAGAACTCTGACTAATACACCTTGATCTTGAAGGAAGCAGAATTTTCTTTGAGTTGAGTGACTGTAGCCCCCAAAGTTCCTAGGAGAGTTTTGTGCAAGAAGTCATGAGGCCCCAGACAAAACCTCACAGCCTCTGGCTAGAATTCTGCATTTAGGGACGGAGGCCTGATTCTCCCACTGGGAAGAAAGGTGCTGAAGCTCTACCCTAGCCATGTTGGGAAGGCAGCGTCTGCCCTTCTTAACAAGACGTTTCCTATTAACTGCAACATGCAGGTTTGTATGAGAACCGTGCTGAGCGCTGACTGAGGCAGCTGACACCAGGAAAATGGCAAGGTATCCAAGAAGCGGCTTATTACCAAAGCCAAAGCCTAAGGCAGCAATAACAACTCTGATTTATAACGGGGACTATTTGTACATAATTACTAAATATTGATCACACATTCAGCAGTGTGCCTAAATTAAAGACAAACCAAATCTCGTAACAGCACCAAAAGAATCTTATTGCAAACAGTCATCATGTAGCCCTTTTCTGCAATAATTTAATGGGCTTTTATAGAACTCTCAAGTGTACTCAAAGTGTGATTGCTTCCTGGCACCATCCTCTATGACCCTGCAAAGCCCCCAGGACCTGCCCTCCATCACGTCTAAGACCACCCCCACCTCACCTAATTTGCTGTTTACCCACCCATTTACTTTTTTTTTTTTTTTCAATTTTTGCAATTCTATTTTCTGTATTTTTTGTTTGTTTGTTTGTTTGAGATGGAGTCTCACTCTGTCACCCAGGCTGGAGGGCAGATCTCAGCTCACTGCAAGCTCCGCCTCCCGGGTTCAAGTGTTCAAGTGATTCTCCCTGCCTCAGCCTCCCGCGTAGCTGGGATTACAGGCACCCAACACCACGCCCAGCTAATTTTTGTACTTTTAGTAGAGATGGGGTTTTGTCATGTTGGCCAGGCTGGTCTCGAACCCCTGACCTCAGATGATCCACCCACCTCAGCCTCTCAAAGTGCTGGGATTACAGGCGTGAGCCACCGCACTCGGCCAATTCCATTTTCAAATTTCAATTTTGTCTTTTTCAAAATCTAGGTAATTTTTGTTATCTCTTATTGCTTGATTATCTTTGAAATTCCTTTTTTTCAGCTTTTAAACATTTTATCCACGGTTATTTTGTATTTTGAGTCTGATAATTTCATTACCTGAAGGAAGGGGGTTTAATTCTGTTGTTGATTGTTTTTGCTGATTCTCACTCATGGTAACCTGTTTGCTTGTGTTTTTCATGTTATTTGATTCTGAACTCATTTTGTTGATCTTAATGTATGGGAACCCTGAGGACCTGAGATGGGGTTGCTTTTATCCAAGGAGGACTTGGGTTTGCTTCTCCTGAGAGCCGGGAGCACTGTCCCAGCTGAACAAGAGTCTTCCTTTCTCTTCCCCACTCTGTTTCACTGCAGCCCATGGCTTAGCCTAATCAATGCACGGCTAATCCTGGCATCTCAGCTCTAGGCAGCTCTGTCTTTTATATTTGCTTGTTCCCCACCAATCTAAATAACAAACAAAGAGAGGCTGTCTAAAAGAAAAGATGTTTACTTGGGAACAGAGCATTGCAATGTGAATACCTGTGCCATAGGTAAACCATGTGCATATTCAGGGAGGTAAAGGAAGAGAAAGATTTTTAAAGGAAAAAATGAAGGGGATTACATAATTGTTTTGAAATACTTATCCCTGGCTAAAAGATCAATAACAAGGGTGACACCTGTCCAAGGCTGGAGAGGCAGTTGCTGGGCAGATGTCCTTACAGAAGCATTTGTTGTATAAGGCTGTGATGGTCATGGTACAAAGTTGTGGTTTCTGTAGCCTTTCGTGGTCAGGCATACAAGTGTGAGAATCCTCTCTTCATGGCCTTCTTGGATCTATTTGTCAGAGTTTTCTTAACCTTAGTGACTCCGTTTTGCTTCTGACAACTTTCACATCCCCAATGTTCCCACTTTGGAATCATCTCACTTTTTCCTCCCATACTTACTAACACCCCAACAATACAATAAGGAGTCTGTTTTTTGCAGGAGTTAGCTATTGTATGCAGCACTGCTAGACTTGCTTTCCCTCTGTTTCCATTGAGTTGTTGCTCTGTGTTGGGGGTGGGGTGGTGCTACCACTGTGTCATCCCTCTGTTATCTCTGAAACACAGAGCTTAGTAAGTAGGAAGGGTCCTTTATGTCACTACTGATTTGCTGGTTAATAGCTAAACATCAAGTCAGGCAAATTAACATGCTTCCCAGTTATGCCCTTTCTAGTCCTACGTGGTGTGGCCTTTGCTAATTATTTGCACTTCCGTTATTCTGGAGCGCTTCCTTCCTTCACTCGTAAGTGATTAATGCAATGTTGCCGGTACAGCTTCGCCCACCACCACCTCCAAGCCTGTTGCCAACTGTGGTTTGGAGAGGCTGGGCCAGCATCCCGGAGGCCTGTTTGTTTGTCCCAGTATTCATTACTATTTGGCTCTCCTCCCATCTGCTGCCAATGCAGAGTTATTTATATCAAATTGGAGAAGCCTTGGTGAGCTCCGCTGTGATAACTCACATCCTCAGAATGCCTTTCATCCCAAAGGACTTTACACGTGGTATCCTCGCAGGAAACCCTTTCCCGCTGACCCAGGGGTAAATCCTGGCTTCCCTGGGAAGTGGCAGCTGCTGGTCCATCTGCTTGGCTGATAAGGCCTTTGCACTCAGATTAAGAGCCCTGGCCCACAAAACATGCGGTGGAACTTGCCCAAAGAGGTCGTGACAGCTGAGTCACAGGGAATAGCACTGAAACTGCGATCCTGGGGCATGGAGAATGTCTATGAGGGGTGAGCCAGGGCCCTGAGTCATGCCTCTCAGCCTGGCATTGACTTGCTGAGTGTCAGAGCTTCCAGAAGGTGACACTGCTTAGAAGTCACCAACCTTCCTACTGCCAGCCTGGTCCGTGAGCTGTGCACTTCTGAGGCCGACATGCCATCCCCCTCCAAAGGATTTACTGTCATCAGTGTCACATTTGGGTGATAATTCATCAGCTCTCATTTTTTCAACGAATATAGGTTCATTACATCCAGCGTTTCACCGTTTGACACAGGATAGAGCTCAAATGAAGGGCTTGTGATGTTCTGGCAGCAGTCTAACTCAATCAACAAATTAACACGAGTCCACAGGCACAGGTCTCTAAAGAAATTAGATCACTCCGAAAGAAATCAGGCTAGGGGTGGGAAGGTCAATCATCATTTTAAATGAAACTGAGCAAATTATTGACAAATTTGTGCTCTTGTTGGGGCTTCCAGCAAGTAGTATCAGACGGATTACTTTGGGAAAGAGCCAAAGAGAAAAATATATGGCCTGGCAAAATTTTTTATGGAGAAAATATTTTTAAATTTCTTTTTTTTTTTTTCTATTTTTAGTTTATTTCTTTTCTCTTTTTTGTTTTCTTTCTTTCTTTCTTTCTTTCTTTTTTCTCACTCTCTTACCCAGGCTGGAGTGCAGTGGCACAATCAGAGTTCACTGTTACCTCGACCTCCTGGGTTCAATCAATCTTCCCGCCTCAGTCTCCCGAGTAGCTGGGAATACAGATACATACCGCTATGCCTGGCTAATTTTTATTTTTTTATTTTTAAATGTTTTTGTAGAGATGGGATCTCGTTATATTACTCAGGCCAGTCTTGAATTCCTGGTCTCAAGCAATCCGCCCACCTCGGCCTCCCAAAGTGCTGGAATTACAGGCATGAGCCACTGCACTCAGCCAGGAAATAAATTTTTAAATCAAATTTATTGACAGGTTGGCCATGCAGTATCTAATCAGTGCAGGGAGGTGATCAGGCAGTTGAGGGAAACTGCTACCAAGAAGCCTACCCCATCCCGTAGCCTCCAGGAAGGAGTTTTTGCCAGGGGAATATCAATATTGCACCACCAGACCAGTGTTGAAATTCAGTGGGTGCAGGGAGGTGGCAGGTGTGGGCGGTAAATTTCAAAACACTTATTTTGAAACGCCCACGATGCCTGGATCACAGATCCTGTGGCTGGCAGAATAACCAGTGCTGTTTACACATCCGTGGAGGGTGAGTCTTCTTCTCCCGCTATCAGAAGAGCATCGCATGCTCTGTAAGAGCAAAACTCTGGTTGCTTGGACTTTGTCTCTTTGTCTCTTAAATGCAGCACTTGCCACAGTATATTCTCACTGGTTAACGTTTTCCCCCTGCTGTCACAGATTCCTTTCTCACTCTCTGAAGTTTAGTCAGAATCAATATCACAAGTTGGACTTTTAACTCAGGACAAGTAGATGTTAACTGTTCTGTCACTTTCATTTCTGGAGAAAGGGAAATAGATGGGGGTTTGTAGAATCTCCAGGACTGGCTGAGCTCTTTAGTAGAGAAACTGGTTTTGTAGACTAACAGCTGATGCCCCAAGATAAAACAATATACATCATTTATATCCCACTTTTGTTCGTTTTGGACGTTTTAAGAGATTTCTTTTTCATTTGATTTTTATCATAGTATATTACAAAATCGGGAATAAAAAAATTAAAACCTTTGAAATTTGTTATTTCTGTTTTTCTTGTTCTCAAGCCTTTTGATGCCCTTTTCACCTTAATTATCATATATATGATATATATATATACAGAGAGAGAGAGAGACAGGGCCTCACTTCATCACCCAGGCTGGAGTACAGTGGTGTGATGATCTTGGCTCACTACAGCCTTGACCTCCCGGGTTCAAGTGATCCTCCTACCTCAGCCCCTCAAGTAGCTGGAACTACAGGCCCATGTCCCCATGCCCAGCTAATTTTTTAATTTTTTGTAGAGATGGGGTTTCACCATGTTGCCCAGGCATATCTCAAACTCCTGAGCTCAAGTGATCCATCTGCCTCCCAAAGTGCTGGGATTACAGGTGTGACCCACCTCACCTGGCTGCCTTCTTAATAATCTGCAATTGACCTTGCTTCTTCTTTCGCCGAGAAAATAGATGGCATCCTAAAAGAACGTTCCTGTCCCACCTCCCCGTCTACTGTCCTCCTGTGTCTGTCCCGAGATACTGTCTGTTTGCTCCATTACTCTAATGAACTGTTCCTCCTCCATGTACAAATGGCGCATCCCTTCCCACTTACTCAAAAATGTTGCTCCTGTGATCATCTAATCTGCTCTTTTTTCTGCACTAGATTATTCCCATGAGTACACAAATGTGCTGTCAACATTCTCATCTTAAAAAATCCTCTAGGCCAGGCGCAGTGGCTCACACCTGTAATCCCAGCACACTTCAGGAGGCTGAGGCAGCTGGATCACTTGAGGTCAGAAGTTCAAGACCAGCCTAGCCAACATGGCGAAACCCTGTCTCTACTAAAAATATATAAAGTAGCCAAGCATGGTGGCGGGCACCTGTAATCCCAGATACTTGGGAGGCTGAGCCAGGAGAATTGTTTGAACCTGGGAGGCAGAGGTTGCAGTGAGCCAAGATCACACCACTGCACTCCAGCCTGGGTGACAGAGCGAGACTCTGTTACAAAACAAAATCCAAAACCCTCTTGACCCCATGCCCTCCTCTAGGTACAGACTCATTTCTCAGCTTCCCTTTACAGGGACTTCTCTGTTGCCACCAGGGCTTTTGTTCTCACAACAGTGAAACCACCAATGCCAATGTTGATGTTGATGGTGCTGTCCAATGTCTGGGCTGAGGAAGGCCACAGCATCTGTGGCCAGTGGTGTCTCCACCAGGTCAGTTCTGCAAAATGCCTTGGGTCATTTTTCCTGTTTCAAGAGTTCTTGTCCAAACCTGGTTCTTCAAGCCTCTGTGTCACTGGCACCCTTTCAGTAAGTTCTATTTTGGTTTAAATGAACTAGAATTGGTTTCTGAGGCTTGTAGTAAAGAGTGCTGAACTAATAGACTGGGGAAATCAACTGACTTGGCTCTATACATACAGTCATTTCTAAACTAGACAATTTGGGACATTTCCCTGGGCCCTTCGCCAGGAGTCGGGGAAGTGCTGTGGTTCCATCTGTCAATGGTTGAAGAATGGTCTATCACCACCATCCAGACCAATCAGCCTCTCCTCCCCATGCTGCCCCTTAGTGACAGCTTTCTCCCTTTTAGGATTGACTATCATGTTCATTCTGTCCAGATTTGATCATTCAAAAACTTAAGAAGCAGAGTGGGTGCGGTGGCTCATGCCTATAATCCCAGCACTTTGGGAGGCCGAACCCTTGAGCCTAGGAGTTCAAGACCAGCCTTGGCAGCATAGTGAGACCCCATCTCTATTAAAAATACAAACATTAGCCAGGTGTGGTGGCTCGTGCCTGTAGTTCCCAGCTACTCAGACAGTTGAGGAGTGAAGATTGCTTAAGCCTGGGAGGTCAAGGCTGCAGTGAGCCTCAATCACGCCTTTGCGCTCTAGCTGTGAGACAAAGTGAGACTCTGTCTCAATAAATAAAGTGTACATACAAAGGAATATTATGTGGCAGCAAAAATGAGTGAACCTGGGCTACATGTTCAACATGAATAAGTTTCATAGATAGCAGGTGGGACAAAAAAGTAGTCTGCAGAAGGATGTATACTGTATCCTTACAAAAATTAAAAATCACGGGAAGCAATGCTACATTGTACCTAGGAATGCATGCATCTGTACCAAAGTATAAAGAAATACATGTCAATGGTGAGCACTAAACTATGAATAATTAGTATTTCTGGGAACAAGGGTGGGAAGGTGAAATGTAATAAACGGGCACAAAGCCTCACTTTATTTGTAAGGTTTTATTTAACAAGCTGGGTGGTGGGTACACCTTTTCACATATCTAAAATATTTTGTAGTAAAAAATTAATGAAACAAAAGGATTAGGAAAGAGGGGTCAGCCAGAGAGGTTTTCCCAGGTCACTCAGGGGCGCCTGTGGGTCTTTCATGCACTGTTTTTTTCCCAAAAGTGGGCTTGAGATCAATTAGGGCACTGATTTGGCCAACATTTCCACCAGCATTGCTCAGTTTCCTGGTGCATGAAATAATGATTCTGTTGATACTAAATATCTGCCTCCTGCAGCTTATATGGCATGATTTGTTGGGAGGAAATGAGAGCAGCTAACAATCAGCTTGGTTCATTTCATCTCTTCCTTTCCCATCTCCTTCCTGTTGTGGGTTTATTTAGGGAAAAAAATAGGTAACTGGTTTCTGGCAATGCTTTCTTCTCGCTGGGTTCTTGGCCATGTACTCACTAACCTTCTCCAGTAGGAGTAGGAAAAGATAACTAACGCTAAATGATGAGTTAATGGGTGCAGCACACCATCATGGCACATGTATACATATGTAACAAACCTGTATGTTGTGCACATGTACCCTAAAACTTAAAGTATAATAATAATAAAATTTTTAAAAAAGGAGTAGGAAAAGAAATCCCCGAAGACATTTGAATAAAAGAGGATGCAGCTATTATCAGCTCAGTGACATAGAAATATTGGGAAAGTTAGTTCTATATCCTCTTCATACCAGGACATTGGTTGTTGACCTCTCACTCCATGAAGAACTGCCTGCCCAGATGTTGGGCAGCTGTAGAACAAGCAAAAGACTTCACTAGGATGTGGAAGGGAGACAGTAATAAATTAGCAGTATTTATCAAGATCCCTCCAAATGCTCTCACCTTTTAACCCAGCACTTCCACTTTTAAGGCACTAACCAAAGGTAATAATCAAATATTACCAAATATTTATATCTCCCAAACTACAAAACAAACCTAAAGCTCTCAAACAATGGGATAGCTAATAAACGTATAAAATACCCAAACAACATACCATTATGTAGCCACTGAATATGATGTGTATAAGCGTTTTAAATGACATGTAGAAATATTCATAGTAGCACTTGGAAGAAACAGGATATGAAACTGTAATCTACAATATCAGCCCTATTCTGTAAATGTCTCTACCATCTATCAATCTACACAGATATATAGAGGAAAAACAGAAATGATATATACAGAAACATTAGCAGTAGGGATCTCTGGGTAAAGGGATTACAGCAATTAAAAAATACACACTCTAATGATTTTTCCAAAGTTTCATGTATTGAATATATATTCCTTTTTAAGAAAACAGGGGGAAAAGTTATTAAAAGAAAAGGACTCTGAGCTTCCCGGAGCAGGATCTCAGTGTACTTGCCCTTCTGACATACCTGAGGGATTGAACTTAATCAGCGGATGCTATGATAACCTCAGGGGCAGAATGTGTCGAACCTGTGTGTATATGTAACGGGGTCACCCCATGTCAGCTCTCAGGTGCTTGTGGAGCCTCACCCACTCAAAAAGGGGGCGCCCCCACCCACCTAACCTCCCACTCTTCTTCAGAACCTTGGCCTCCAAGGAAGATGCTATTTGGATCCAAGGTATGAAAACCCAGGCACACTCTCCAGGGCGGAAACAGGTGGCTTCATGGTTGTGACTTTAGAACTCTCCTAATCAACCCTTCCTTCCCATCACTTTCCCAGAAAACCATCCTACTTGATCACCAGGGCCCAGAATTCCACTGGGGACACTCGTTCATTGGTTGAAGCTTTGGTACCTAGGAATCATCTAGGACATTTGTGGAAAGGATTTAGACTAGGTGACCTCTGAGATCGCCTGTTAAGATTCCATAGTATCATGCTTCTTTCTTTTAATGTGAATAAATTCCAAATCCTTTCTTGAAAAATGATTTGGGCCGGGCACAGTGGCTCACACCTGTAATCCCAGCACTTTGGGAGGCTGAGGCGGGCAGATCACGTGACATCAAGAGTTCAAGACCAGCCTGGCCAACAGGGCGAAACCTCGTCTCTACTAAAAATACAAAAATTAGCCAGGTGTGATCGCACATTTGCACATGCCTGTAATCCCAGCTACTCAAGAGGCTGAAGCAGGAGAATTGCTTGAACCTGGGAGATGGAGGTTGCAGTGAGCCGAGATTGTACCACTGCACTCCAGCCTGGGAGACACAGTAAGAGTCCATCTCAAAAAATAATAATAATAATAACGATTTAGATAGTGAATTGGAGCATCTGTAATCTGAGGAAGGAGGAACAGAAACAGAGCAGAACTGTAAGGAAAATGGAAACTAAGTGTGGGTCCCTCACCTAAGCCTGGGCCTCCCTACAGGCTGGCTTTTCTCCTCCTCCGGGGTGAGCAGCAGGGAGGAGAAGCAGTCTCATGGTTCGAGTTGGAAAGTGGAGCAGACATGGTCACTTATCTGCAGCTTCTGAATGGAGGGTGAAGCTTCAAGACTCACCAGGATGCGCAGTCTGCGTTGAAGTTTGTCTCCCCGTCATTCCTGTGTTGACATCCTAATCTCCAGTACCTTAGAATGTGACCTTATTTGGAGACAGCATTGTTGCAGATACAATTAGTTAAGACAAGGCTATACTGGAGTATTATGGGCCCCTAATCCAATATGATTGATGTCGTTATCAAAAAGGGAAATTTGGAGACATACACACACAGGGAGAGTGCCATGTGAAGACTGGAATTTTGCTGCCACAAGCCCAGGAACTCCAGAATCTAGCCGAGAGCCTCCAACCAATCTTTCCCTGGTGCCTTTGGAGACAGTGGGGCCCTGCCAACATCTTCATCTTAGACTATGGCCTCCAGAGCTGCATGATAATTCATTTCTGTTGCTCTAAGACACCCAGTGTGTCGTTCCCTGTTACAGTAGCTGTGGGAAACTAACACAGTGCGCCTGCAGGAGACGCTGGTGAGGGGCAGTTCATCGAACCCCACCCAGTTTGAGCCAGCCTTTGGAACTGGCTCCCAGATGCCTGCAGCCCCGCTACCCTGGCCTCTGATTCCATCCAAACCCCCATTCAAGAGAAAGGGTTAAGGGAATCTCACATCACCCAGGAGCCTTCTGCTGGAGCACAGTTTATTTAAACTGTCGGGTCCATCTTTATTACTACTGACACACCATCATACAAGTGACTCATAAAACTGGGTATAAAAGGAAGGCAGAATCATTTTTAATCCCTCTAATGTAATATAATGGGAAAATTAATCATGTATTATAGCAGACAATTGAAAATCACTCAGAGTGTTCTCTTCATCCTGAAACTTGGCAGTGGAAGGTTCTTTTCCCACAGTTTTCTGAACTCTGTGCATCTTTTAAATCTTTGGTAAAGGAAGCATCAGATCATTGAAATAAGCCTTTTTTTCCCCCTAAGTTTCTTCATTAAAGAAGCAAACCAACAATCAGGAATGCAGGTGAGGCTAGCATCCTGCAGATGTCAGCCTTCTAGGATCTCTTTGCAGTGTGAAAAGAGAAAAAGTCACCTGCCTGTTCCCCAGAAGACGTGGCTGGAGTCTAATTCATTACTCATATTTAACAATCACTCTCCAGTTTCTCCTGGGGAAATATTTTGCAAAGGGAATTGAAACTGCACAGTGACCCAAGAGATAAACATAGTTTAGCTAAATTTGCAACAAAGTAGGGCAAAAGAAGACACAGAGACAAAGCCACTGGGGCTACCCAGGCTGGCTAGGCCCCTGATCCTGTGGGATCCCTTACCAGGGTGGCCTGAACAGTGACATTGCAGCTGCTCACTGCAAGTGCCTAACAGTCAAGGGTCATTTCCCCGGGAATATGCTAATTATCTCTGTAAGATTTGTTCCCATCTTTCTTTCAACAAGGACTTCCTGGTCACTGGTAAACCCACACTGGTCTCTTCACTGCTCAGGCACAGCCCAGAGAAGCAGCCAAAACAGATGCCACTGTCACCAGCCACCGTGTTGTCTGCAGGACCCCAGCCAAGGTGACGAGGTGGCATGTGGCCACTGGCTGCTGAGATTGATGCCATTTGAGCTATTTAGAAGGCTCCTGCTGTGCTGTGCCAGTCATCAAGCTTCCGAAGGAGAAATTGGGATCTGCTCCAGGCAAAACCAAAACACCAAAACTAACATCATCAACAAAGAGTTGTTAAAGCTGCTAAAGAAAAAAAAGTCTCTGGCCTTGGTGGCGTATTATGGATTCAAATGGCAGAGCACAGTAATGTTTCCAACGAGTTTTTGATTCAAGGATAAATGTTGGTTCCAAGAGTCTGTTCTTATAGCATCAGAGCCCAAGAGAGCTTCCAGTAAAGAATGTAATTGGCTGACATTGAGGTACAGGAACCCAGCAGCTCCTTGGTGGTTTTCAACAGTCCCTTCTTCCACTTTTGTTGACAGAGTGTGAAAATTGGTTGGAACGCCCTAGAACCATCAACCCACCAACGCTGGGCCTGCTCTTGCTCATGCCTTCTCCAGGATCTCCGTGGGGCTGGGGAGGTGGAGAGAGTGCTCTCTGCAGGGGCTGCTGGGCCTCATCCCGTGGTCCTTCCTGCCTCCCACATTGAATGCCTGCTGATCTGGAGAGCCCTCACCTCCTATTCATTCCATCAACAGTTTATCAGGTGTCTGCTGTGTACCCACTCAACGCAAAATGAAAGACTTGATTATAGTCAGTTCTGAAAAATGTCTTCTGTCACCTAGATCCACAGATTTCATATAGAAGCATGCCTTGGCATTCAAAACTATTCATTTTCTGAGTTTTGGAAAGTGATATCAAGAGATAGCAACGGATATTCTTTTCTCCAAACAGCTCTATTTCAAAACATTTTATCTCAATGATTCAGTTCATGAGTGATGAGGAATAAGGGCATAGCAGACAAAGAAGAAGCTGATCAGATGCTTCCAGGAGAGCTACCAAACAAACATCCCAACACAGTGTTAGCAATCTACCTAAGTCTTTACTTCCAACTTTTAAAAACATTAATGGAACATAGAGTTCCTCCCAGGAATGGCTTTTATTGTATTTTTTAAAAATGTTGGCCGGGCCTGGTGGCTCACGCCTGTAATCCCAGCACTTTGGGAGGCCGAGGCAGGCAGATCACGAGGTCAGGAGATCGAAACCATCCTGGCTAACACGGTGAAACCCTGTCTCTACTAAAAATGCAAAAAAAATTAGCCGGGCATGGTGGTGGACGCCTGTAGTCCCAGCTACTCGGGAGGCTGAAGCAGGAGAATGGTGTGAACCTGGGAGGCAGAGCTTGTAGTGAGCCGAGAATGCACCACTCTACTCCAGCCTGGGCAACAAAGCAAGACTCCATCTCAAAAAAAAAGTGTTCTATTGCTTTGAATGTTAAAAATAGAAGAAATACAGATATTTAAAAACAATGCAGAAGTTCTATCCCGTAACAAATCAGCCATTTTATGTTTCCTACTAGTTTTTTAAAAAATGTATTCGTGTTATATAATTGTACAACACAGATGAAATTTTATTTTCCATTTTAGTTAAATCATAAACATTTGTGTTTCTACATAATTTCATACTTTTATCAAGGTTTACTGATTCATTGTATTCCATCTAGGAAACATACTACAATTTACCTACAATCCTTTGCTATTACAAATGTCTACAACAGGGATTTTCATGTGTATATGGTTTTTTGCTTTGTTGAAATATTTCCTTAGGAAAATTCATAGGATGGAGATTGTTGGTCTAATGGGTATTTTTTCTTTTATTTGTTTTTCACGCATTGCAACGTGTTTTGTTTGGAAAGTTTCACAACAGCATTTGAGGTCACAGGGAACACTTGTGTGTTGCAAAACCAAGGCTGGGGATCCCAGGGCCTGGCATTGACTCTGTCAAGATTTGGCACTGGTCTAGAGACAAACCAGCCTGGCTTTGAAGCATAAAGGAGTGTGTTTCAGAGGCAGATAGAAAAAGAGAGTCACATCTGAAACAATACAGACATGGCATACAAATGACTACACTAGAAAAATGATCTTTTGCCTTATTGATTTTTTTTTCTGCTGCCATATAGCACGTTATGAAAATGAAGTTCCCAGTTTTCATTTTATCTGTGACTCATCAGAAAATCTTTTCAACTACATTCAGGGCTAGCAGTGGGCCTTGTTAATAACAGGCACTCAACACATATTTGTTGAATCGAATTGCAGGGAACTGAATTTTTATAGGACTTTATTCCATTATTCTGTTTTTTGCAGCGGACTATAGCATAAACAAGAAATAAACCATTGTTGTCATAGCACAGAGATTTGAGGGTTTGTTACTGTAGCATTACCTAGATGCTCTGGGCCGATATGCCACCTGTCAAGTGCTTTATTTGAAAAATGGCTAAATGCACAAAGGTATTTGTAGTATTATTTAAAATTACAAAAGAAAAGAAACTATACCTTTGTCTACCAGATTGGGCAAGAAAAAAAAAAAAAAAAAAAAAAAAGAAAAGAAACTACTGTGGAAATTAAGTAAATAATGGAATTCCACTTAGTTTATTATGTAATCATTAAAATTAATGTTTACAAAGACCTTGAAATTACATGGAAAATTTTTATGTTATAAGATTAATTTTAAGAGGAAGACAAAATTGTAAATGTACATAGTTAACATTACATTTCCAAAGCTAGGCATATGGAAAAAGAATTAAAGCAGTGCAACAAAATAATTATGATGATAGCTTTATTTTTATTTTTATTTCAGACAGGGTATTGCCTTGTCATTGAGGCTGGAGTGCAGTGGCATGATCACAACTCACTGCAGCCTTGACTTCCCAGGCTCAAGCGATCCTCCCACCTCAGTCTCCTGAGTAGCTGGGACTATAAGTGCCTGCTACTACACCCAGCTAAATTTTTTTTTTTTTTTTTGGTGGAGATGGGGTCTCCCTCTGTTGCCCAGGCTGGTCTTGAACTTTCTGGGCTCAAGGGATCCTCTTACTTCAGTCTCCCAGAATGTGTCCAGACTCATAGGTTTAAATTTGAGATAATAGATTTGATTTTTTCTCCTTTTCCTAATTTTCAGTATTTCTAAGAGTACACATTGTTCTCATACTTAATAGAAATGTTTTGTAAAAGATCATTTTCCCTGAGTATCACTTTTTTCCTTTCTTTGTTTCTGAGATGGAGTCTTGCTCTGTTACCAGGGTGGAGCGCAGTGGTTTGATCTCAGCTTACTGCAACCTCTGCCTCCTAGGTTCAAGTGATTCTCCTGCCTCAGCCTCCCAAGTAGTTGGGATTACAGGCGCACACCACCACACCCAGCTAATTTTTGTATTTTTATTACAGATGGGGTTTCACCATGTTGGCCAGGTTGGTCTTGAACTCCTGACCTCAGGAGATCCGCCCGCCTCGGCCTCCCAAAGTGCTGGGATTACAGGCGTGAGCCACCACACCCGGCCTCCTATTTCCTTTATAGTAATTCATTTCTTGATTTAACCAGTATTTGTTAAGCATGTATTATGTGCTCCTTATTCTGGGGACACAGCCATGAATGAAAATCTGGCAAATTCATTTTCTGTTTTAATTAAAGTCATTTGCTAACACTTTTTTTTTTTTTTAATCTGCAATCACTGTTAAAGTTGTGGGTCTACACTTTGCAGCTTTAGTTAATAATTGTTATTAAACTCTAGAAAATAGGTTCCAGTCAGAATGCTGCTAGATATTAAGTGTTCCATAAAGTTGCTGATTATGGACATGTACAGTATGTAACAGCTACATATATAATGGAATCCAAGTTTTATAGAAACACTCAGCTTGATTCTGTGAACCTAGAATTAGAAGCCAGACTCCAACTAGCAGAAAAGCACAGTCCCACTGGGGCAGGAAACAGGGAAGCAGAGATTTCCTCTGTTGCTCTAAGAGTTGTCTCACTATGCCCTCCAAAGCCAGCAAAGCAAAGAGCTCTGGTTCACAAGATTTTCCCTTTAAAAAGTGTAAAACACTTAAAAGTTAAAAATTAAAAAGAATTCGTGGGGCACTCAATCTGTTTTTTAATAACCTTTATTGTTTTACTGATTATAAAAAATAATGTTCTTCATAGAAAATATGAATAATGCAGAAAATTAAGAAGAATATAAAGCCCATCTATAATCCTGCTACACAAAGATAACAACTGTAATTATTATGGTGAACCTCCATGCAGTCTTTCTTTTAGGGTGGGGGTTTGCAAACTTTTTCTATATAGGGCCAGATAGTAAATATTTCAGGTTTTGCAGGCCCCCACCTCTCTCTCATCATTGCAACTCCTCAACTCTGTCACTGCAGAGTGAGGGAAGCCATAAACAATACATAAATGAATGAATGTGGCTCTGTCCCAATAAAACTGCATTTACAAAAACAGGCAGCTGGCCTGATTTGGCCCCACTCACAGTTTGCTGACCCCTGTTCTAGACCATTCCATTTGGAGAGAGGCAAGCATGAACTTCCAGATTCATATTTCTCCATCCCCTCCTTGTTATTTCCATTGCCGTCATCCTAATCGAAGGATCCCGTTACTGTCCACCATGTCCATCAGTCAATAAGTATTTATTGACAGCCAACTACTTAGTACCCAAAGAGTGGTGTATGCTGGCCAGGCGCGGTGGCTCATGCCTGTAATCCCAGCATTTTGGGAGGCCAAGGTGGGCAGATCATGAGGTCAAGAGATCGAAACCATCCTGGCCAAAATGGTGAAACCCCATCTCTACTAAAAATACAAAAATTAGCTGGGCGTGGTGGCCTGTGCCTGTAGTCCCAGCTGCTCAGGAGGCTGAGGCAGGAGAATCGCTTGAACGCAGGAGGTGGAGGTTGCAGTGAGCTGAGATCCCACCATTGCACTCTAGCCTGGGCACAGAGCCAGACTCTGTCTCAAAAAAAAAAAAAAAAAATGTTGTGTATGCTGAGTTCCTGCCCTCCTACCTAGAGTTATAGGCAGTAAGCAAATGATTACAAATATGCAAATAGTGACAAGTGCGCATACGAGAACCCTAGGATGCTCTGGGAGTGTATAATGGGAAAACCTCATCCAATTAGAGGCTCCAGGAAAACTTCCCTCAGAGGGTCAGTTAAGCTAACATATGAATGATGAGTAGGGTTTACCAGGGCCACATGGTAGGAGAAGAACATGCCAGGGAGAGGGAAGAGCGAACATGAAGGACAAGATATGGGAGAGTCCCAACAGCCCAAGGGGCTGAAGAAAGGCCTTGTGGCCAGAGCCCAGACACATAAGGTGGGAGGAGTAGGCAGGAGCCAGAACGTGCAGGTCTTTTAGACCAGCTAAAGCACTCTGGACTCGATCCTCTGGGTAGCTGGAAGCCATTAAAGAGTCTTAAGCAGGGGAGTAATGAAATCAGCATTATTGCAGTAGGTCCTGAACTCAGTGTCCTCCCTCCCCTAGCCACTAGGAAATCTCCGTCTCATTCCTTTCTGTGCAATGCTGCAGAATACTGTTTTGTGCATCCTCATCTTTCATGGCCCTGCTAAAATACATTTAATAGCATCCCCCATGGATGTGAAATCAAGCCCAGATCCTTAGACCCAGCACTTAGAGCCACTCCATCTCCTGACTCTCCTCCTGACTGTTTTCACCTTCAAACAAGGTCAGGTGCTATTCCCTATATGTATTCCCTATTTTTCCCATCATGGAGAAAGCTGTTTTCTCCACTTAGAAAAGTCTTCAAGCTGTTTTTGCCACTTAGAATGTCCTTAGTTGTCTTAGTCCACTTGAGCTGCTATAACAAAAATACCATAGATTGGGTGGTTTGTGAACAACAGAAATTTCTCATAGTTCTGGAGGACGGGAAGTCCAAGATCAAGGCAGTGGCAGATTTGGTGTCTGTTGAGGGCCCACTTCCTGGCTCACAGATGGCCATCTTCTTACTGTGACTTCACATGGCAGAAGAGGCATGAGAGTTCTCTGGAGCCTCTTTCATAAGGGCACTCATTCCATTCAAGAGGGTTCCATCCTCAGAACCTAATCACCTCCCAAAGGCCTCACCTCTAAATTCCACCACCTTTGGGATTTGATTTCAACATATGAATTTTGGAGGGACATAAACAGCCTATGGCATTACTCTAAATTCCACATCAAATGCAGCCCATAGTGTACCTGTGCATGGTTCAAGTTCAATTACTATGTGTTGAGTGAACACCTGATTGCAAGAATCAAAGGGTAGATTCAGACTTCTCGTCTGAAGTTCCGTAATATAATACCTTCCCTATTTCCACCAACATCATTGTATGCCTCGTATTATAGTCATTTGTGCATTTATTTTATGTCCTTTCCTTAATGGTATAAAAGAAAGGGGCCATGTATCGACACTAACAAGAAGAACTGCCATTTGGGCCAAGTGCGGTGGCTCACACCTGTAATCCCAGCACTTTGGGAGGCCAAGGTGGGAGGATCACTTGAGCCCAGGAGTTTGAGACCAGCTTGGCCAACATGGCAAAACCCCATCTCTACAAAAAAATTAGCTGGGCACGGTGGTGTGCACCTGTAGTCCCAGCTACTCAGGAGGCCGAGGTGGGAGGATCACCTGAGCCTGGGGAAGTCAAGGCTGCAATGAGCTGAGATCGTGCCGCTGCACTCCAGCCTCGGCAACAGAGTGAGACCTTGTCTCGGATATAGAAAAAAAGTGAACTGCTATTTGTTGAGAACTTTAATTTATGGCAGCTGTCGTGCTAAGTTATTACATATATTGTTTTATTTAAGTTTTATAGCAATGTGGAAGGCTTTTAGTAATAGTATTACTGTTTTACAGATGAAGATTGAATTACTTGCCCAAGGTCACAAAGCTAATAAAAGACGATGCTAGGATTTGAGCTCAGGTGTAACTAACTCTAAAGCCTTCTCTTCTTTATGGAAGTTTCCATCATTGCTTATTACTTACAGTAAGTTATGGTTGTTAAACACAACAAGAAGAGAAGGACTTGTTAGATACACCTACAGAATAATTCTATCTAAAGCTGGACCTTCTTCACATTTCCTGCCTGCCAATTTCCTATTCAGCAATAGTTAATCTCTTTTTTGTGAAAATGGTGACCCACAGAAAAAAGATTCATCAAAGTTTAGCAAATAAAAATACAAGATGCTTGATTAGACTGAATTTCAGGCCGGGCGCAGTGGCTCATGCCTGTAATCCCAGCACTTTGGGAGGTAAAGGAGGGCAGATCATTTGAGGTCAGGAGTTCGGGACAAGGCTGGCCAACATGGTGAAGCACCGTCTCTACTAAAAATACAAAAATTAGCAGGGTGTGGTGGCATGCACCTGTAATTCCAGCTACTTGGGAGGCTGAGACAGGAAAATCGCTTGAACCTGGGAGGCAGAGGTTGCAGTGAGCTGAGATCATGCCACTGCACTCCAGTCTAGGCAACAGAGCGAGACTCCATCTCAAAAAAAATGATAATAATAATTTCAGATAAACAATGAACTTTTTATCATGTCTCCTAAATTTGTTGTTTATCTAAACTTCACACTTAACTGGCAACTTTAATCAACAATTGAGGAAAAGGTAAAAAGAACCTCATTATGTTCCATAACACCAGAAAGGAAAAATAAAACTGGTTAAAATTGTTATTTTTTCTAAAAATTTTAATTTTTAAAACTTAAAAAGTTTAAAACCTAAAAGAATAAGCTCAGGCTGCTATAACAAAATACCAAGACTTGGTGGCTTGAACACCAGAAATGTATTTCTCTCAGTTCTGGAGGCTGGAAATTTCATGAACAAGGTGCTAGATTAGAATCTGATGAGGTCTGTTTCCCGCCTTTAGATGATGCCCTTCTTACTGTGTCCTCACATGACTGAGAGACAGATCTAAGAATTTACCTGGACATTATTTATTTTTATTTTTTAAATTTTATAGTGATGGGGTCGCACTTGTTGCCCAGGCTGGTCTTGAACTCCTGGGCTTAAGCAATCCTCTTGCCTCAGCCTCCCAAAGTGTTAGGATTACAGGTGTGAGCCACTGCAGCCAGCCTGTCTGTACATTCTTTCAGATTTTTTTAAATGTACATAATCACATTATCCGAAAACAATTTTATCACAATTTAATTTTTTTTTTTTTTTTTTGAGACAGAGTCTCTCCTTATCATTCAGGCTGGAGTGCAATGGTGTGACCGCAGCTCACTGCAACCTCCACCTCCCGGGTTCAAGTGATTCTCATGCCTCAGCCTCCCAAGTAGCTGTAATTACAGGCGCCACTACCACGCCTGGCTAATTTTTGTATTTTTAGTAGAAGTGGGATTTCACCATGTTGGCCAGGCTGGTCTCGAAATCCTGACCTCAGGTGATCTGCCCGCCTGGGCCTCAAAGTGCTGGAATTACAGGTATGAGCCACTGTGCCCAGCCTAATTTCTTTCTTTACAATATTTATGACTTTTATTTCTTTTTCTCCCCTTAGTGCACTGGCCAGAACCTCCCCTTCAATGCTGAAGAGAAGTGATGATGGTGGTTACCCTTGTTTCCCTCCTGATTTCAGGGAGAAGGTGTTCTATATTTCTCCATTGAGTACAGTTTTTGCAAGAGGTTATTTGTCGATACCCATTGTATTAATTTGCTAAGGTTGCTTTAAAAAATTAGCACAACTTGGTGGCTTAAAACAACAAAAATTCATTCTCCCACAGTTCTGGAGGCTAGAAGTCTGAAATCAAAATGGTGGTGGTGGTGTTTCCTTCTGGAAGCTCTGAGGGAGAATCTGTTTTCTTGCATTTCTCCTTGTTTCTGGTGATCATCAGCAATGCTTGGCGTTCCTTGGCTGATGGATGCATCACCCCAATCTCTGTCTCCATCTTCACATGGCCTTTTCTCTGTGTCTCTGTCTGTGTCTTCTCCTCTTCATTGGACTTAGGGTACTCCCTAAATCCAAGATGACCCCGTCTCAAGGTTCTCAACTTAATTACAACTACAAAGACCCTTTTAAACTTTTTTAGTTTTTAATTTTTGTGGGTACATAGTAGGTATATATATTTATGGGGTACATGAGATACTTTGATACAGTCATGTAATGTGTAAGACTCACATCATGGTAAATGGGGAATCCATCCCCTGAAGCGTTTATCCTTTGCATTACAAACAATCCAATTACACCCTTTTAGTTATTTTTAAATGTACAATTAAATTATTATTGACTACAGTCCTCCTGTTGTGCTATCAAATACTAAGTCTGATATGGTTTGGCTGTGTCCCCACCCAAATCTCATCTTGAACTGTAGCTCCCATAATTCCCATGCATCATGGGAGGAACCCCATGGGAGGTAACTGAATCATGGGGGCGGGTTTTCCCATGCTATTCTCGGGATAGAGACTCTGGTGGTTTTATAAAGGGCACATGCTGTCTTGCCCACTGCCATGTAAGATGTGACTTTGCTCCTCCTCCTTACACTATGATTGTGAGGCCTCCCCAGCCATGTGGAACTTTGAGTCAATTAAATCCCTTTCCCGTATAAATTATGCAGTCGCAGGTATGTCTTTACTAGCAGACTAATACAAGGTCTTATTCATTCTTTCTAACTATATGTACTTTTTGTACCCATTAATCGTCCCCAATTCCCCCCCAACCCCCACTCCCTCACTACTCTTCCCAGCCTCTAGTAACCATCCTTCTACTCTCTATCTCCATGAGTTTAATTGTTTTGATTTTTAGTTCCCACATATAAGTGAGAACATACGAAATTTATCTTTCTGTACCTGGCTTATTTCACTTAATATAATGACATCCAGTTCCATCCATGTTGTTGCAAATGATAGGATCTCATTCTTTCTCATGGCTGAATAGTACTCCATGGTATATATGTACCACATTTGCTTTATCCATTCATCTGTTGATGTATGTAAAGCAACTTAGGTTGCTTCCATATCTTGGCTATCATGAATGGTGCTTCAATAAACATGGGAGTGCAGATATCCCTTCAGCATACTAATTTCCTTTCTTTGGGTATATACCCAGCAGTAGGATTACTGGATCATATGATAACTCTATTTTTTCTTTGTGTGTGTGTGTGTGTGTGTGTGTGTGTGTGTGTGTGTGATGGAGTTTCACTCTCGTCGCCCAGGCCGGAGTGCAATGGTGCGATCTCAGCTCACTGCAACCTCTGCCTCCCGGGTTCAAGCGATTCTCCTGACTCAGCCTCCCAAGTAGCTGGGATTACAGGTGCCTGCCACCATGCCCAGCTAATTTTTGTATTTTTAGTAGAGACAGGGTCTCACTGTGTTGGCCAGGCTGGTCTCAAACTCCTGACCTCGTGATCTGCCTGCCTCGGCCTCCCAAAGGATAGCTCTATTTTTAGTTTTTTGAGGAACCTCCAAACTGTTCTCCATAGTTGTTCTAATTTATATTTCCACCAACAATGTATGAGGATTCCCTTTTCTCCACCTCCTTGCCAGCATTTGTTATTGCCTGTCTTTTGATAAAAGCCATTTTAACTGGGGTGGGATGATACCTCATTGTAGTTTTGATTTGCATTTCTCTGGTGATCAGTGATGTTGCACACCTTTTCATTTGCTTGCCATTTGTATGTTATCTTCTGAGAGAGATCTACTCAGGTCTTTTGCCCATTTTTAAAATTGGATTATTCAAATTTTTCCTATACTGTTGTTTGAGATCCTTATATATTCTGGTTATTAATCCCTTGTGACAGGGTTAAGTTTGCAAATATTTTCTCCCATTCTGTGGGTTGTCTCTTCACTTTGTTGATTGTTTCCTTTGCTGTGCAGAAGCTTTTTAACTTGATGTGATCCCATTTGTACAGTTTTGCTTTGGTTGCCTGTGCTTGTGGGGCATTACTCAAGAAATTTTTGCCCAGGCCAATGTCCTGGAGCATTTCCCCAATGTTTTCTTGTAGAAGTTTCATAGTTTGAGGTCTTAGATTTAAGTCTTTAATCCACTTTGATTTTATTTTTGTATATGGCAAGAGACAGGGGTCTAGTTAAAGTTTTCTGCATATGGATATACAGTTTTCCTAACAGCATTTATTCAAGAGAGTGTCTTTTCCCCAGTGTATGTTCTTGGCATCTCTGTCAAAAATGAGTTCACTGTAGGTGTGTGGATTTGTTTCCAGGTTCTCTATTCTGTTCCATTGGTCTATGTGTCTGTTTTTATGCCAGGACCATGCTGTTTTGGTTACCGCAGCTATGTAGTACAATTTGAAGTCAGATAATGTAATTCCTCCAGTTTTGTTCTTTTTGCTTAGGATAGCTTTTGCTATTATGGGTCGTTTGTGTTTCCATACAAATTTTATGGAAATGTTATGGATAGCTTGTATGTGGTTCCGTACAAATTTTATGGATTTTTTTTTTCTGTTTCTGTGAAGAATGTCACTGGTATTTTAACAGGGATTGCATTGAATCTGTAGATTTCTTTGGCTAGTATGAACATTTTAACAATATTGATTCTTCCAATCAATAACCTGGAATATTTTTGTGTGTCCTCTTCAGTGGAATTTTTGTGACTTTCCTTTTTTTGTGTCCTCTTCGATTTCTTTTATCAGTGTTTTATAGTTATGATTGTATAAATCTTTCACTTCTTTGGTTAAGCTAATTCCTAGGTGTTTACTTTTACATGTGGCTATTGTAAATGGAATTGCTTCTTAAATTTCTTTTTCAGATTATTCGCTGTTGCTATATAAAAATGCTACTGATTTTTGTATGTTGATTTTATATCCTGAAGTTTTTCTGAAAGATACTGAAGTTTTTCATTTCAGTTTTACTAAAGTTTCTTGGTGGAATCTTTAGGTTTTTCCAAATATAAGATTATATCATCTGCAAACAAGGATAACTTGACTTCTTTCTTTCCAGTTTGAATGCCCCTTATTTCTTTCTCTTGTCTGATTGCTCTAGCTAGGATTTCTAGTATCAGGTTGAAGAACAGTGGTGAAAGTGGGAATCTTTGTTGTGTTCCAGATATTAGAAGGCTTTCAGTTTTTTCGCATTCTACATTATACTAGCTGTGAGTATGTCATATATATATTTTTTATTATGTTGAGGTATGTTCCTTTTATACCCAGTTTTTTTAGTTTTTTTTAATCATGAAAGGTTGTTGAATGTTATCAAATGCTTTCTCAGCATCAATTGAAATGATCATATGGTTTTTGTCCATTATTCTGTTGATATGACATATCACATTGATTGATTTGCATTTGAACCATCCTTGCAACCCTGGAATAAATCCCTGTTGGTCATGAATGAATGATCTTTTTAATATATTGTTGAATTTGGTTTGTTAGTATTTTGGTGAAGATTTTTACATCAATATTCATCACAGATATTGGCCTGTAGTTTTCTCCTTTTTTGGATGTGCCTTTGTCTGGTTTTGATACCAGGGTAGTACTGGCCTCATAGAATGAGTTTGGAAGAATTCCCTCCTTCTATATTTTCTTGGAGTAGTTCAAATAGGATCGGTATTCTTTAAATGTTTGGTAGAATTCAGCAATAAAGCCATCGGGTCCCAGGGTTTTCTTTACTGGAAGACTCTTTATTACAGATTCAATCTCATTACTTGTTATTGGTCTGTTCAGGTTTTGGATTTCTTCCCAGTTCAATCTTGATAGGTTGTATGTATCTAGAAATTTGTCCATTTCTTCCAGATTTTCCAATTTATTGGGATATAGTTGCTTATAGTAGCCACTAATGATCCTTTGAATTCCTGCAGTATTGATTGTAATGTCTCCTTTTTCATTGCTAATTTTACTTATTTGGGTCTTCTCTCTTTTTTTCTTAGTCTGGCTAAACATTTGTCAATGTTATTTATCTTTTCAAAATACCAACTTTTTGTTTCATTTATATTTTGTATCATTTTCTTCATTTCAATTTCATTTATTTCTTCTCTGATCTTTATCATTTCTTTTCTTCTACTAATTTTGGGCTTTATTGGCTCTTGCTTTTCTAGTTCTTTAAGATGCATCACTAGGTTATTTGAAGTTTTTCTTCTATTTTGATGTAGGCATTTATGGCTATAAATTTCCCTCTTAGTACTGCTTTTGCTGTATCCCATAGGTTTGGGTATGTTGTGTTTCCATTATCATTTATTTCAAGACATTTTTCAGTTTCCTTCTTAATTTCTTCATGTTGACCCACTGGTCATTCAGGAGCATATTGTTTAACTTCCATGTGTTTGTATGGTTTACAAAATACCTCTTGTTATGATTTCTAGTTTTATTCCATTGTGGTTAGAGAAGATGGGTGATATTATTTCAGGTTTTTTTTGAATGTTTTAAGATTTGTTTTGTCACCTAACATATGGTCTATCCTTAAAAATAATCCACGTGCTGAGGAAAAGAATGTGTATTTTGCAGCCATTGGATGAAATGTTTTGTAAATATCTGTTAAGTCCATTTGTTCTACAGTGCAGATTAAGTACAATGTTTCTCTAATGATTTTCTGTCTGGAAGATCTGTCCAATGCTGGAAGTGGGGTGTTGAAGTCTCCAGCTATTATTGTATTGGGGCCTATCTGTCACTCTTTCTTTAACTCTAATAATGTTTGCATTATGTATCTGGATGCTCCAGCATTGGGTTCATATATATTTACAATTGTTATATCCTCTTGTTAAATTGACCCCTTTATTACTACATAATGACTTTTGTCTCTTCTTACAGATTTTGTCTTGAAATCTATTTTGTATGATATAGGTATAGCTACTTCTGCTCTTTTTTGGTTTCTATTTGCATGGAATATCTTTTTCCATCTCTTATTTTCAGTCTATGTATCTTTATAGGTGAAATGTGTTTCTTCTAGGCAACAGATCATTGGGTCTTGCTTTTTAATCCATTCAGCTATTCTATGTCTTTTGATTGAAGAGTTTATTCGATTTGCATTCAATATATTCTTGACATTGAAAAACAATACAATTCAGCATATCAACAGAATAAAGAAGAAAAATCATTTGCAATAGATCATGGGGTCTTGCTTTTTAATCCATATATATCCTTTATGTTTGAAGGACATGTTGGCTGGATATACTATTCTAGGGTAAAGTTTTTTTTTTTTTCCTTCAGCACTTTAAATATGTCATGCCACTCTCTCCTGGCCTGTAAAGTTTCCACTGAAAAGTCTGCTGACAGATGTATTGAAGCTCCATTGTATGTTATTTGTTTCTTTTCTCTTGGCACCTTTAGGATCCTTTCTTTATCCTTGACCGTTGGGAGTTCGATTATTAAATGCTTTAATGTAGTCTTCTTTTGGTTAAATCTATTTGGTGTTCTATAACCTTCTTGTATTTGCATGTTGATATCTTTCTTTAGGTTTGGGAAGTTCTCTGTTATTGTCCCTTTGGATGAACTTTCTACCTTATCTTTTTCTCTACCTCCTCTATAAGGCCAATAATTCCGTGATTTGACCTTTTGAGGATATTTTCCAGCTCTTGTAGGGATGTGTCATTCTTTTTTATTCTTTTGTCTCCTCCCAACTGTGTATTTTCAAATAGTCTATCTTCAAGCTCACTAATTCTTTCTTCTACTTGATCAATTCTACATTAAGATACTCTGCATTCTTTATGATGTCAATTGCATTTTTCAACTCTGGAATTTCTGCTTGATTCTTTTTAATTATTTCGATCTGTTTGTTAAACTTATCTGATAGAACTCTGAATTTCTTCTCTGTGTTATCTTAAATTTCTTTGAGTTTCCTCAGAACAGCTATTTTGAATTCTCTTTCTGAAGGGTTACTTATCTCTATTTCTCCAGGATTGGTCCCTGGTGCCCTATTTAGTTCATTTGGTAAGGTCATGTTTTTCTGGATGGTCTTGATGCTTGTGGATGTTCTTCAGTGTGTGGGTTAGGTGTTTTTTTGTAGTCTTTGCAGTCTGGGCTTGTTTGTGCCCGTCTTTCTTGGGAAGACTTTCTAAGCATTCAAAGGGATTGGACCCCAAGTGCAATAACTGTGGTTCTTGCTGACTCTTAGAGGTACCACTTTGGTGGTCTTGGATAAGATCAGGAAAAAGATCCCTGGATTATGAGGCAGATACGCTTGTTCTCTTTCCTTACTTTCTCCCACACAAATGGAGTCTCTTTCTCTCTGTGATGAGCTGCCTGGAGCTGGGGGTGGGATGATGCAAGCACTCCTGTGGCTGCCACCACTAGGACTGTGCTACATTAGACTTGAAGCCAGCACAGCACTAGGTCTTGCCCAAGGCCCGCCATAACCACTATCTGGCTATCACCTATATTCACTCAGGGCCCTAGGGTTCTGCAATCAGCAGGTGGAGAAGCCAGCCAGGTTTGTGTCCTTCCCTTCAGGGTGGCGTGATCCACCAGGTTCTAGGCAGCTTCAAAGATGTTGTCTGGGAGCTAGGAATTATAGTCAAAAACTCTTAGAAATCTACCTGGTATTCTATTCTACTGCAGCTAAGCTGGCCCTCAGATCACAAGACAAAGTCCTTCTTCCAGCTCTTCCCTCCCCTTTCCATAGGTAGATGAGTCTCTCCCGGTGGCCACCACCACCACTAGCCCACAGGGAGTTCTGCCAGGCCACCACCAATGTTCACTGAAGGCCCAAGGTCTCTTCAGTCGGCTTGTGGTGAATGCTGCCCAGCCTGAGACTCACCTTTCAGGATAGTATGCTTCCCAGCCTGAGACTCACCTTTCAGGATAGTGTGCTCCCCTCTGTCCCAGGGCAGGTCCAGAAGTGCTGTCCAAGAGCCTATACCTGGATTCAGTAACCCCAAGAGTCTACTTGGTGCTCTGCCCCACTGTGGCCAAGCTGGTTGGTACCTAGGTTGCAAGACAAAATCCCCTTTAATTTTCCCTCTGCTTTTCTCAAGCAGAAGGAGTCTTTCACCATAGCATCACGGTTTATAATGTCCTGGGTCTCACCTGAAGCCAGTACATCTCAGAGCCCAATGCCCACAGTGTACGATCTGGGTATTGCTACTGGTTATTCAGGGCCCAAGGGCTCTTTAGTCAGCAGGTAATCTTCTATTACTGGGTTCTTTCTTTCAAGGTAGCAGATTCCCTTCTGGCCCAGGGTGTGTCTAGAAATGCCATCTGGGAGCTAAGGCCTGGGAAGGGGGCTTCACAACTCTGCCCACTGCCCTATTTTTTTTTTTTTTTTTTTTTGAGACAGTCTCGCTCTGTCACCCAGGCTGGAGTGCAGTGGCATGATCTCAGCTCACTGCAACCTCCGCCCCCAGGTTCAAGCAATTCTCCTGCTTCAGTTTCCTGAGTAGCTGGGACTACAGATATGAGCCACCACACCCGGCTAATTTTTTGTATTTTTAGTAGAGATGGGGTTTCACCATGTTGGCCAGGCTGGTCTCAAACTCCTGAGCTCAAGTGATCCAAATGCCTTGGCCTCCCAAAGTGCTGGAATTACAGGCGTGAGCCACCATGCCCAGCCCCAGTGCCCTAATCTATTGCGGCTAAGCTGGTATCCAAGATGCAAGACAAAGTCCTTTTTACTCTTTGCTCTCCTCTCTTCAAGCAGAAGGAAGGAGTCACTTTCTTTGCTGCAAGCTGTGCTGCCTGGGGTTGGGGAAGGGGTGGCACAAGCACTCGTTTAGCCATTCCAGCTGGCGTCTCACTAGGTCACATGCCACCCTAGTTCACTGGCTCTAACCCCCACCCAGCACTAGGACTCTCCTAGGAATTGCAGTCCTTGTGTCCTAGACTGCCTTTCAAGTTTACCCCAGAGCACATTAGTCTGCAGTGGTGAGGCTTGCCAAGAAACTCAAGTTCCAACTGCTGGGATGGACAATTCCCCTCTGGCTAAGGTGTCAGTGCTCTGTCCCTGGGCAGGTGCTGGCTGAACCAGCATGGCTTTGCTGTCTGCTGTGACAGGAAAGCATGGAGTTCAATGCCAAGTCTCCTAGTCACTGTGCTCTCGCTCCCCAAAATGTGCAGATTCTCTCTCCAAGAGATCTAGGCAAGAGATGCTAGGGCAAGAGGGAGGGGTGATGTAGATGATTCAAGACTGTTTTCCCTACCCTCTTCAGTGCCTCTTTCAGCAATAAAATGGCAAAACCAGGTACTGTGATTTCTCACCTGATTTTTGGTTCTTATAATGGTGCTTTTTTTGTGTGTAGTTAGTTGTTAAAATTTGGTGTTCCTGCAAGGAGGATGATCGGTGGAGGCTTCTATTCAGCCACATTGCTCCATCAACCCTTTTTTTCCAAATGCCATCACATTCCCAGTTCTGGGAGTTACGATTTGGACATACCCTTTTGGGAGCCACAATTCAACCCACTATATTATCTTTAAGAAAACTGCCTTCCATTCCTAGTTTGCTAAGAGGTTTTAAATAAATGGGAGCTGCATCTTATCAAATTTTTTCTCTCCATTTATCAGTCATCCATAATATGATTTTTTTCTTCTTTATTCTGTTGATGTGCTGAATTATATTAATTGGTTTTCAAATGTCAAGTCAATATTGCGTTCCTAGAATAAGCCCAATTTGGTTATGATGTATTATCCTTTCTATGTGGGATTTAATTCCCTATTTTTAAAGGATTTTTGCATTTATGTTTTTGAGAAAGATTAATCTGTAATATTCCTTTTTTATGCTGCCTTTGGTATCAAGATTATGCTGTCTTCATAAAATAAGTTGAGAAATGCTTCCTCTTTTTTCCATTTTTGGGAATAATTTATGTAAGATTGATATTATTTTTTCTTAGATATATGGAAGACTTCACTAGTTGGGCCATCCCCACTAGGATTTCTAGTAGTGGAATCCTAGAGTTTTCTTTGAATGAAAGTCATAAATTCAATTTCCTTAATAGATATTCAATTTAGATGAAATTCATTTCTCACAGTTCTGGAGACTGGGAAGTCCATATTGAGGTGTCAATAGGTCGCATGTCAGGAGAGGGCTGTTCTCTGCTTCCAAGGTAGTGCCTTGTTGCTGCAGCCTCTGGAGGGGAGGAATGCTGTGTCCTCACATGGCTGAAGAGCAGAAGGGAATGAACCACTCTCTGAAGGACCCTTTTATAAGGGTTCTATTTCATCTTGCATCAGTTTTCATAAGTTATATTTATATGGAAATTTGCTCATTTAATCTAAATGTTCAAATTTATTGGTACAGAGGTATTGATGACATCCTTGTTATTACCTTTTTCAAATCTTAGATCTTTAGCAATGTCCCCTTATAGTCCTGATATTAGCAGCTTTTGCCTCTTTTTTTCTTTTTCCGTCTTGCCAAGGACTTATTTGATTATTAGTCTTACCAAAGAACCAATTTTGGCTTTATTGTCTCTCTCTATTTTACATTTTTGTGCTTTATTAATTAATTCACAAATGATCTTTATTTTTTTTCCTTCTACTGTCTTAGGATTTAATTTGCTCTTCTTTTTGAACTTCTAAAGTTGGTTAGTTAGGTTAGCAAATTTTCATCCTTTCTTCCTCTGCAGTATATTTAGGGCTATAATTTTTTTCTAAGCACATCTTTGACTACATCTCATAAGTTTTGATTTGCCATGTATTTGTTTTCTTTCAATTCAATTTTGTTTTGCTTCTGCTGTGGTCCGAATGTGTCCCCCCAAAATTCATATGTTGAAACAATCACCAAAGTGATAGAATTAAAAGGTGAGGCCTTGAAGATGTGATTCAATCATGAGGAGGAGCCATAAGGAATGGGGTTAGGACCCTTATAGAAGGTCTTGAGAAAGTGGGTTCATTCCCTTCTGCTCTTCAGTCATGTGAGGACACAGCATTCCTTCCCTCTAGAGGCTGCAGCAACAAGGCACTATCTTGGAAGCAGAGAGCAGCCCTCTCCAGACATGCGACTTATTGACACCTTCAGCTTGGACTTCCCAGCCTCCAGAACTGTGAGAAATGAATTTCTATTGTTTATAAATAACCCAGTCTATGATATTTTGTTATAGCAGCACAAACAAAGACATCTTCCATTAAGATTCCTTTTTCCTTCTATAATTCTCAAAAATTTTATCTGTACTGGAGAATAAATTTCTAGGAGCGTAGGTAAAATAGGCTTGAGCACAAGTCAATAATTTTTTAAGCTGTGACAGTGGGAATATGGAAATCTGGAGTAAACATATTTCATGGCAAAATGCTCTGGTCTCATTCTCTATCAAAACCCATTTCCGCCTAGTGTTCCATTATTGGAACACAAACCTGTGGGAGTTATTTATATCCTACTGCTGAGTTATCACAAAGGTCTGATTGCAAAAATTCAAAACATTGCATCCTCAGGCATAAATAGTTTAACTTGAACCAAAGTAAGTTTTTCTGCTAAGTATTCTCTTTGAGGATATTATTAGCTGATTAAACTTATTAGCCCGGCTTATAATTTGTTCTCTATGTAAATCTTAGCTTTGAATTTTTCCTGATTAAAAACAATCGGAGTAAACATTTTAGTTAAACTAAAATTAGTTTCTTTGACAATAAATTTTGCTTAATCTCAGAAAGCTTCGCTTAAGAAGTAGAGAAAGGATGTTTTCCCAGAGATGATACAAAGATAAGTAAGGTTGTCTTTATATCTTAAATCACATTTCTCTATACAAGGTGATTATTTTTCAAATGCTAAATAAACAGACAAAAGTAATATAGGTAATTTGGACATACTAAATTCAGCATTTAATTTTAGAAAAAGTTTATTGTTACAAAAAGTTTTTGCTTTTAAAAGTTTTTTAAGCTTTTGCTTTTTTGGAATAATTTATTAAGTTTGATGCTTAGTGAAATAGTTTTAGTGCCCAAGTTATTGAAGTTAATCAACATGGCATATCAAGGATTGTAGTTAATCAATATAGTACATCAATACTTGAAGTTCATCAATATAGTATATCAAAGATCTACTAGGTGCTATAGAAATAAGTATCTCAGTTACTATTTTTCATAAGTATTTTTATGGAAAATATCAAACATATTAAGCAACAGAAATAATAATATAAAATCTCTCCACATTCATCACTCAGCTCTAACAATTTTGAGCACATGTCCAGTCTTGTTTTATCTCTACTGTCCCACTGTCTCCAACAGATTATTTGGTATCAAATCCCAGATGCCATATTATTTCATCCATAAACACTTTGCTATGTAACTCCAAAATATAAGGACTTATTTTTAAAAGTTAACCAAAATACCATTATCACAGCTAAAAACTTAATTTTTTAAGATAATCAAATATCCAATCACTGTTAAAATGTCCTCACCTGCCCCATAATAATTTAAATTGAGATAAAAACTAAGGTGTATATATTGCATCTGGTTGTTATATCTCTTAAATTGCTTTTAGTCTATGAGTTCCACCATTCCTCCCCACGCCCACCCATTTTCCTTTCCTTGCCATTTATTTGCTGGAGGAACTGAGCTGTCTGTCCTGTAGCATTTCTCATACTCCAGAATTTGCTGATTTTATCCTTGTGGTATCATTTAATATGCTCCTGTGTTCCTTCATATGATGCAATAGGAAATACACAATGCACAACCCCACTTGTGAAGCATTCTTGTCAAAAATTTAAATCAAATAGGCACTTAAGTAGATTTGATTTAAACATTTGATAACAATGCTTCACAATGGGATTGTGCGTTGCGTATTTCTTTTGCATCATATGAAGGAGAAAATGTCTGAGATCTGTAAGTCTGTGACCTTTAGTCACTGAGGTTCCCTAGAGGCACACCTAATGAAACTCCAGTCTCAGGTTTGTAAGTCTCATCTTTATGACACTTTCTTTGGAGTTTCTGTGGGCTCCTTGGCCACCCCTCACACATTCTTACATTAGATGCCTTAACCTTAGTGTCTGGCTAGAAATATTGCAGAAGACATAATGCAAAGCTAGATAACACTTTCCATATCCTCTTTTAGATTACAAAATATTTCAAATATAAAAGAAAGTATGAGAGAGTGATGTCAGCAAAAATGGGAGAGTAGGGAATTCCAAGGGCCCATCCCTTCACAGAAACATCAAACAAACAAGCAAAAACTGTCACAATCAATATTTTCAGAAGTCTGGAAAATAGTCAACAGCATTAGTCTACAGTGCTGGTCTCCAAAAACCAGGTGAATGTTGAATGAAGAAAATGATGAATTAAACATGGTAGAATAGCTTTGTGGTGTTTTAACTTAGCTTTGTCCTACTCCTCTCCCTTTCCTAGCATGCTGGTAGTTTTAAGATGCAACCCGTATTCCTGATGTGGGTGCCTAGTTCCAGAGGAAGCAGAGCAGACCTAGTTCCTAAAGAATTGTGTTTGTCTGGGGATTCCTTGAAGGACTGACACAGGGTGCTTGCTTTGGTTTTACCTAACTTAGAACTCTTTCAGTGCAGAAAAGTTGCTAAGCAGAGGGGTTCCTTGAAAACACCGATAGGCAAATGAATGAGCTGTTGCTGCCTCGGGTAAAAGATTACAGTTGGGTCAAACAATAAACATGCTACAACCCAGGAGAAAAAGCCAGGGAAACAGTTACTTTGGGGAATAGGGATTTGGTAATCTCCTGCATATAAGAGGAAATCTAGGAAGTCATGTGAATGCCCAGGGCAGGGTGCATACCCAGAAAAGACCTGAAAAGACCCTTAGCTCTCACCTCTGGCTGACTTTTAGGCTCAGTGTGAGCAGGAAATGAAGGCTAAGGCAGAGCTGTAAATGGCCTGGCTAAGTGTGGAAGGAGTATCCCTAACACAGAGCCAATCTGCAAAGACCAGGAGACTATTATTTTTTTTTCTTTTAAGAAAATCTCTGTGAAACCACTAGCTGACCAAAAGCTAAAGAAACAACAGAATTCAGAGACCATCCACAGCAAACAACAAACCTTGAGGAAGGTGAAGAATCCTACATCCAGAGTTACCACATTTAAATATATAACATGCCCAGTTTTTAACCAAAAAATCATGTGGCACACAAAGATACAAGAAAGTATGGCCCATTTGCAGGAAAAAAAGCCAAATGAACAGAAAGTATCCCTGAGGAAGCACAGACATTTTCTTACTAGACAAAGCTTTAAATCAACTGCCTTAAATATCCTCAAATAGATAAAGGCAATCATGGACAAAAAAAATTAAAAGAAACCAGACAAATAATGCCACAAAAACATCAATAAGGAAACTGAATTATATAAAGGAAGCAAATAGGAATTCTGGAGCTGAAAAATACAATAACTGAAATGAAAATTTTACTAGAGCTTCAACAGCAGATTTATGCAGGCAGAAGAAAGAATCAGTAAACTTGATAAGCTCATTGAAATTATCCAGTTTGAGGAACAGAGAGAAAAAAAAAATGAAGACATGTGAATAGCGCATAAAGAACTGTGGGATAATTTGCAGTATACTAACATATGCATTATGAAAGTCCCAGAGAAAGAAAGGGATGGAAAGAATATTTGAAGAAAGGGTAGCCTCAAATTTCCCAAATTTGATTTTAAAGAAGCTCAAAGAACTCCAGACACATAATCAAACCATCAAAAGACAAAGATGAAAAAAATCTTGAAAGCAGGAAGAAAAAGAATCTTAAAAGCAGGAACAGAGAAGAGAGACATTCCTATATAAACAAAAAAGCTGAGGGAGTTTTCTGCCTATAGACCTGAAAGAGTCCTTCAAACTATAATGAAAATAATTCTAGTACCTAGACAGTACCTCAAAGCTATATGAAAAATAAAGAGCAATAACAATAAAAAGAAAGAACAATGGTAAAGATAACTATGAAGGTATTATATTAGTATATGATCATATTTTTGATTTGTTATGCTTCATTATTTTTGTTTAAGGGTAGACACACAGACCAATAAAATAGAATGAATAGTACAAACCAATACATCTGTGGTCAACTAATTTTTGACTAGGATGCCAAGACCACCTGGTAGGAAAAGAATAGTCTTTTCAACAAATGGTGTGGGGACAACTGGATATTCACACGCAAAATGCTATTAATAAAATTGGATTCTACCTCATACCATAGATAAAAATTACTTAACATTGATCAGAAATCTAAATTTAAGAGCTAAAACTATAACACTCTTAGAAGAAAACATAGAGGTAAATCTTCATGACCTCACATTTGTCCATGAATTCTTAGAAATGACACCAAAGCCACAAACAACAATTAGACTTCATCAAAATTTAAAACTTCTGTGCTCTAAAGAATTCTATCAAGAGTGAAAATACAATTCATAGAATAAGAGAAAGTATTTGTAAATTATATGTCTGAAAGAGTCTAGCATCCAGAATATACAAAGAGCTCTCACAACTTAACAACTAAAAGACAACTCGATTTAAAAATGAGCAAAAGACTTCAATAGACATTTCTCCAAAGAAAATACACAAATTGCCAACAAGCACATGAAAAGATACTCAACATCATTAGTCATTATGGAAATGCAAATCAAAACCATAATGAGATAACACTTCATGCCCACTAAAATGGCTATTTTTAAAAATGGAAAATATTTAGGCATTGATAGCACCCATCAGATGGCCAAATTATTATTTACTGGACCACGCCTTTTCAAAACTATCAAGCAGATAGTCAGGGCCTGTAAAGTGTGCCAAAGAAATAATCCCCTGTACTGCAGGCCATACATTTCAATCCCTGTATCTTTAACCTCCTTGTTAAGTTTGTCTCTTCCAGAATTGAAGCTGTAAAACTACAAATCATTCTTCAAATGGAGCCCCAGATGCAGTCCATGACTAAGATCTACCACAGACCCCTGGACCAGCCTGCTAGCCCATGCTCCGATGTGAATGACATCAAAGGCAACCTTCCCAAGGAAATCTCAACTGCACAACCCCTACTATGCCCCAATTCAGCAGGAAGCAGTTAGAGTGGTCGTCAGCCAACCTCCCCAACAGCACTTGGGTTTTCCTGTTCAGAGGAGGGACTGAGAGACAGGACTAGCTGGATTTCCTAGGCTGACTAAGAATCCCTAAACCTAGCTGGGAAGGTGACTGCATTCACCTTTAAACACGGGGCTTGCAACTTAGCTCACGCCTGACCAATCAGAGAGCTCACTAAAATGCTAATTAGGCAAAAATAGGAGGTAAAGAAATAGCCAATCATCTATTGCCTGAGAGCACAGCGGGAGGGACAAGGATCAGGATATAAACCCAGGCATTCGAGCTGGCAACGGCAATCCCCTTTGGGTCCCCTCCCTTTGTATGGGAGCTCTGTTTTCACTCTATTAAATCTTGCAACTGCAAAAATAAAATTTAAAAAAATAAAAATGAAAAATAACAAGTATTGGTGAGGATGTGGAGAAATTGGAACCCTTCTACAATGCTGGTGGAAAGGAACAAAAACTAGTGCAGCCCTGTGGAAAACAGTTTGGCAGTTCCTCAAAAAGATAAACTTAGAATTACCATATGATCCAGCCAGTCCACTCCTAGGTATATAAGTAAAACAATTGAAAACAGGTATTCAAACAAATATTTATGCACAGATGTTCATTGCAGTACTATTTACAGTAGTTGGAAACAATTGGAGGTTCCTCAAAAGCTAAACATAGAATTACAATCTGACTTCTGGTTATAGACTTAAAATAATTGAAAACATGGACTCAAACAGAAATGTGTGTGCCATTGTTCATTATAGCACTATTCGCCATAGCCAAAATGTAGAAAAAACACAAATGTCCATGAACACATGAAATAATCAACAAAATGTGGTATCCATACAATGGAATATTATTCAGCCATTAAAAGAGTTATGGTTGTACAAATCTATGAATGTAATAGAAACATTTGTATGCCTAAAAACCTTATACTCAGGACCAAAACTGAAGCTCATTCACTAACCCCTGAATGACCAGTATCCAGCTTACTTTGACTATTATCTCTGGGAGAGTGCTAATGAAAAAAAATGGCATATAGGGAGGGTACATTCTCACAAGAAGTAGACTTAAGGTACTGAAGTTCTGGGTAAATTTCTAGCATCAGCCCATGGATCTGATGTGAGGCTGGGGTCTCCTGGAATAGCTCTGGTTGCTCCTGAAGGGAAAGTTCGTGGGCTTTGCTTAAAGCCATTCTAATTTACTTTCAAACCTGTTTGATTTCAGCTAGGAAAGTGTTGCAGTTAGCAATCCTGATTGTGACATTTACAAGCCCAAATATAGCATTAACTCTGCTGTAGAGATACAGTGGTAGTGTTAAGACTAGCTCAGGGCAACACTGCATCATAAGGACGGTGAGAGATTTAATACCTATAAAGCTGTTCTCTTCTCACTCTCAACTGTTTCTTCCATGTTTTAATTAAATATTTCCCCCTTTTCTATTCTTCCCTTCCTTCCATTCCACAGCTTCTCTCCTTGGCGCTGTTTCCCATCCACCAGCTCAAGATCATTCCAGTGTATCTGATGAGATCTCAGACTTTCAGAAAAGCGATTCTTGGAATGCCATCTGGCTAACCATTAGATATGTCCAGACAGACACTTTGCGGATTGTCTTCAGGAAGGAAGAAAAATAGAAGGGAGTCTCAGAACTATTTATACAATTATCCTGCAGGCTTTGGCCTGGAAAACAAGAAACTAGGACTTTCAGGTTTTTGATTGCATTTCTTCTTTCCTGTATTTCATAAAGTTTAAATTATAACCATCTGTTTCAGAAGATATAAAAATCCTGATTCCATCGTCTTCCACGTTAACAGAATACTAACCCTGTGGGGAACCTTATATCAGCGGAGGCACTCAATGATGACTATAGTAAAATCACAGGGAAAAACAAGCACCAAGCTGCAGTTCATTGCCTGTGCTGCCTACCTCATTGGCCTCCTGCACCTGCTGATAAAAGGGGCATCTCTCTCTAGAAGGCATCTCATCAGGCAGATGTTTCCCTGTGTAGCTGTACTGACACTGACACTATGTTTTCTGTTTATTTGATGATGGTGTTGAGAAAGAAGAGGATGGCAATGATGATAAAACCTCTTTTTCTTCCAACTCTCGTTAGACCATTATTCTTTTGCTCATCTTTAATTCTCAAAATATCCCCAAATCATTCCGTGAATTCATAGGCATTTCACACTTGGTGATTAATTTAATTTGCTTGCAGTCTTACCGCCTATAGGACAGCGTGGGTGTGAAAAACTCCACTCTAAAATTCACCATCTGCAATGAGTCTTACCCTATTCCCCACTCCGTCACTTCTCCCCTCTCAATTCTGTATGTAATCCTCTGTATCTTTCCAATAAGCTGGAGGCAAGACATGACATTATGGCCACATAAAATTGCCTTTTCTTATGGTCCAGGGAAGCTTTGTGCTGTTTTTGGTTAATATGTTAGACTCCAATCTTCTCTCTCAATAGGCTTTCTGTCTTCTCTAGGAAACAGTTGATTTTTCTTTTCTTGCCATTAATAAACCTTTATTGAGAACCAACACAGCAACACAGTTGAGCCCCAAACCAGCAACATGGTTTTCAAAGCGCTGTGCTGGATACTGGAGATATGGAGGTAAACACAACCCGGTTTTTATCCTACAGCAACCAAAACCCAAAGGAGAATAAATCAGGTAAAGAAATACCTAAAATACAATGAAACAAGAGTTCACAAGTGAAGAGTTCGGTAGTGTGGAGGAGGAATGATTCACAAACTATAGCATCTTTATTTTTTTCTTCTCTCACGTATGACTTTCTAATATTTGATGGTGAATTTCTTCTTATTTTACTATTTCATGTTTCTTTAAAATCTCTATGTTTTTAAGGCGTGTGTTTTTCATTTTTTATAATACTCTACCTACCTTTGGGGGTCTCGCAGATAAATATAACCTTTATTCTGTGTGTTGGATCTGTGTGGGATATAGAAATCAGGTAGAAAGAAAGATTTGCAGTGAGTAGAAACGCAGCCTCTTGCTGGCTTACAAAACCTTGCAGGTGCCGCCAAGCACTGGGATAAAATATGCAGTTGAGTCACACACCATGATCGTGGCAGATTGGTCGTGGCAGATATGCCACAGGCTCTTAGGAGGAAGAGACACCAAAATGAGTCAGAATGAATGAGAGGAAAACCTCCCCCTCCAGCCAGAAAGAGAAAGCCTGGGAGGCTAGACAAGTTTTATTAACACGTCTTTCAAGAGAATAGCAGAGGCATGCTCTGACGTTACTCAATGTCAGCCTCACTGTCAAGGTGAAGCATGTTTAAGAAAACATGCTTTTGTAAACAAGTGGGATCCACTCAAAACATCATTCCCTCCTATTAGGACCCTAAGCCCATCAGGGGCTAACACAAATGTCTTAGAACAAAAAGCAAACATTTTAAAGAGGTTTGCTGAGGGCTGGGAGATGGAGAGGAACGAGGAAATAGAGAAGTATATTACCTGAGAAAGATCAGAGAACATAAAATCTCTTTTTATCTTGAATCATGTGTTTGTATAAGAGGAGTAATTAACTACTTATTAATTAACTAAATGAAAGGAATATTAGAATTTTCTGGAAAATATTTAAGGCCTTGGCTGAACTAACAAAATGACCCACCCCTGGGGGTCACCCCTTGACTGAACTAACAAGATGACCCACCCACCATACCTGAGGGGGGTGCACCTTGAGAAGGACTCCTTGCACTGACTGGGTATTTCAGGCGAACTAGCAACTCACCTCTGGGAAAAGAGCCAAGAATCTTAACTGCTTTTTTAAAGATAGTGACAGAGGCAAAGGTGAGTCAACACAGCAAGCTATCTGTCCCTTGGGGCCAACGTGCGTAATGCTATTGTAGTAACTGAAGTGAAAACCTAGGCTATAATTCCACCACTTTGGGAGGCCAAGGCAAGAGGACTGCTTGAGGTCAGGAGTTTGAGATCAGCCTGGGCAACACAGTGAAACCTTGTCTCTTAAAATGAGTAAAAATTCAAAAATTAGCTGGACACGGTGGTGCATGCCTGTAGTCCCACCTACTAGGAAGGCTGAGATGGGAGGATCCCCTAAGCCCAGGAGACTGCAGTGAGCCATAATGGCACCACTGCATTCCATCCTGGATGACAGAGCGAAGCCCTGTCTTAAAAAAGCAAACAAAAGATTATGCTGTGTCTCAAACTTTTCCTCCCAAAGATATTCTTTGTTCCCCAGGGAAATTAGTGATTCTGTGAATCAATGGTAATATTTTCACTTTTTGTTTTCTATAAATTCATTTACTAATTTTATAGATATTCTCTGTGTTAAAAACAATTTTAGTTGCTAGGGATATAACAATGAACTAACCAAAATTGTATCATCATGGAACTTACTGTCTAGTGAATGGATTGTGACTTCTCAAACTACTTTGGTATAAAATACAAGGGTATATCTTTTGTTTCTTGATTGTGTGTTCTGAAATTCTCTTCTTGAATCTTTAGCAGTAAGCTTGTTATTGGCAAAGATAACATTTTGGTACTATGTCAAGTAGATGCCAAGGACTTAACCTTTATGCCCAGGTAATTTTTAATTTTTTTTTTTTTTTTGAGATGGGGTCTTGCTTTGCTGCCCAGGCTGGAATGCAGCGGCACTCTCATGGTTCCTGACTTCTTGGGCTCAAGTAATCCCCCTGCTTCAGCTTCCTGAGTGGCTGGGCCTGCAGGCATGCAGCACCACACCTGGCTAATTTTTGTAATTTTTGTAGAGACTGACTCTCACTATGTTGCCCAGGCTGGTCTCGAATTCCTGGCCTCAAGCAATCCTCCCACCTCAGCCTCCCAAAGTACGGGGATTACAGGTGTGAGCCACCACACCTGCCCATAATTTTTTTTAAGAAAGAATAAAACTGAAGTCTTAATGGGAAATGAAGTTTTTAATTTTCTTTCAAACTATGTCCAAAGCAAGTGTAACTGTGACTCAATATTTGATATATACTTTAGGAGGGGTAATGCATTTTTATAATGTGATAATTTTTTAAGTTGTTAAAACAGCATCCAAACTAATATTATACAGCAAGTTGTGGCCATGGGCCAGGAGGTCCTGGACACAAATCTATCAGAGCAGAGTGTGCTTTGCCTCAGAGCTGCCAAACACAAGGGAAAGGATAGATGGCAACCACTACACCGCACCAATTTATCCACACATTTAACATCCATGCATTTATCCATGCACTGAGCCTTGCATTGGGCACTGAGGCCATGAAGAGGCAAATGAATTGGTCCGCAAATTCAAAAATCTCACAGCTAAGCAGAGAAGCAGCTTAGTGGATAGATAAATGCCTAGGCTAGAGCTGTAATGAAAAGGTGGACCTAGGGCAAAATTAGCACCATGCAGGGCTGGCTGGCTCTGAAGGAGGGTGGGACGCAGGTACACCAGTGTTGGAGCTGATCTGCCAGGCAGAGGAGGGGAAATGTCTATTCAAGACAATAGGTGCAGAGGCCATCTGACATGGAGGGTAGGCATGAGAAAGACTCTATATTCATTTACCAGGGCTGCTATAACAACATAGCACAGGTTGGCTTAAACAGCACACTTGTTTTCTCACAGTTCTGGAGGCTGGAAGTCCACAATCACGGTGCTGGCAGGGTGATCTCCCTTGAAGCCTCTCTCCTTGGCTCCCCGCTGGCCTCCCTCTTGCAGCCTCTGCCCATGGTCCTTCCTCTGTGCACAGGCATCCCTAGTGCCTCTCTTGGTGTCCTAATCTCTTTTCCTTATAAGGACACCAGTCAAATTGGACTTGTGCCTGCCCTAATGGCCTCATTTTAATTTAGTCAACTCTTTAAAGGCCCTACCTCTGACCACAGTCACATTCTGGGTATTATTGAAGGCTAGAGCTTCAAGATATAAATTTAGGGGGAACATAATTCAGCCCCTAACAGATTCTAAAGCAGTAGTTCTCAAAGTGTGATGCTATGGACCGCTGGGGGTCTCCAAGGCTCTTTCAGAGGGTCTGCAAAGTCAAGATTATGATCATAAAAATAGTAAGATGTTATTTGCCTTTTTCACTGTGTTGCCATTTGTACTGATGTTTCGACAGCAATGGCGGATACAACTGCAGCTGCCTTAGCATGAATCAGGACAGTGGTGTCCGATGGTTACCAGTAGTCATGGTATTCTTCACTGCCATCCACGATGGGTTTTGTCCTAAGCAAGTTTTACATTAAAATGTCCTTGATAAAGCAATATAAGCTTTTTTTTTTTTTTTTTTTTAAGACGGAGTCTTGGTCTGGTGCCCAGGCTGGCGTGCAGTGGTGCGATCTCAGCTCACTACAACCTCTGCCTCCTGGGTTCAAGCAATTTTCTTGTCTCAGCTTCCTGAGTACCTAGGATTACAGGCATGCACCACCCCACCTGGCTAATTTTTGTATTTTTAGTAGAGACAGGATTTTGCTATGTTGGTCAGGCTGGTCTCGAACTCCTGACCTCAGGTGATCCACCCACCTTGGCCTCCCAAAGTGCTGGGATTACAGGCATGAGCCACTGCACCCGGCAGAACTATTAATTTTATTAAGTCTTGACCTTTAAGCACATGTCCTTGAGTGTTCTGTGTGATTAAACAGAAATTATACATAAAGCACTTCAGCTGGGTATCCAGCTACCACGGTTAATCTCAAGGAAAAGCACTTGTAGTTTGACTTGCAAGGTGAACTAACTGCTTTCTATATGGAACGCTCTTTTTACTTGAAAGAATGACTGGCAACTAGGGTTATTCAGACTTGGCTGTTTGGTAGACATTTTCTGGAAATGAGCCAGGCAAGTTTGTCACTCTAAGGAAAAACAACTGATAGATTTGCTTCTTTTGAGATTTTAAGCAAAAATTAGATTTTTGAAAGTCTTGTATCAGGCATCATGAGTTTGAGAGCTTCCCAATACTTAAAGATTTTGCAGATGAAATCAGTGGTGATATGAATGGATGTGGTTTTGATACTGTATAATAAAATGAGTCGATATTTAGAAGATCTCCACAACTCAGTGAACGAATATTTTCCAAACAGTCCATGCATAATGTTATAAAATAATGCATGAACATGGATAAAAGATCCTTTCAAATTGCAAAATACACAGATTAATGTAACTAATTGGGGAAATTTCACTCATACAGTTTTAGATTCCACATTGCAACTAAACTTAAGAAACTGCTACTAGTCTACTTTTGGTGAGGTTTCAAATAATATCCACAACTATAAGAAAGGCTGTGACAATTCTCCCCTCTTTTCCAGACTCATATCTGTACAAGGTCAGACTTTTTTTCACATAATTAAATTAAAACCCAGCTACTTGGCAGGCTGAGGTAGGAGAATTGCTTGAACCTGGGAGGCAGAGGTTGCAGTTGAGCCAAGATCACACCACTGCACTCCAGCCTGAGCGACAGAGTGAGACTCTGTCTCCATAAAAAAAAAAAAATTAAAACAACGTATTATAACAGATCGAACACAGAAGATATGAGAATCCAGCTGTCAAATAGATGCTAAGCCTCATATTAAAGAGACCTATAAAAATATAAAATAATGCCAGTTTTCTCACCAAATGTGTTTTGTTTTGGAAAGCAGAACAAGAAATGAAAAAGCTAGTTTTCATAAAAATATGTAATTTACGTTAACATACATAAATGGATGGGTCTTTTATTCATGTTCATGCATGATTTAGTATTGCTTTGAAATGATTTAATCAACATTTTCAAAAATTTTTGGTAGGGTAACTATACAGCTATAATTCACACAAACCAAATCTCTTTGGAGTTCCAATAATAACTTTTAAGAGTATAGAGAGCTCCTGAGGCCAAAAATATGAGAACTACTGCTGTAAAGGTACAATTTCCACTGATAAGGCACACTACGGCATGTGGAGAAATAACAGCAAATGATTAACTGAAATTATAGGAAATTTTAATTCACTAAAGGCATCTGCCAGACTGCCAGCAGGACACGGCTGCCCACTGCAATGGACACCCCTCACTGGGGACCTTGGTACATGGGCCTGTTCAGAGGCATTCACACAGCTTTACAACAGTAGCACGGCATATAGATTCTAAAGACATCGCATAACCTGGGAACAATATAAACAATATACATTTACATTATACATTACAATATGCATTTCTGGCCTCAAAAGGACAGGAAAAAGTGACCCTGAATGTGGGCTTCAGATGGGCAGGAGAGGTGGTGTGTTTTGTTCACAAATGTCCCCTCATGCCTATGACAATGCCTGACTCATAATTCGTTCTCAATAGACTTTTATTGTGTAGAAAAATGAATGTCATGCTAACTTTTATACATTATATGATGGTTAATATTAGGTGTCAATTTGAGTGGATTGAGGAATGCCTAGATGGCTAGTATTGTTTCTGGGTGTGTCTGTGAGGGTGTTGCCAGAGGAGATTGACGTTATGGTGGGTGGGCTAGGGGAGGAGGGCCCACCCTCAGTGGGGGTGGATGCCATCCAATCAGCTGCCAGCACAGCTAGAACAAAGCAGGGGGAGGAAGGGAGGATATGTTTGCTTGCTGCATCTTCTGGCTCTCTCTTTCTTCCTGTACCAGACCCTTGCTTCCACTCCTCCTGCCCTTGGACATCAGACTCCAGGTTCTTCCGCCTTTGGATTCTGGTACTTGCACTAGTGGCATCCCAGGGGCCCTCGGGCCTTCAGCCACAGACTGAAGGCTGCACTGTTGGCTTCCCTCGTTCTGAAACTTTCAAACTTGGACTCCACTACCAGTTTCTCTCTTTCCCCAGCTTGCAGATGGCCTATTGTGGGACTTTGCCTTGTAATCATGTGAGCCATTTCTCCCTAATAAACTCCCTCTGGAGAACCCTGACTAGCACACATTGTAATTAACAATCAGCCATCAGGTATTCATTGGGCAGCTCTTCCTAGTAATAAAAATTGGGCTAGAAACTATGAAACCATATGGCCAAATCATAAAAGATGATATCTGTTATCAAGGTGTTTACTATAAGTTGGGAACAGAGATAATTACACAGGGAGAATCACCATGAGCTGGATTGACCAAGGAGCTGTGATTTGAGCTAGGACGAGAAAGGGAAGCAAAGACAGGTCTGAAAATCTACATACTGAGGAGAAATGGGAGATACTTTTGATTAGAGAGAACAGGATGAAACAATGAAAGACCTTAAAAATTAGGTCATTGACCTGAAAATAATTTTAAAATCAAAGCTGGAAGAGAACTTAAAAAAACGATTCAGTCTCATCTCATTTTAGAGATGAGGAAACTGAGGCCTGGGAAGCAGGTGACTTGCCTCAGGGAACAGGTCAGTTTGCAGTACACCCTTGATTCGCAAGAAAGATAACCTTCGATCTGTTCTGACCTCACAGTGTGCAGATCAAACTGAGACCTGTTGCAGTAAGCAATGGAAGCCATGATGGTCCCTGGGCCAAAAGGGTGACATTCACTCCACATCCACATCTGCTTATTGTGGAGTGAATGAGCAAAGCGTTGTTTCAGAAACATTTCCCTATAGCAGGAATGCAGGCAGATCTTTGAGCTTCCAAGACAGAATATCTATAATCCAAAATCAAAGTCCCCGACTCTGGAGGTAGCAGTGAGATTGGAGATGAAGAATTAAATCTGAAATACAGGAATTAGTGACAGTTTGCAAACTGAAATAAAGGATCCAAAATGCTCAGGTGACCTCCAAGGCATTCAGATTCCCAGAAGGGAGATCTGACAACACGCGTTTGAAGGTAGTGATGGGAAAACAGCCAAACCGTTTTCTGATCTCACTTTTCTTTTTCTTTCTTCCCTTCTTTCCTTCTTTCTCTCTTTCTTTCTTTTTCTTTCTTTGAGACAGGTTCTCACCCTGTCACCCAAGCTGGAGTGCAGTGGCCTGATCACGGCTCACTGCAGCCTTGACCTCCCCAGGTCCCGCCTAAGCCTCCCAAGTAGCTGGGACTGCAGTCCTGTGCCACCACCCCCGGCTGCGATTGCACCTTTCTAACAATGGGTTATAGTTCTTTTATTTATTTATTTATTTATTTTTTGAGCTGATGATCTGTTTAATCTCAAGTTGGCAACATTACCCCCACCCCATACCCCAGCACCCGGATCACACTCTTCCAAGAGAATACAGGGAAAACATGTGAGAAACAAGAAGGTAAATGGAAGAAGGCGAATAGCGTCAGGAATCACACAAGGTGTCGTAGAAGCAGGTAGTGGTGATGTTTGACGGACAGTGTTTTGTGTCGTCTTTGCCCCAGCTTCCTGTTCTTTTGTATGAAGGGTCAAGCAGCATTCACACACTCTCCGTATTCACTAGGCACTTGTCTGTGGGTATCATTGTGTTCCCGGTGTCCAGAGCAGGGAGTAGGGCATTGCGACCTCAGGGCACATCCCCGTCACCCAAGGTGGGGCATTCGAGACATTTATTAACTGTAGTGAGAATGTGCCAGAGACTCAGAGATCCTGGCCCTTCCAGGAACAGCAGAAGAGCCTCCTCCTACATCAACCCCCATGGATACCTCCATGCAGCACGCTCTGGGGACAGCATGTTTGTAGGTGCCCACCCACTGGGTGCACGGCTGTGCTCTGTCCCCATCAGCACTGGGAGTTCCTTCTTTGGCCAGCCTGTTGCTCTCAGAAGTGATTCGGTCTCTCCACTCCCACCCCATCTGCTTGTAATGCTTAGTAAATTTAAAATATATATATATATTCATTTTAACTGCATTTGCCTCCATTTTTGCCTTTCTCCTTAATTGCAGTGTGTTCTTTCACCTGCAGCAACATCGAAGTCACTACAAATGGCCATAGGACAGTTATACAGTAGTCCACACTTATCTGTGGTTTCACTTTCTGAGGTTGCCATTATCCCCAGTCAACCGCAATCTGAAAATATTACATGGAAGGATCCGGAGACAAGCACTTCATGAGTTTTAAATTGTGCACCATTCTGAGTAGCATGATGAAATCTCATCCTACTCCGTCCCGCCCAGGATGTGAATTGCTCCTGCCAGCGTATCTGCACTATCTTTGCTACCTGCTGGTTAGCTGGCTAGTCATCAACACCACTGTCTGCTCCTGCCTGGATGTCGTGGCTGGACTCCACCTATATTGTCATGGCTGCATGATCCAGGATCACCCAATGCAGATGATCCTCCTGAAGTGTCATCAGCAGGTCAATGGTAGCCTAACTCTAGGTCACAATGCCTGTGCCATTCACCTCAATTCATCTCATCACATAGGCATGTTCTTATCTCCCATCATTCTAAAAAGAAGCGTGAGGACTGTACAGTAAAATACTTAGAGACAGAAACCACATTCACGTAACCTTTATTACAGTGTGTTGTTATAATTGTTCTACTATTGGTTATTGTTAATCTCTCATTGTGCCTAATTTGTAAATTAAACTTTAATCATAGGTATGTAGGCATAGGAAAAAAACATATCTAGGATTTGATACTAGCTATGGTTTCAGGCATCCACTGGGGATCTTGGAATGTGTCCCCCAAGGATAAGGGGGGACTACTGTACATCAGTAAGATGAAGAATTAAGATAAATACTCAGTTAATTTCAAGGAGAACACATTACATGTTTATAAAGGTTATTTATATTTTATTTTATTTTTTATTTATTTTTGAGACAGGGTCTCATTCTGTTGTCCAGGCTGGAGTGCAGTGGCGTAAACGCAGCTCACTGCAGCCTTGACCCCCGGGGTCAAGAAATCCTCCTACCTCAGCCCCCATGTGGCTGGGATCACAGGTGCATGCCACCATGCCCAGTTAAGTTTTGGAGTTTCTGTAGAGATGGGGTCTCACAGCCCATGCTGGTCTCAAACTCCTAGGCTCAAGTGATCCTCTTGCCTTGGCCTCTTAAATCGCTGATAGGCATGAGCCACCATGCCCAGCCTATGAAGGCTTTTGAGGAAGGCAGCAAGGTGGTTCTTCTGAATGGTTGGCTTAGTTGAATTAGCATTCCCTTAATTCCTCAATGCTGTTATCTGCTTTAAAGATAACAACATCAAAGGTGATGTTTAAGCAAAAACGAAAACTTGTATTTATAACTAACATTATAAAGGCAGTATTGTACAATAGTCAACTAATAAAAAGGGCACCCTAGAATAACAGTAATACTTTTCATGCAAATTGCACTTTTCATTCTGATGCTGACAGCATGCACTACAGATAATTGCTTTGGATTTGCAACTTTTATAAACCTTATTTTTGGATACAAATAATTCTGTGGAATGTCGAGAGTTTAGCAGGACTACTGGAGATTAGGAAGGCTGTGTGGTAAATAGATAATTTTAATCTACAACGTCACTCTGCTACCATGCATACGAAGCATGTAAAAGTCTTCGACTCATTTCCATCTCTCTCTCTCAGTACAAGATTCAGTCCAGATTGTACCCACGGTTTCATGCTTCCATACGGTATCTTGGTAAGCACATGGTATCTACCTTGTTACATAAACTAAGAGAAGTTTGATCTAAAACTTCACTGTCTGATACAGTAGCCACTATCCACATATGGCTATTCAAGTTTAAATTTAAATTAATTAAAATTAAATAAAATGTAGAAACCAGCTCCTCATTCTCACCAGCCACATTTCAACTGCTCAATAGCCTCATGTGGCTAGTGGCTACCATACCAGACAATGCAGATATAGAATATTTCTATTGTTAGAGAAAGCGCTGTTGATCAGTGGTTATCTAGAGCACAATGTGGAGTTCTCATTTTTAAACGGTATGGCCATATAAACATCACACTTGATTTTTAAAGAATGTTAATCATTTGAAAAATTAATTACATGACAAAATGAGTTTTAGTTTTGGAATTCTGTTTCCAAACTCATGTTTTTGAAGTAATTAGCATGAACACAGCAAAAACATTTATTTGCATAGCAGCTGTCTTCCAAGTTGCTTATTTTACTCTGCCAACATTAATTTATTCATTCAAAAAATATTTATTGAGTGCCTGCTGTGTGTCAACCACTCTTCTGGGATCTAGAACAAAAGAAACAAAAATCCCTGGCTGTGGGGAGCTCATGTTGTACCCAGTGGGGTAAGAGGCAAATATTTCAGTTTGTAAGGCCAGGGAACAGCATGAGGATATTCCAGTTCCTAGGTTATTGCTCACTAAGAAGTCACAGAACGAGGCCAATATTAAGAACATAATTTCTAGTTTTTAAAGACATTCTCAGGTCAGGCACACTTGTAATCCCAGCACTTTGGGAGGTCGAGGTGGGAAGACTGTATAAGACCAGGAGCTCAAGACAAGCCTGGGCAACATAGCAAGACCCCCATCTCTATAAAAAATAAAAAGTTAGCCAGCCATGGTGGCAGCTGTAGTTCCATCTACTCGGAAGGCTGAGGTGGGAGGATCACTTGAGCCCAAGAGGAGGCTCAAGGCTACAGTGAACTAAGAACATGCCGCGCACTCCAGCCTGGGATTCAGATCGAGACCCTGTCTCAAAAAATTAAAATAAAAAAGACATCTTCATCAACAACAAAAAAGCCTTGCAAATAATTACCCGATCTGCCAGACAAACTGTGTAAGGATCTGTGGCACATTTTCCAGTGTCACCTTCTTCCTTCATGGATCATAGCATCTACAGTTGGAAGTGGCTTTAAACTCCTCTCTTCCAACTTTCCTCCACAACATCCAACCAAGTAACCATCTGGCCCCTGGCTGAGCACTTTGCATAGAAGAAAGCTCACCATTTCAGTGGGGCACATATTCATCAGTCCTAATTTTTTATGACGATGATGATGATTATTATTACATCATATGTTATTACATCACATATCTATAGTTGAAAATTTTAGAAATAATGGATACAAATAAAAAATGTGAAATCAGTTGTATTCCCAACATGCAGAAAGATAATCACCAGTAACACAATAGCATTTTGATATATAAGCTTCAAGACTTTCTCTGTGTCTGTCTCTCCATCTCTCTCCATCTCCGTGCGTGTGTGTGTGTGTGTGTGTGTGTGTGTGTGTGTATAATAAAATGGAACCACTTATATCCTACTTGTTTCTATTTCCCCCATAGAGTACAAACATATTTTCTTTCAAACAAACGTAGCTCCAAATCACCATTTTAATAGTGTATGGCATTCCATTCAATGAATATATCATGATTTATTTAAGCCCTTATTGTCAAAAGTTTACATGGCTCTAGTTATTACACTATGATAACCAGTACTGTGTTGAACATCCTTGTATATATATCTTTGTGCAGCTGATCAAACTTCTATAACCAAAATCTAGAAGTGGAATTCCTGGGTCAAAATTTCTGCATATATTTAAGGTTTTTTGTATATATTGCCAAATTCCATTCCAGAAAAATAGAACGGAATTTTTATTTTTGTGGAACCAAATTTGGCAATATATTCCATTTTCCATCATGAGAATGCCCCTTTCCCCAAGCCCTCACCCATGATATTGTTCTCGGGAGAACTTTATCTTTTCTGTATTTTTCACCCATTGGTTCTTAGCTTGCCCCTCGGACAAGCTTTCAAGTGTCTGAAAAAACTGTCATGTCCCTCCAAAGACTTCTCCCTTTTTAGACTTAACATACCTCCAATATGGATTAATAAATTATTGTCAGCCTGGCACCTGGAGGATCAATAGTTCCGTCCTTGATCTTTTATTGCTCAACATTCTAACAGATGACTTGGAGGAAGCTATAAAAAGCGTGCTTGTAAATTCTGCTCAACGTTTATTCAGCACCTACCAGATGTGGGGCATGATGCATTGGTCTAAGGATATAAATACAAATGCGCTGTCTGCCCTGCCCTCAAGGAGCTCATGGGAAGGTCCAGAGTGAGAAGTGGAGATGGGGCTGGAGATGGACGTGGTGATTTCCAACACAGCTTGCACAGCAAATGATAATATTTGTCTCAGAAGCCAGCACCCTGCCAGAGGACAGCAGCCACTCCTAACCTGTCACAGGCCTGAGGCACACTGGTCAGGAGATTCGGCTCTGCTTCTCAAGCAACTCTGTGTGCCAGGCCCTGTTCTCCAAAACAATCCCTTAGAAATGACTTTTTAGGCCGGGCGCGGTGGCTCATGCCTGTAATCCCAGCACTTCGGGAGGCTGAGGCGGGCAAATCACGACGTCAGGAGATGGAGACCATCCTGGCTAACACAGTGAAACCCTGTCTCTACTAAAAATACAAAAAATTAGCCGGGCGTGGTGGCAGGCGCCTGTAGTCTCAGCTACTCGGGAGGCTGAGGCAGGAGAATGGGATGAACCCAGGAGGCGGAGGTTGCAGTGAGCCAAGATTGAGCCACTGTACTTCAGCCTGGGAGACTGTCAAGACTCTGTCTCAA